>NC_090449.1:798912829-799215860 GCF_031143425.1 Pleurodeles waltl | reverse complement strand
AAGTGTTCACCTTTTGGACATGCTTTCTCATGGAAGTTAATCGCTGTAGATTTTCTGTGATTTCTTAGAGATCTTCATGTATGGCAGCTAAACTATCTTCCACTGCTGTGGTTGTAGATGTCTGGCAGTCTCTTAATCCTCTGGTCAAATATCAGGATCTCATCCTCCTTTTCTGGCACCCTCAGTACTACATGCATCTTGGAGTTTGAAGTTGTTCAGGTGTTTGAAACTAACCCATCAGCAATGCACTTATTAGTTTCCAGTGCATAGATAATGTACTCCAACAACAGCATGATTGTAGCATCATCTCTTCAGGGCCTGGGGCCTATATCATATTGCCTGCCTCAGAATGTTTGGTGTCATAATCTATTAATCAGGGCTATTGCAAATGTAGGAATGATACTATTACATCAAGCTCTACATAATAATTGTACTGTTCACATTCACCTGCAAAGTCTCTGTTATGTTGCTTTACCTGGCTGTATCATGTTGATTGGTGTAAGGGTCATACATGCCCCAACACATTATGCAACTGTCTCTACATGCACAAACAACCATGATGCTTCAGTGTGCATTTTACAGATATGGACATGAATTTCCCTTGCATAAGATGTAAATGTCACAGTATGTCACCTTTATCATGCCAATAGGCATTTTATGCAATGTGAAAGGAATCTCTTCTACACCCACCTCACGTTCGCTGTGATAAATGGTTCTTGAATAAGGGATGCATGATACATTCTGAAGACATGTGTGAGGGTATGCAGTTGGACATGGACTGGAAGTCAGCTTTATACAACTTTATGCTTCTGTGTGGGAAGGAGCCTTGTTACATTTTGTGGTCAAATGCATTGTTTAATTATGTTTAAGTGTAACTCAAGGTCTGTAGTGTCGTGGCCTTTGAGTCCACTGGCTTATTCAAGAGAAATCACAAAGGCCACAATATTCTCCAAGGCATTGAGCTGTTCCTGGGTCTCTGGTCCACTACATGTTGCCATGGTTGCAATGTGGATTTGAGCTAATTCTTGTTGCACTGCTTCATACTGTGTCACTGTTCTTTTAAGTTCTATAACTTCTCTTATCCGGTGCCAGTCTTGCATTTGCTTTATTTGATTGGAGGCATATAGAACACATGAATGTCCTAAGGCATCTTTGCCAAGGAAGGTGTTCCACAAAGGTTTCCTGCAAGGTTCCTCCTGCAAGGATCCTGTTTTTTGATAGGGGGCCCTTGCAGGAAACACATAGCGGTCCTTGTATTTGGTCACCTCAGTAAGGAGGATTTAAACCTTCTGACTATGACTTTTACTATTAACTTCTTCCCTGCAATACCATATATTTCCTAGATCTGTATGTCCTCATCCTGATTCCTGGATGATTGCATTTAGGGGTGTTCAGCTATTTTTTTAACAAACCACTCTGCTGCATCTTTCCTACTTTTTTGCGTTTTTTATGGTGCATAGCACCATCCTGCAATGCTATTTGTTGTTTGTTGAATTCAAACAGTGCTGTCTATTTTTAGTGTCTGTATACCTGGCATCTTTGGTGTGGTTTCACCTGACTTTTTATCTTCTAACCTCCTGTTTTTCTGACTTTGTTTTTGCTGGATTTAGGATTCTGTGCCCTTTACAACTGCTACCCAATGCTAAAGTGCTCAGTACGCTAAAGCATGTTGACACTGGCTTAACCACAAGTGGCATATTTAATTTACTTGTTATGTCTCTAATAAAGTGCACTGTATGTGCCCAGGGCCTGTAAATTAAATGCTTCTTGTGGGCCTGCACCAATGATTGTGCCACCCACTACTGTAGCCTTTTAAACTTGTCTCAGGCCTGCCACTGCAGAACTTGTGTGTGCAGTTTTAAACTGCCATTTCGACCTGGCAAATGCACCCACTTGCCAGGCCCAACTTTTCCTTTATATTACGTAAGTCATCCCTGAGGTACATCCTAGTTAGCCCCAAGAGCAGGGTGTAGTGTATTTAAACTTTGGACATGCATTTTTAAGTTTAACATGCCCTGGTAGTGAAAAACTATTAAATTCGTTTTTCACTACTGCAAGCCTAACTCTCTCATAGGTTAACAATTCGGTTACCTTGAAGTAGGTTTTAAGTGCTACTTCCAATTTGGAAATGGTAGAACTTGGAGTTGGTGTCTCTGGACTCACAATTTAAAATCACAACTCATTGTGAAGTTGGATTTTAAATTGTAAGTCTGAAAAAACACTTTTAGAAAGTCAACATTTTTTTACTTTAACCATTCTGTCTGTCTGCCTCCCTCTGAAAACACGTCTGGAGTGGGTGACATCTGGGCTTTGCTCATTCCCCGTAGACAGTTCCACACAGAGGGAGCTGTGGTGTGACATTTGCATCATGATGGCCCATCACTAGGCTGATGGGCCTTCCTGGGCTAGATGGGAGAGAGGAGCTGAACCTTACACCTGAATAGGGCTGTGCCTGTCCTCACACAGAGAACTGCATAAACCCCTCTAGAGTGTCTGGAGCTCGGGAAGGAAGAACAGGGACCCTGTGCACTTCAAAGGTCTGCTGAAGTCCCCACCACTTCAAAGGCGTAACTGTGTATAAGCACTGGACTCCATACACCACCATATCAGTACACTTCTGGATCTGAGGACATTCTGCCAGGAAGAAGGACTGCTGTGCTGCCAAATGGGACTTCCACTCTGCTTAACTGCATTGTTGTGTTGGCTACTGCCTCTTGCATGGGAGTGAGAAGGACTGGACTTTGCACTCTACTTCATTTGTAGTACCAAGTAACTTCAAGAGCTTGCTAGTTTGTATCCTGTTCTGGAAGTCTCTGGGCCATCAAAGGCTTCACTCAACTCTGCTTCAGCTGCTGGATTCTGCCACTGAGAGTCCTGCCATGCCAATAGGTGCCAATCCAGTGAAGGGCCTTGAGAGGGGACTCTGCTGCTGCTTTTCTCCATTAACCAATGCATCAAGGTTTTTGCGCTGCTGGGAACTGCAAGTGTGCCATTCGATGGTGACACAGTGTTGATTCAGCAACAACGGGAACCCGACTGCGAGGTTCAACAAAGACACAGCGGTGATCCGAGGACATCACTTCACAGCTCAACGATGATACATCACCTGTCTCAAGAGGAGTTCAATGCAGGACCTGACTGTGAGGTTTGACACCAATGCATCTACCCAACTGTGTGGATCGGAATTGAAGCATTAAGTCTTCAGCGATGACGCTTGCTCCATCCAAGGTACTTTTTCAGATGGATGGGTCCTGTAGCTGGCCTGCTCTCCATCACATTTGGCCTGAACTTTGTATTTACCACGGTCTAGCACGACCTCAAGTAAACTGTTAGTGCTACTGACTTTTATGTACTACATTGCAGTTTATTCTTTAAAAAATTCATTCCTATAGTTCTACTTATGGGAGTTTTGTCATTTTGATCTTGTTTTACTCAGATAATCATTCTCATTATGATGTTTTTCACTGTGTTTTTCACTGAGTTAGTGTAATTAAGTGTTGCACAAATACTTTACACATTGCCTCTTAAGTTAAGTCTAACTGCTCTGTGTCAAGCTACCAGAAGGTGAGCAAAGGTTAATTTGGTGTGTATCTGACTTACCTTGACTAGGATTGTGGTCCCTACTTTGGCGGGGTGCATACCTCTGCAAACTAGAGATCCATTTTTAACAGTGAGTGATGTCATTGCAGTGTGAGGCAAAGTACATTTAAAATAGCACAAATGTTCATCTTTGCATGAGTCAGCAATGTTCATCTCCACTCAGTGCTACACTGTGCTGAGGTGGGCTTTATTGTCATAGAAACATGGGCTAAGGCCAGGGACTCATGGGGATGCATATGTCAGTGAGTGCACTTCAAAATATTTATCTTGTGACCAATCACAACATGCAAACACATGGTGAAGCATTGTTCAAGGGTTCTGTTCATGACCCTTCGCTGTCATTGATATTTGAGGTACACACATGACACAAAGAGAGCTTATGGATGTTCCTTCCTCACAAATGGGCCATTTAAGTAGTTTTCTCAAGCCATGAAGCCACATAGAGGCAACCGAGTGCACATAGTTTCTATATCCGTGCATCCTCCTAGCTTAGACAGGTTGTGGCCAAGGGGCCCGTTTTGAGACTTCACAAAGAATGTAATTCATGTTGTCCATGTAATTATTGTACTGGCCACAACTTAGGCCCTCTGTTTATTCTTTCAGCTATCCACCCCAGCAGCAACATCAAACCTACACCTACCACAACAGACCACAATAGGCATTTGGGAGAAGGTAAACTCATGATTCACTGTGATGACATTCTAGAGAATGAAATTTGACCTCATCTATAAACAGATTCTATGTTTCTTAACTTTGTTTGTTGTGGATTCTGATTTAAAACACACTCTTACCCTCACCCTTCCTTACCATCCACTTTCTCTGAAGGCATGCTGACGACGCATCCACATAGGTTTTGGAAATAATTAATTGGATATGTTTGAATGAGCAAGGGCTTCCTATTTTTGTTCTAGGAATAAACTACTTTTGGAAATTGGGTTACTGGTTGATGGGTGGTGAAAACCTATACAAGCAGTAACCACAATTTCGGTCAGGTGTGAAAAACAAGAAAACCTCAAATTAAACTGTGCCTAAATCTCTGGTAACCTACCACTAATGCACTCATGTTTAACATACAGGAAATGTGTAAACTATGCAGCACTTCAAACAGTAATAAACTGAAAACACAACTCAAGGAAACTCCCACACCAATTTAGGAAAATTGAGTAAAATCTAATAACGGATTTGATACCAAACAACAAAAATACACTTGGTTGAACCTAAGATATGTAATTTCAAGATGTCAGAAAAAATAGTCCCTATAAGCACAAAACACCAACAGTTATCTGGACATACCGGACCGGAAAAAAAACGACAAGTTCAGGCCAACTGCAAGGGACCTAGTTTGGACCGCTGAACAAGAGTACCTTAAATCCCGCTTACAGAGCATTGTGAGATTTCACAACAAGGACACATTGGGGGTCATTACAACCTCAGCGGTCTTTTTTGAAGACCGCTGAGCTCCCGCCGTGTGGAAGACCACCAGTGGTGGCGGTTTTCCGCTCGGCCTATTATGACCGTTGGCAGCTCTCCGTCCTTTTACCGACGGTGAGCTGCCAACAGCCATACTGGCGGGAGGCAAGGAAGTGGAGGTTGCTCCACCGCCACGCCAACAGAACACCACCCAGCGAATCACGTCCTGTGATTCGCCGTGGCGGTGTTCTGTTGGCGGTGTGGTGTCGGCGGAGCTGCCCCCATGGCTCCCGTCCCCTCCCGGAGGATCGACGGAACAGGTAAGTCGATCGTCCGTTAGGGGAGGGGGGTGGGGGGTGTTGTGTGGGTGCATGGGGGTGTGCGTCTGTGTATGTAGAGGGGGTGTGTGAGTGCGTGTATGGTTGCAGGGGTGTTGTGTGTATGGGAATGAGTGCGTGTATGTCTGTGGGTATGTCTGTATGGATATGTGCGTGTATGTCTGAATGTGGGTGTGCGTGTCTGACTGTGTGTGTGGATGTTGGCATGTATGTCGGCGTGTGTGCGTATAAGGGTGTAGATGGTGCCTGCATGCGTGTCGTGTGGGTATGGGTGATGTGATGTTGGGGGTCGGGGTGGGGAGGGGGGCCCTGCCACATTTAGGGGGTGGCAGGGGTGGTGGGGGGTGTAGGGAAGGGAGTCGGGGTGGGGGGTGGGGGAGACCCCTATCAGTGCCAGGGAAGGAATTCCCTGGCACTGATAGTGCTTACCGCCGTGGATTTCATGGCGATTCAAACCGCTGGAAATCCACTGCGGTAAGCCGGGTCCAAATACCACCGGCGGTATAGTGACGGCCTCCGGGCTGGAGACCCAGGTCTACAGCCCAGCGGGCGGAACGGAAAACCGGCAGATGACCATAGTGGTAACCGCCATGGTCATAATTCCCCAAAGTAAGACCGCCAGCCTGTTGGCGGTCTTACCGCCGGTTTAAAACCGACCGCCAGGGTTGTAATGACCCCCATTGTGCAGCAGGTGCGATGTGAGGCCCTGGTGTGCAGATGCGTCATGCAGCAACGGTTCCAGGAAGTTGAAGGTCTTATGATGCACTGTCCTACGTTGTCATCAAGAATGCTATCCCCAAGAGACTTGTGATGCAATGACCTGCAACAAGAATGTACCGCACAGTGGTGGTTCTAATGAGGCTGTGGACTGGGAAGCTAATTCCAGTGGTGGAGATGTGTTGTGCAGCAGTTACGATGCAAAGTTTTTGTGAGGCAATGCACTGCGCTGCATTGGTTCTGCTGGGACCACAGCTGGACTGGCAGAGCATCTTCAGACCCACTTCCAAGGGTCCACGACTGAGGTGGTGCCACTTGGGAGAGTAGGACCCACAGCCAACAAGTCCAGGTGCTGGACTCAAGGTGGTTTCAGTCTTTGGTCCCGGAGCCCCTGGTCAAAAGGCCACCCAACTAGTCCTTGGAGTCACTCTGGTGGTCCTGGGTTCATGATTCAGGTCCAGGCCTTCACTCAGGCAGCAGGACAGCAGGGCATCAGTTCAACAGAGTAGCAGTCTTTCTGGCAGAACTGTAGATCAGTCCTTCTGAGTTTCCACGGGTCCAGAAGTGTACTGAAGAGTTGGGCCTCAGGGTCCAATTGTTATACCTGGTGCCTACTTTGAAGTAGGAGAATGTTCTGGAGGGTTCTACGCTCAGAGGTGTTTGGAATTTCCTGCTTCCCTCCCCTGACCCCAGATTGTCTGGAATCACAATAGACTAGTGTCAACCCTTTTTGAGTGTGCTCAGGCTGAGCCTTTGTGATGCACAAGTGTAGTAAGTGACACATCCTCTCCCTCATCAAGTCAGAGATGACCGATCCTGCCAACACCTGTGGCATAAAATGTTTCACTGTCTGGGATCAATACAATATATTTAGCGCTGGGACATTCTTCGAAGCATCAGTTGCGCTTATAAATCCCTGTTCATTTGTTACACAAAGACCAGCTGCCAGCTACACTTAGTCATGTGACCCAGTAAACAGGCTGCAAACACCAAATCATTAGGACACAAAAAAGAAACATCAAATTTCTAAAAGTGGCATTTTCAGAACTGTGACTTAAAATCCAACTTCATCATTAAAGTGGGCTTTAAATTACAATTCTTTAGACACCAAACACAATATTCCTACTTGTTCCCAATTGAAAGTTATCACTTAATAAATATAATAAGGAAGCCCAATGTTATCCTATGGGAGAAGCAAGCCTCACAGTAATGGAAAACAAATTTAGGAGTTTTTCTCTACCCTGACATGTTAAATTTAAAAGTACATGTCCAACTTTTTAAACACACTGCAGCCTGCCCTCTGGTCTGTTTACAGCCTAATCTAGGGGTGGCTTACATGCAGTAAAAAGGGAGGTTTGGACCTAGCAAGTGGTTTACCTTGCCAGGTCGAAAGGGCAATTTAAAACTGCACACACAGGCTACAACGGCAGGCCTGAGATGTTTAAAGGGCTACTTAAGTAGAAGGCACAGTCAGTGGTGCAGGCCCACTAGTATCATTCAATTTACAGGCCCTGGTTACATGTAATACCACTTTACTGGGAACTTAAAAGTAAATTAACTGTGCCAGTTGTGAGCAAACCAATGCTATGATGTCCACAAGCACTTTAGCACTGGGTAGCAGTGGTAAAGTGCCCCAACACCGAAAGCCAGAAAAAACACAGTCAGCAAAACAGGAGGCTGGAGGGCAAAAAGTTGGGAGAAAAGCACACCAATTATGCCAGGCCCAGCAACTACTGAGTGGGAGGCCCTAGCAGCACACACATGAAGCTTTTCTCTGAGCATTGACTGTCCCTCATCAAAGGCCATGTGAAAAACAGTACCTCACACATTCACCTATTTCCACTAAGTAGCCTCGACATGTTACATGGGTCAAGATACAAGCTTGCAATGAATGCACAGGACAACTTCTACATCCACAACACTATACAAAACACTAAGACAGTGGGATTGGTTTCAAAGGGAGCAAAGCCGAAGGGTCAGCAAATGTAATAAGTGTAGTCAGCAGATATATACATTTATATCCATGTCCTCAATGAAAAGATCCCAATCACAGGTAAGGATGCGGGACGGCAAGGATGACGCCAGGTGGGTGGTGTAATTCCTGAGAGCCAAGTGGGATGCATAGGCAGGCTATTTTTGTGTCTATGTACATTGGTGCCTTTATATCTGTTGATCAGTTGCATACATACTGGTGCATCCGTTGATCCATTTACATTTGTGTCAGTGTGCATGGGTGAATGAGGGGCATATTTATACTCCGTTTGTGCCGGAATTGCGTCGTTTTTTTTTACGCAATTCCAACGCAAAACTAACTCCATATTTATACTTTGGCGTTAGACGCGTCTTGCGCCAAAGTCCATGGAGTTAGCGTAATTTTTTAGCGTGGACACCTACTTTGTGTTAATTATATGCAAGGTAGGCGTTCCCGTCTAAAAAATTGACTCTGCGGCATGTGCGCCGTATTTACACTCCCGGGCAAAATTCACGCCCGGGAGTGGGCGGGTCAAAAAAAATGACGTACGGACGCTTTTGCGCCGTTTTTTAGCGCCTGTAAAAGGCAGGCGTTAAGGGACCTGTGGGCTCGGAAGGAGCCCAGAGGTGCCCTCCCATGCCCCCAGGGACACCCCCTGTCACCCTTGCCCACCCCAGGAGGACACCCAAGGCTGGAGGGACCCATCCCAGGGACATTAAGGTAAGTTCAGGTAAGTGTTTTTAAAAAAAAAAATTGTGGCATAGGGGGGCCTGATTTGTGCCCCCCTACATGCCACTATGCCCAATGACCATGCCCAGGGGACAGAAGTCCCCTGGGCATGGCCATTGGGCAAGGGGGCATGACTCCTGTCTTTGCTAAGACAGGAGTCATTTCTATGGGGGTTGGGAGTCGAAAAAAAAGGCGCAAATCGGGTTGAGGCGAAAATTTTGCCTCAGCCTGACTTGCCCCGTTTTTTGGCGCCCAAGCTCCATATCCCCCTATGCCGGCGCTGCCTGGTGTACGTCGTTTTTTTCAACGCACACCAGGCAGCGCCAGCGGCTAACGCCGGCTAACGTCATTGTTTAAATACGGCGCCCGCATGGCGCTTCGGAATGGCGTTAGCCGGCGCTAATTTTTTTGACGCAAAAGTGCGTTAGCGCAGTTTTGCGTCAAAAAGTATAAATATGGGCCTACATGTTTTCTAGGTTGTAGGAGACTCCTTTGTATCTGTTGGTGAATGTGCAACTGTTCAATAGAAAAACACAAATTATATTATCCTTCAATCTCATATACCTGTTTGTAAGAGCAGTACAGGAGTAAATGGTTGGCATCTCCAGGTACCAATTTATTTTATTATCAAATTAGATGCAAAGGCATGTCTACCAGTACAGGATATAGTTGTGTATTTTAATGAAATTCCATATCTGTTTTGCCTTGTATATTTATTTTGTCATGCACTTAGGGTGCCTTTGGGTGCCTATTGAGTGCAGCAATGACGGACGTGTGTGAAGCGTTTAATCAAGTTTGTACTTCAGCTTTTTGTTGTGATGCATGTGTTGAAGACATAATTAATCTGCCTACAGAAATGAGGCCGCTAAAGATTAAAAAGAAAATCTGAGAACCTAAGATACCCCACATGTGTATGAACTACTTTAATAAGGTAACCAAAAGAAGGCAGTGGCAAAACTGTTCATTTGTGGCTTTTCAATTAGGTTATCTTTTTCAAATATCTAGCCCCTCCACATAGTATGCAATTTCTGATTCACAGGAAGCAAGCAAAGGCCTTTACTTGGAGAAAGTGTGGTCCCCTTGATCTCACTCTTGTCCCCTCCACTCTACTGCCACTTGAACTTCGGTGGCTTATTTTACTAACTGGTTGAAAAGTCACAACCTTAAGAAAGCCTAGAACACCTAGATAACCTAGAACTCTGTAAATAAGGGATGGTGAGTCTGAGACATTTGTCAGCACTCCACTATTGCAACTGTAATGAAGACACCGGTGGATAAATAACCATACATGAGGGATGTAGCAGCAGTGAACCCTCATGCTGCATTAGTTGCTTTAAAATACGGGATTAAGAAATAATTATTATCCACATAAGCTTAAGGTCCAAGTGGAGAAAATGATGATAAATCATCATAGAATATGGTCAGGGAAGGTATATCCTCATGGGGACCCTATTGGTTATTGCAGGGGTTCATGATAAAGTTCATCAGTCACTGAGGACTGATTAACAGCATAAACAAAATGGGAGATATAATTATTGAAAGAGAGGATAACCTGCAGTCCCCTGGTCAAGTGCTTTCACTACCTCAATCCCTCCCTAGATGCTCCCAACCAATTTATTTCAGCCTAGTAATTAAGTTATCATCCCTGTACAATATGTATGCTCTTCAAGGTATAACAACATCTTCAAGACACATTGGCTGATTTGGCTCATGGTAGGAGGGCCAGATGATTGAAGACTAATGCTCAAATGACTTGGTACTCAGTACTCAGTCTTTGGTCCTTGTTTAGAGTTTGGAAGAATGGAGCTCATCAGTTCTCTTCCACCACTTAGAGGTGGGAAACTGCAGATTAAACATTGATGCAGCACCATCATCAGCAGCCACTTTTGATGCGTTGTGAGTTCTGGCCAAGTATATCTCTCATGCCTAACTCTTCCATATGTGACGTGGTTGTGAAGCAGGGAACATAAACAGTGGCACCAGTGCATACAAAGAAAACACTGTGTCAGAACTTTTTTTTTTTTTTTTTAATACAACCCCCAGCTGGCCACAACAAAATTAGAGCATTCATCTTTTCTGGAAATCCCTCTGCTGCACTGACAAATGTACTTTTGGTAAAGTGATCTCTACCAACAGAGCAGGTATTTCTACATGGGACAGGCGATCCTCTACCAGGTGGGGAAAAGCATCCACTGGCCTGGTTGGCTAGCAGGCCATCTGACAGTGGATTAATGCGATGACTAATCTTCCTCTCAGGATGATGATTTCTCAAACGTAGACAGTAAAACTTAGCCAAACTCAGTGATGAAGATTGTTCCCATAATTCTTCAATATGTATTCTTTGCTTTTTTTTCCATATTGTAGTATAAAACCAAATGTTCCCCTCTAGACAGCACTCTTTAGTTTAAACCATTCTCATAGCTTTCACTTCCTCCAACTTAAATATGCTCCTGTTCTGATATAGGCTAGGTCTAAGGTCCTGTCATACAAGGCCTGGGGAGGGTGAGGGAAGATAAAAAGACCATGATATGGCAGAATAGGACTCACATAAAAAAGATCAGTAATTCGGGTATTATCACCTTGGCTGTCTTCATCGTCATGCCTTTACTACATGAGAATGCATCACGCTGATCTCCTGTGCACTATGTACCATTTCAATCCCTACCCACACAAATGATATATTTGAACAACATTGCAGTTGAACAGCTTCTAGCAGTTGTTCTTCAAAGGAAGTACGCACTGTGTTCTCTCCAGATCTACCATTTAATGGATGAATTTGCAAGTAGCTGTTCAGGAGGCTACCCTACATATCTCTTGTAAGGGTACCATGTGGGAATATCCCTCTCAGTCATAGTATGTCACATTTAACATGTCCTTCAAAGGGAGAGTTTGTTTTTGAAAAATCAAAAACTGATGACCACCGCATCATGGGTGTCACAGAGTGTAGTGGTAATTTCAACATCTTCCCTGTCCTTTACCAGCAGGCTTTACCAGCAGTGACAGACAGTGAAAGCTTTACATTCGACCAGCCACTCTAAATTGGGCAGTCAGTTGAATTGACAAAACTCAGATGGTCAGTACTCAATCAGGAAGTCCAAGCACTATCTCAGCAACAAAGCCGGAGTATGATCTGTTGTTGAGATACTGGAGGTGAACCAAGGTTTTGGTGGAGAGGGAACTCTGTCACACTTGGGACAGAATACCTTCTCCATCAACATCTAAATCAGGCCATGAACAACAAAATACTAATGACCCCCACACACTCCACTCCCAGGTGTGTCATTAATTTTTCTATTTCTCACTTCCAGGCTTTTCCTGGTAGTGACGGGCAGAAAAAGAAAGGTATCACATACTACACCCTAAACAGTGTGGGCAGTGTAAGGTCCTTCCTCTAAGGGCCCTTACCACGTTGATCCATCAGAGGAAGTTTTCTGTTGATGGAGCCTGTTAGAAATTGGGTTGATGGTTGACTGAGATGTTAAACAGAGTCAAACAGCAACCACAATTCTAGTCAGGGTGAGTGCCAAGCAAACCCTAAATTAACCTTTGCTCATCCCCAGATAGCTTGGCACAGAGGAGTCAGGCTTAACTCAAAGGCAATGTGTAAAGTATTTGGGCAACACTTCAAACAGTAAAACAGTGAAAGCACCACACATAAAGATTCCACACCAGCAAAATTGATTAAATAAAACAAGATCAGAATGACAAAAATCCAATAAGTAGAATTGGAGATATTGAATTTTGGATTTATAAGTAAAAATAGCGCAAAGAAGCAAAAAGCACTATTGTGGATATCTGGTTGGAACGGACTGGGACAAAGTCAAAAGTTCAGACTGACCGTGATGGAGCGTGGGCCCGCTACAGAGACCCAGTTAGGCCTGCTGAACCAAAGTACCTTGAATTCTGGTGGCAGAGCTCTGCATGAATCTGAGTTGAGTATAAGGCATGCAGCTGAGGTGATAAGTCAGTTCTGAGAGGCGGTGAGGCTGCAGTGCGTGGTCCTCTTGTGTTGACATCAAGGATCCTGTCAAAGGGGCTTGAAATGTGAAGGCTGGTGTCAAGGATGCATTGCGCAGTTGAGGCAATGCATTAGTTCCAATAAGCAATGAAGCTGCTATGTGGAATTTTGGCATCATCGTTGAGGCTGCCATTGATGGGAGGAGCTCGCTCTGGGAAAAGCATTATGCAGTGGCGGTTATGTCGGCGATACGTCAAGCCCACATGCGGTTACTGTGGCGATGTGAGTCTGTTGCAAAAGGTCCAATCCACGTGACATCAGCAATGCACCAGTTCTACTTGAAGATGCGTCATTCAGCTGAGGAGATACATCAGTTCTGCTCAAGAATGCGTTGCTCAGCAGATGATGCTTCGGTTCCGCTGAAAAAGCACCTCAAGCCCACAGTCAAAGGACTAGGGTGGCACCACTTGGCAGGGTAGAATCACATATGGCAGAGTCCAGATGCAGAAGCAGGGTGGATGGAAGTTTTTTTATGTCCCTAACACATCCGATCAGAAGGCCAGCCAGATAGACCTTGGAGTCACTCTGGGTTCAAGTGATGCAGGTCCAGTCCTTACCCATGCAGGGGAATAGCCGAGTAGTAGTCCTTCAGTAGCACAGCAGACCATCTTCCTGGCAGAGTATTCACAGGTGGAGAAGTGTACTGAAGTGTCAGTGTCAGAGGTCTAGTACTTATACCCAATTAGGCCTTTGAAGTGGGGAAAACTTCAAAGACAGGCTTTTGAAGTGCACAGAGGTCCTGCCCTTCCTGTTCTGTGCCCAGACTCACTACAGGGGATTATGCAGCCATTTGTGTGGGGACAGGATACAGCCTATTCGGGAGTAAGCAAGGCTGTGCCCAGCTCATCAAGTCACACCTAAGCTCCCATTGTGTGTGGCTGACTAGGAGGAAAGCCCAGCAGTCACACACCCCAGGCAAGTGATCAGAGACAGGCAGCAGTCACCAATTGGCTATTGTAAGAAAATGCAACTTTCTAAAAGTGGCATTTGCAGAACTGCAATTTAAAATCTGACTTCACCATAAGTTGTGATTTTAAATTGTGATTCCGGAGACACCAAACTCAAAAAGTTTCTCTTCCAGATTGCGAATTATACTTAAAAGATGTAACAAGGTAATCTCAATGTTATCCTATGGGAAAGATAGGCCTTGCAGTAGTGAAAAATGACTCTGGGAGTTTCACTACCAGGACATGTAAAACTTAAAAGCACATGTCCTGCTTCTAGATTGCCCCGGGCCTGCGTTAAGGATGCTGCATATGTATACAAAAAGGAAGGTTTGGGCCTGGCAAAGGGGTTCTTTTGCCAAGCCAACAGGGCAGTGTTAAACTGCACACAGAGGTTCTGCACTAGCAGGCCTGAGACATGGTTAAAGGGCTACTTAAGTGGGTGCACAATCAGTGCTGCAGGCCCACAAGTAGCATTTAATTTACAGGCCCGGGGCACATGTAGTGCACTTTACAAGGGACTTGTAAGTAAATTAAATATACCAATTGGGGATGAGCCAATATTACCATGTTTAGGGGACAGAGTACAAGCATTTTAGAACTGGTTAGCAGTGGCAGAGTGCACAGAGTTATAATGCAGCAAAAATGAAGTCAGAAAAAGGAAGGAGGTAACCAAAACGTTGGGGGTAAGACCAACCTAAGGCTGTCAGGAGTAACAGAGCCAATGTAGGCTCCTTCAACAGTAGGTCTGTGCGTCTTTAAATAAGGAGGGCAGGCCTAGGGGTTGGGAGGTAGGGTACTCATTGAGGTTTGTGACAGAGTACCTTTTTCCGCCAAACTCTAAAGCAGGCCCTGGATTTAGGGTGTGTATGTGAATTGATCAGTAAGTGCATAAAAATAGTTCAGCTTTATAGACCAGGCCCCTTTGTTTTTCCAGCTATATATGTAAAATAAAATAACAGTAAACAACTATCAAGCATGGTTCCAAAGGTCGTCACAGTTTCCCTTCGGTTTTTTATAACCTTGGTGACAAGCTCAATAACAGAACAATAAAGTGAGATTTTCTGGCCAGTGAGATGGTTCACGCTCAATAAAACCGGTTTATTTTAGTGGTACTCGTTCTGACAAAGAATTGATTGAATATTTTTCATACACGTTCTCAAACTATATTAATCAGCAGAACTTATTTCAGTATTTGCATTTTCATTTAATTCCTTTTAATCTCCTTCATGTGGTTTATGTATTTAACAGTCACAGTTCATAAGGTTTGCAGTACAATAAATGGCAAGAATTTGACAAAGGAGTTCAACCAAGTTTGTACTGCAGAGAGCTATTACGAAACGAGTCCCGGAGGCATTCATGACTAATTGCTACCCAGCCCTCTCAGTTTCAGAGTTCCTAACTTGGTTCACTGTAGTTCACCTCCTACCAAAAAAAGGAAAGAGAAAAAGTGGAGAATATCAGGTGACTATAGACAATTCATTATCTGATGGATTGCTACTGTTTGCAGCATGTCACAAAATATTACTTTCAAATGTGCTCTTAAATCCATAAAAAACAGAACGTGACGGTCACATAAAGAATTTTGACTTTGGCATTGCAGATTGACGTGGGTGAGACTGAGCCATCTAGAAAGTAGGAATGAGATGAGGAAGAGGATAAGAAGGTAATGGCAAATGGGCAGTGGCACTGATAGAGAGCATTATCCTGGGGTGAACTACCTCCCACTGCTACTTCTGGGCAGTCCCACTGCTGCACAAGACGAAAACTTCAGTGTATTTAGCAAAGGCTAGCGCACTGCCTTGACAAATACATCAGTGGTGGGCCTTGGGCAGAGAACATCAAGACTTTATGAGGGTATGTGGGAATCCTCTTGCACAGGTGAATGTATGCCTGGCTTGTCGTTGGGCAGTTACACTCAGAGGGTTGTGTTCATGATATTCTCCAAGATATCACAGGCATTTTATTTAGATAACTGGTACAACAAGTCTAAGTAGCCACATTCAAGACAGCTGCAGGTGGCCATGAACTTGCACAACATGGCAAGTCCCACGGTGCAAAACAGACATGAAAAAGCTTTACCCACGACCACCCAGTCCTTCATCCATGGAGCGCATGACGGAGAGTGTGCATGGGTGGTTTGTACATCCACTGGAATTGGGAGAGTCGGAGATTGCACTGTCCTTACAACCAGATCTGTGTACATCATACTTTTCAAAACTCAAGGTGATTACTGCAGGGCATATGGGATCATTCATGGCTCTGAGGTGTCGGGTGCAGACCAACCCAAGGAAATGCAGCAACAGCTGTCACCACTTTTTTTTGTTAGCTGCATTTGAAGCTTCTCGCACAGCTCTGCCACCAGTTTGAGATTGATACATTATTCACGCTCAGCCGTCTCCTATCCCCCATAAGAAATGCTCCACCTCTTGCCTAAATAGAAACCTTCAGTTCTGTTACAAGCCTGGTCTGCCAATGGCGTTCTGCCTCTGCAAGGATGCTTCATGAGGAGCTAAGTGAACATTTGGGATCCCTACCAGTATGGCGCTCCTGCCATCCAGTTTTGATAGTACTAAGACCTGAACTATGTGTTCGAAATCGGGCTATTGGAAGAATTGTTTGATACTTCTAAGCAGTCTAACTTTGAATTGCACTCCTTTGCATTATTTTCTCTCTGCTTTTAACTATGGTGATTCAGACACCTTCAAGATAGGCTTTAAAAGCCATTTCAGTGTCATATACCATTCCTGAGCCCTGAAAAACTCCTTACTACCCTAGACGTTACCCATCCTTATGCCCTAAAATGTTCTTACAACCCCTATACACTACTCATCCCTGAGCCCTAAAACAATCTATACAACCCGACACACTAGTTAACCCTGAGGTCTAAGAAATCCCTACTACCGCTATACACTACCCATTCCATAGCCCTAAAACCACTTAGTACCCCTTTGCACATCCCACTTGTGAACCCTAGAAACTCTTCACTAACCATATGCATATATAAAATCTTTAAAATAATAAGCCTATAAATACGTATTATTTTAAAATCAATTAGTTATTTATTAATTTCTTAAAATTAAATTATTTTAATGTAATTTATATTTGTAATATTTATTTAAATTTTTAAGCAAATGTAATATTATTTGCTTTGTAATATTTTTCTTGATATAACCATACATTTTAAATATTTAAAATATTTTTCTTAAAAATATTAAATTATACCTATGCACACTCGTGTGTGTATGTGTGTACTGAAGTATACACACATACATTTAAGGTTGGGTCACTTAAACCACTAAAAGCAAACCTACCCGCGAGGTAAAATACTGCGAAGTAAAGTACTGAAATCCTACTCAAATTAAAAACGCCCATTCTAGTGCGATGTAATGTCCCAGATGTAAAAACTGCCATTTCCTGCTGATACCTAATGAATCATACCATGCAGACATTCGACGGTCACACCCTTAGCTGACAGCAGTGTACACTAAAACTCTACAGTGCGATAATATATACAGCTCTTTTTGTGTCTTTGGTAGCAAGGGCGGTTCCTTTGGAGCACCTTTTAAGGCATGAGGTAACCTACAATGACTTTGCATCATTGCAATGCCGCTCAACAACACGACAGGCGTTCAGCGGAGCATACTTATTAGCATGAAAGTTGTGATGATTTCTTGGGGCGAAGAGTGCCTTACCTTTGCTCTTGATTTCAGTAAAATGTTAACTTGAACGGAATTTACACCTGTAATTAGTTTTGCTACGTGAAACCAACGAGGCTAGAGCTTGGCTACATATTCAATGAGAGCAGTGAGTTATGCCTCTTGAATTACTCCTTTACAGACCCAGACTCACTTCAGCCTCCTAATCACACAGCTTTTGATTTCCTTTTAGTGGGGCAAAAATTATTTATTCCAAGTTGAATTTAGCTTATGCTCTGTTTGATGTAAGTATTGACATTCTGCGTTACAATCACATTTCTTTTAAGCAGTGGTTAAAGTGCATACAAATACATGGGGACTGTTATCCTGAGTGCAGTGGAGGCAGCCTCAAAAATGGGGTTAAAAATAACATATTTTCTGTAACCTCTTTGTTGATCTTTCACCTTCAGATAACTACATATAAAATAAGGGGCACACCTTAAATGACAAATAAGTGCAATTTAAACTAAATGGTGAGTCATGTTTTTTGTAATGAGTGACCAGTTGTTAAATGTGATCATTGCAAATGGCACAGTGCTGAAGAAAACTAGGGGTATTTATAGTACAAAGAGGTCCCAGCTTGGGACAGAAACTGCAGATTTTGTATTAATTTTACAATGCAAATCTTGTTTTTTGTTGTAAAGTAGTCTCAAACGAACTAGTTTTGTAATGCACACTCAGCACAAAGTGTTGGTAAATGTGACCCTCAGTATTTAATATAAACCATGAGCATTCCAAATATTTATGTTAGTAATACACAAACAGACTTCACAGCAAATATTTTTATGGTCTGGCTTGACAGTGCAGCTGTCACCAGACAATTATGTGAGAAGCACCAAGAGAGGGCCTTTGGCTCCACCTACATGTTCGGAGCCAGGAATAGATTTCCAGGAATACATTTTTTGATTGGGCCGAAGTTCTGTACTTTCACAAAAAAGTGCTTGCACTCCAGGGAGCTGTGATTATTTTGGTTATTTAGCTAGCTAACTGAGCTTGAACTTTCAGGGGCACACACATGGCACTGTAATGCTATAAAAGTGTCTTAGATAACTAGATAGCTGATAGTTTTTTTCTCTGACAGCAGCACTGATGGATAGAGGACAGTCATTAACAGATATGGATTTTTAGACCTCGCTTGACAGAGCAACTGTCACACGACCTTCTGAGATCAAGAAAAAAGAGATTGCAGAGTCCTATTGAGAGGGGGGCTTAGGCCTCACCCCCTTGTTGATCTCCCTGTGTACAGGATTTGATTGGACTGAATTTGTGTGCTTTCACTAAAAAGAGTGAGTCACTCATTATGACATTGGGGGTAAATTCAACTTACTGCCACGTTAACGGACGCCAACTAACCACGGGGCAGCAGATATCTGTTCACCATATTATGACACACACACACCAATCTGACAGAATTCAGCCACACACACAAATCTGCCAGCCTAAAGGTCAGTGATAAAGTGGCGGTCCCAAAACCCACACCGTTACGCCAACAGAACAACGCCCACCACATTATGACCCACGAATCACCACAGTGGACATTCAACAGCGGTAAACCATTGGTGGTACATATCGCCGCACTCACAATGGACACCCACATACAAAACAACAACACATTGGCCAATTTAGACCACACGCACCTGACACCCATACACACAACACACCCACACCACTATAAAACACACAACCACATTACCCACAACCATTTACAATTACAAAGCATTGTCACCAGAGAGACACCAAGTCCACTGACACAACTAGAGCCACACCTAGTACTCACACCTATACACCACTTTCACACTCCACATCACACACCCCACCACATTACCCAACACCCTCACCAACACACATCGCATAACACCCATGGCACCACAAAGACACCCCCGTTTCACAGAGGAAAAGCTTATGGTCATGGTGGAGGAAATTGTCAGGGTACCGCCACAGCTATTTGGAGTGAGTAGGCTGTCACAAACTGAACATTGGAGCCACAACAGGAGTTTGCAATCTGTAAACTTGTAATGGGTCAGTGTGATTTGTCCAGTATGTGCCTATTTCTCCTGTGACGCAGCATTATTCCATAGGCCTGCCCCCCCCTGAAATGGCATGCACCTGTCCTGTGTGAAGGGACAGGTGGAAGTGAGGTAATTCCACTGACGTTGTGCGCCGTTGCGGGAGGCGGTCGGGAACCACCGTGCAAAACCTCATTGGTTAATATTGAGACCTATGGGTTACAGTGGCCAATGGTAATCTATGCCGGTGGTGAAGGTATGCACCGCCATGGACGTGACTGCCATTTTCTATCATATTCTTCACTTGCTACCTGGCCTTCCATAGGAGAGGACCTACACTGCATGTGCTGCTGTGACCTGTGTCTGGAACCTACCATGGCCAGTGTGACTGGGGAAAGGGCCCCAGCCTTCACTTCGGAGGAGTTGGAGAGAATGTTGTATGGGCCTCCAGACCAACAGGTGAGTACACTGTGGGCATGATGCATGTGGCATGAGTGCATGGAGTAGCGTGTGTGAAGGCCTCGTGTAAGGGGGGTGGGTGGATATCCTCTTTGTGGTGTACAGCTTGTGTGCTGGGCTATGTGTGTGCCAATGGTGATGGAAACGGGTATGGTGGGCCATATGTGTAACTGGCTGGACTGTTTGTCTAATGTTGTTTCCTGTGTGTATTGCCTTTGCATGTCAGCGCCCACCGAAAAAAGGGTATATGGCGTGCCATCATCAAGGATGTGCGGCCCTGGGGGTCTATGGCAGGCGGAGCACCCTCTGTTGGAAACAGTAGGAGAACCAGAGATGCTGGGCACGGAAGACGGTAAGGCCCAGCTGGGGATGGCTTCCCAACGAGGAAGGGGTGCCCGTCGAGCTCTGACTCCCCTGATGGCCCGCATACTGGCAGTGGCCTATCCTGAGCTGGATGGGAGCTTGAGGGCATCACAGCAGCCGCAAGGGGGTGAGTACAGTGGCTGTCATTACAACTTACGGCTGGTGGGGTGGTATGTGGGTGGTGGATTTGTGTTAGTTGGTGCCCATAGGCCAGGCCTGACATAGCAGCGTAGGTCCTCTGGTGGCTAGGGTTCTGAAGGGATACTCCTGCCTACATAGCTTGTAAGCATCCACTGCTGGTCAGGGCTGCGTGGGTCCCAGGTGTGCTGCAGTTGGCAGTGTGTGCCCCTCCTCATGCCTTGGTGGCTAGCAATATCAGTGGTGGTGCATTGCATAGTGCGTAGGCCTGTTCCCTGTGTATGAGGGTCCTGTGTACTCCAATGGTGGTGTTGGTGCAGCCATTTCGATGGAGGGAGCTGCATCCCACAGGACCCAGGGGGCAGAGTCCACCGATGCTGAGGGCACCAGTGGGACGGAGGGCGAGGGGAGCACCACGGCAGAGACTGGAGGGGGCAATACAGACACAGATACCTCCTCCGATGGAAGCTCCCTGGTAGTGGTGGACACTTCTGTGACCACCCCGGCTACAGGTACAGCCACCACCCCCATATCAGCATCACCCTCCCAGCAGCCCCTCAACGAGGTGCCGGTGCAGGCTCACCCAGGAGGGTGGGCATCTCCTTAGCCCCAGGCACCTCAGGCCCTGCCCCAGTTAGCCCTGCTGCCCTGAGTGAGGAGGCTATTGACCTCCTGAGATCCATCTCTGTAGGGCAGTCAACCATTGTGAATGCCACCCAGGGGCTGGCAGCCCAGATGCAACAATCTAATGCATTCCTGAAGGGCATTCACACTGGATTGGCGGCTCAACAGTGATCGATCCAGGCTCTGGCCTTCTCTCTGATGACAGCCATTGTACCCGTTTCAACCGTCACCCCTCCAACTATCACTTCCCAGTCCCATTCTCCTCTACCCCAACCAATCCCAAGCGCACAGCCAGATGAGCATGCACACAGGACAACACCCAAGAGTGTGACAGGCAAACACAAACACCACACTTCATCCCACAAGCACTCACGCAAATACCATACAGTTGCAGACACTACAACATCCCCCCTCCTCCCCCTCCACCACCTCCACCACCTCCCTCCCAGTCACGTCCACACTCACACCTGCATGCACTACATCAGCATCCACTACCAGCATCATCACACCAAGCAGAACACACACCTCAGTGGCAAACACCTACTCAACATCCATGCGCATGTACCCTGTGTCCTCTCCCACTGTGTCTGCCCCTCCTCCTAAAGTACGCAAACACAAGCACTCTGACACCCAACAGCCATCCACCTCACAACAGCATACAACCCATGCACCTACACCCAAATCCAGCAGACACACACCTCCAACAACCACTCCCTCATCCTCCACTCCCATTCCTTCTCCCTCTTCCCATCAATAATGTCCCTAAGAAAGTTTTCCTATCCACCATTGACCTCTTCCCTACCCTTCCGCCCCTGTCCTGCACGTATTGGCAGGGTATCACGAACCCTGCCAAGCACCTCAGCCACACAGTCCACGGGCCCAGTTCCATCCGCACCTACTCGTGCTGGAAAGGATTCCAGGCCACATATACTGAAGGGGAAGGAGCCTGCACCCGCCAGCTGAAAGGGGAAGGAGCCTGCACCAGCAGGCAAGAAGAGCAAGGAGCCTGCACCTGCCACCGAAAGGGCAAGGAGCCTGCACCAGCAGGTAAGAAGGGCCAGGAGCCTGCACCAGCAGCTGTCACGGAGCCCACACCACCAACCATGGTTGAGCATCCATCGAGGGTGCAGGGGATGTGCAGGAGCTTCCCACCACCACCAACACCACCACAGTGCATCCATCCGAGGGTGCAGGGGATGTGCAGGAGCATCCCACCACCACCAGCACCACCACAGTGCATCCATCCGAGGGTGCAGGGGATGTGAAGGAGCCTTCCACCACCAGCACCACTAGAACCACCACAGTGCAGCTGTCACCTCCGGCGGACGCAATATGGTCCTGCCTCCATGGGCTGCTGTGCGGCCTGTCCACTCCAGAACCAGTGGGCAGGACACCCACTTGAGATACTGTGGTCTTGCACTCCCCAGGACAAAGCACAGGGCATGTTGACCCCTCCAGGACCAGTGGGCAAGACACCCACTCGAGAGACTGTGGCCCATCACTCCCCATGACAAAGCACAGGGCATGTTGCCCCCCCCAGAACCAGTGGGAAAGACACCCATTTGAGAGACTGTGGCCCATCACTCCTCAGGACAAAGCACAGGGCAAGTTGCCCCCTCCAGACCAGTGGGAAAGACACCCACTCGAGGGACTGTGGCCCATCACTGCCCAGGACAAAGGATAGGGCATGTTGCCCCCTCCAGAACCAGTGGTCTTGTTTCCGCTCCCAGCTGAGGTGCCCTCCTCTCCCTTTGAGGTGCCTGCCTATTTGCCAACTTATGCCCGTGCAGTATTCTCTCCATGTTGATGCAGGTAACAAGTGGGGCCTTGGACTTTGCTCTGTGACCATGTGGCCCACGTGAACTGAGGACTGGGCAGTGTCCCTTTTTCCTTACATTTGTAGATATCTGTAACATTGGCTAAATTATTATTTATACTGTGTCGATTTTATTAAACTCCCTTTAGTAAATTAGGTTTGTCCTTGCATTATTCAGCCGATTTAGAGGGATTGACTTGTTTTCTTGTGCATCTGGCTGTGTGTATGGGGTGTGGGTATGGGGTGTGGGTTGTGCATGTGTGTGTCACTGTCATTTTCCTCCCCATCTCCCTTGTGTGCTAGGCGGCTGTACTCACCGTCATCGTCTTCGCCGGCATTGGTGTTCATGGTGGAGAAGAACGTAGAATATCATCGGAAATACATGCAGTTCGGGTTCCATGGCGGTATGGTTCTTCCCTGTGTCTCCAATGGTGAGTCCTTTCACTTCTGAGCTCTGTTTCTGCCATGCTTTTGATGTCGATGGTACCGCCTCTGAAAAGGTGGCGGTTTGCAGGGTCTTAATATGGTGGGCGGAGCTTTGACTTCCCCCTGGCTGTAGGCAGCTACTGCCATGGTGGCTGTTGTTTCCGCCCTGGCGGTCGGTGTGGTACATTGGCTGTCTTTCGGAGATCTTTCCGCCATGGTCATAATTTGGCAGTAATTACTGCCGGCCTGTTGGCAATATTACCACCACTTTAGCACCGACCCCCAGGGTCCTAATGAGGGCCTGAATGTCTTGCACTTTTTTTTAAACTCATGTCAACGTTTATACTCGAAGCAGCAGGACTGAGTAGGCTATAGTGGTAATCCAATGATCATGGCAATAGGCCTAATCTGTATATAATGAAATGTTATAGGCACTGGACCTGACATATTTATTGTTAAAAGCATATGTTTCAGTTGATAGGCATTTAGGTGCAGATTGTTATAAATCTATATTAAGTCCCACAGGTACTTTGTTAGACTGAATCTCCCAGATTACTGTAGGAGGCAAGGGTGTTGACATTGGCCACACACTGTTGAACCCTGGTGGGCAGGGGGGTCTCACTGTGATGATTCATGTTAGGCCCTCTTGATTGGGATTGTGTATTGTTTTGTGAGCTCTACTTTTCTACATGTTTGTAATTTTATAAATGTATGCGTCATGGTTGACAGTTATTATGCACGTGAATAGGCTAGTGTTGAGTAAAGCGTAAAGCCAAAGTTAAAGGGAAAAGGCTTCATCAGTTCATTACTCAAAGCATGCCAGATTTCATAGGTTAGATCTGTGCATTATGAAAAATTATGACAAAGCTTTTAACCCTAACTTACCTATTGTGAAAAGCATGTGTTAAAATTATGACAAAGCTTTTAACCCTAACTTACCTATTGTGAAAAGCATGTGTTAAAGACATTAGGGGTTTTAGGATAGCTTGTTATTACACTTTGCTAAAGTTTGTAAACAGGTACTTTGTTGCATGAAATCTCACAGATTACTGTAGTAGGCAAAGGTTTTGGTATCAGTGATCTACCTGAACAAACTGGGGATAGAAGGTATGCACTACAATATTCCTTATTAGAAGAGATAGTATTTTGCCTTGCAAACTGCACTTTTATGACTGTATGTGGGATGTTTCCCTTGTGGAAAGTTTACACTTAGCACAATGGGTTTAAGGCAGTTGTGGTCACAAGCTATATGCCTAACTGTTTATTATGAAAAGTTACGTTAAAGGCAATAAGCCTGACATATTGACTATGAAAAGCATAAATTCAAGTCAATAAGCATTTAAGGGAGGATTGTTTTTATTCTTAATGGTTGCCTTGTGGGAAAGCTTATGACCACTACAGGAGACCTGTGTTTGTTATGGTGACAAGCTAATAATAACAGCTATAAACTTGATTGGTGGGCAGGAAAATGTTATGCCCAATGCTATAGGTCTTTCCTGTTTAATACAAAAACATTATCTTAATGGTTATACATTTGTGGTGTTTATTAAGAAAAGCATATGGCAAAGCCAGTAGGGCTATAACAGTGGATTGTTGTCACATTATGTTACAGGCCATTGAAAAGTATTTGGCTACATGAGATCCCATGGATTACCATCATAGGCAAGGGTAATGGTGTCAGTCACCTTCTCTGACATACCCTTGTAGTAGAACTTTCATGTGACGATTCTTGTTTGACACTTTTGGGGTGTGGCTATGTTGGAACTGGTCCTTTCTACAGGGTTACCCTCAAACATTTTGTCTTCCTCTTCCCCTTTCTGCTGAATTTGGTTTTGTTGGCTTTAGGATTCTGGGCACTTTACCACTGTGAACCAGTTCCCAAGTGCATGTGCTCGCTCACCTAAAATAATGATAACATTGGTGTATCCACAATTGGCATATTACATTTACTTATAAGTCCCTAGTAAAGTGCACTATGCCTATAAATGAATTACTACTAGTGGGCCTGCGGCACTGCCACCCACTTAAGTAGCTATCTAAACATGTCTCAGGCCTGCCACTGCGGAACCTGTATATGCAGTTTCACTGTCATGTTGACTTGACATTTAAAACCTTTGCCAAGCCTTACATTTTCCTTTTAGGACACATAAGACACATCTAAGGTGGGT
Source organism: Pleurodeles waltl (assembly GCF_031143425.1). Classification (NCBI taxonomy): domain Eukaryota; kingdom Metazoa; phylum Chordata; class Amphibia; order Caudata; family Salamandridae; genus Pleurodeles; species Pleurodeles waltl. Next base: position 799,190,434 of record NC_090449.1, on the reverse strand, counting down.
CCTACTTAGCCCATAGGGCAGGGTGCTGTGTAAGTAAAAGGCAAGACATATACTTTATAGATTTATATGTCCTGGTAGTGAAAAACTCTTAAATTCTTTTTTCACTAATGTGAGTGTAGGAAAGTGGCTCCTTTGACATGGTTAGCCCCCCACATTTTGCCAGGTATTTGACGTGGTTTCAAAGTTGTTCGTGCCCAGGGCTCCTGCTAAGCAGGCTTCCTGGGCCAGATCTCTTTCCCAAAACTGTGATTAATTGGCACAATTGGAAACACTTTTAGTTGCCACTGTAAGTCCCTAGTAGATGGTACTAAGGGACCCAGGGCATGAGGTACTAAGGGTAGGCCTCTGAGAGCAGCAGCACAGATTGTGCCACCCTCAGGGACCATGCATCCAAGTGCATCTAGCACTGACATTGCAGGCTGAGTGTTCTTGTGCAAACCTAAATTACAAAACTGACATAGCATACATCCTGTGTGCCCTGTCCACTACACACTGCATGAAATATAGGTAAGTCGCCCCTCTGTCAGGCCTTCCAGTCCTAAGGCAGGGTGCATTATACTACATGTGTGGGCATAGGTGCATGAGCAATATGCCCCTTCTGTGTCTCTGTCAAACCTGGGACATGGTAAGCAAGCAGAGCAGCCATTTTACATGCATGTGCTGGACAATGGTCAATACGAGTTTGACAGCTACATGATTTCCACTCTGTGCCATGGGTTGTTTGGTATCAAACAACTCAGAATTATAAATCCAAACTGGTACCAGTAGTGGATTTATTACAAATTTTACCCAGAGGCCACTTTAGTAGTGTCCCCTGCAAAAGCTAACTACCCTGACATGGTTGCTGGCTTGTCACAACCAGCCTGCCACCACCAGACAGGATTCTGGAACCCTGGGGTGAGAGCCTATGCACTCGGGATCCATAGAACAAAGCCCTTCCTGGGCAGAGGTGTTACACCTCCTCCCTCAGAAATGTGCACTTCCCTGGCAGTGAGCTCCAAAGGGCTTACCACCTTTGAACCTCAACCCACAGCCCTGCTGCTAGCAGCAAATGGCCGCCCCCACTGTAAACCCCCACTTTTGGTGAGAGCAACAGTGGGAAAACACTCAAAGGACAGGAGAAGTGGCCACCACCAGCTTGCACCACCCCTAAGGTGTTGCATGCAAAGTGACCCCTCCATTTTTCTCCACTTTGCCTGGTAGGGAAAAAGCCTATCAGGGATAGGGTACTGACCTCTGCCCAGAAGAAGTGGTCACATAGTGGGTGTAGCCACTCTTAGGTAGATGACCTATCAGTCACTAATAGGTACTCCCCTAAACATCAACTAAATGCAGTATTTAGGGGGCAGCCCTAGACCTGCAGATCAGATTCCAAGGACGCAAGAAGACCAACAACAAACAAGACCCAAGGCTTGAGAACAGAAGTCCTTCTGCACAAAGAAAAAGGAGCCAAACCTTGCCTGCTGCACCCAGGGCTCGACAATTGCTACTGAGGAGTTACTCAGACATCAGACAGACTCTAAAAATCGTCAGAGGGCCTCCACCCTTTTAAAAATTGCTGAAGATCTCCCTCCAGGGTCAAGGCATCAGTCTTGTGCAGCAAAGACCAAAAGACCAGTGATGCCTAGTTCACTGACCGGCTGCTGACCAAGGAACTGGGCATCACAGCTGGACCAAATTTCACCTGACAGACTATGAGGACATAACATGTAAGTGTGCCAAGTTTAGTGGCACTATAAACCCCAGTGGCTGAACCGTGCAATAATCCTGGGTACTGGTCACTCAACATTGGACTCCAGGAAGGAATGTTCACTCTGGACTCCAAAAGGACCAGGAGGAAACCCCAGTTGAGGGACTTCAGAAAGCATCAGAACCACCCACCAGATTAGCCCTGCTGACCTGCAAGTGACTCTCAAAGTGACCTACCTCCTGCTGCCAAGGGCACAATGGCGCACAGCTTTTGGCCCATCTATCTGCTCTACACCCTGCCTCCCTGGGCCCTGCACTGGAGAACCAGCTATGCTGTAAGGGTCCCCCACCCCTTTTGACATCCACACTCCAAGGGGACCACCAGACTCACCTGGAAGTCCACCTGTGCATTGCTTTTTCAAGCTAAATGGTCCCCTGCAGTGGTGCCCTGTGCCTGCTGCCCTCTTGCCTGGGAGTGAGAAAGACTGCACCTGTATTTTTACAACCCAGAACCTAGAGTGACTTCATGGGCCAGCTGACCCCTGTCCTGTTTTCTGAGGTCTCACGGGCACAACCAACCTGCTCTTGCATATAGACTCTGCCATTTGTGAGTCTGTCCTGCCAAGTGGTACCACCCCAGTCCAGGACCCTCGGAAGTGGGTCTATGGTGCTCTACCCTCTGTGAGCCACATTTGAACCACCACGAAGCAACAAAAAACCATGCAAAGCCTTTCTGCACAGCTCCCAGAATCGATGCAAAGTGACACCAAACCCCGCAAAACTTGGCGCACAGCTCCCCAGGACTGTTGCAAACTGACACCAAGCCCTGCAAAGCCTAGCCATCAGCTTCTTGAAACCGACAACAGACGGCACAAAGCCTTGCAAAGCAATTCTGTCCACCAGAATTTAAGGTACTGTGTTCAGCAGGCCCAAGTGGGTCTCTGTAGCCGGCTCTCGCTCCATCACAGTCTGCCTGAACTTGTGACTTTGTCCCGGTCTGGTGCGACCAGATACCACAGTTGGCGCTTTGCGGTGTTAAGCGCTATTTTCAGCTAAATCTTAAAAATTGCACATCTCAGGATTTACTTATTGGATTTTTGTCATTTTGGTCTTGTTTTACTCATACAAATATTCTTCATTTTCTAAAATGGTGTGCAGCCCTTTTGTGGTGTTTTTACTGTGTTACTGTAATTTGAGTGTTTCACAAAAACACGTTGCCTCTCAAGTTAAGCCTGTCTACTCGGTGCCAAGCTACCAGAGGGTGAGCACAGGTTACTTTACGGTTAGTATCTGACTTACCCTGACTAAGGTTGTGGTCCCTAGTTGAACAGGTTACATACCTTGGCCAACTAAAGACCCAATTTCTAACAGCTGTATATTGTTTTGTCAACAATAATTTTGTATATATCTGTAATTTTCTAAATGTATGCCTGATGGTTGCCAACTTCTGGGCTCTTCTGCAAACCTGAGATGTATATAATGCCAAGCCATTGGCCAAGGGTAGAGTCCTTACCAGTCCACTGGGTACAATCATGTCTGATACTGCATCTGTTTATAATGAAAAGTTATGACAAACCAAATAGGCCTTACTTACTGTGAAAGGTATATGTTAAAGGCAAATAGCTTTTATGGGTGGATTGTTATTACACTGCAAAAGACTGTAGGCGGGCATTTTGTTACATGGAATCCCTCAGATTACAGTAGTAGTTAAGGGTTTCGGTGCTGGTGACCGACCTGTACAAACCATGGGGATAGGCGATTTAGGAATCCTTATTACGCTCTTTTAGTAAGGATTTTGTAATGTTTTGACAGCTGTATTTTGCACATACTTTTTACGTAATTTTATGACAGTATTCCTGAAGGTTGCCTTGCAGGAAGTTCTGTGAACTAGCATAGTAGGGCTGAGTTGCTTATGGTGACAAGCCAACAATTAAATTTAGAGGCTTGATTGTTTATAATATAAAGGTACAAAAAAAGGCAGGAAGCCTGACATACTTACTGTGAAAAGTATATGTTAAAGACAATAGGCATTTATTGATAGATTGTTAATAATCTGCATTAAAATGTACAGATAAGTATTTTGTTACATGGAATCTCACAGATTACCATTGTAGGCAAGCATTTTGGGGCTCGTTACCCGATCTGAGAAATTGTGGGTATAGAAGATTTGTACTGTCAAAATCACTGTTAGGCTCTATTAGAAGAGATAGTATTTTCCTTTGCCAACTGTAATTGTGCGTACTATGTAATTTGATGGCTGTATGGCTGATGTCTATTTTGAGGGACAGCGTATATTCAGTACATGAGGCCTCAGTTGATAAAGGTGATAAGCCATTGATATCAGATACAGGCCTGATTGGTTCACTAGTAAAAATAATTTTGTTGCCAAGGGTCTGATCTATTTAGTATGCAAAGTTATTATATACATATTAGGTTTGACATATTGATTTTCAAAAGCATTTGTTAAGATCCACAGGAATTTAGGAGCGTATTGTTATTCCTCTGTACTAAAGCCTACAGATAGGTATTTTGTTGTACAAAATGTCACGTTATCTCTGTAGGGAATCATTTTGGTATTTATTACTGCCTCTAACAAAACATAGGGGAGAACATTTGTACTGAAATAATTATTGCTAAAATGTAGCTCTTCTTAGACGTCTGCCAATATCTTGTAATATAAAAAGCATTAAATAATACACATATCATATATATATATATATATATATATATATATATATAGATATATAGATATATAGATATACAGATAGATAGATAGATAGATAGATAGATAGATAGATAGATAGATAGATAGATAGATAGATAGATAGATAGATACCCTGCCTTTGAGTCCACTCTGTTCTGGTGTTAGTCTGTCTGTGTGTTATTTACACTCTGCTTTTGTCCACAGCTGCATGGGGTAATGGTTCAGTCTGCATTAGTCATTTGATGCTTGCCCTGTAAATAATGGCAATTCCTAATCATGCGTACATCCACCTGTAAATGATTGCACTTCAGTATTGGCTGTTTGGCTCGTTCTTTATTTTTGAGTCTTCTCCTTTTATAGTCCCATTCCCTTCATTTTCCTCTTTCTATTTTAATGTTTCTCAAGAAGATACTATGGCTCTCCAGGCAATGTTATGGGCTGCTTTCTTGTTGCTCATTTCATCTGCAGTGCAAGTGTCACTTCCTCTAAAACAAGGGATCATTATAGAATGCTGTTGTCCCTAGTGCATCTCTATTTTACCATTCCAAGATGGACAGCCTGTGGCATCCATGCTTGAAATTTAGAACAGCATTAGACTACTTACAATACCTTTGTAAGACGAACTCCCACTGATATATATAGTTTTGCTAATGGAAACATAATCCCAACGTGTTTATAAGGCAGCATTTTTTCTTTTTTCTACTTGTATTCTTCAAATTTGTATTGTATATGATGTTGGCTTTGTGTGTGCTTTATTGTGGTTGTGCTAGAGGGTTACTTGAAGGAGGAGTCATAGCATTGATGAAAGAATGCATGAGTGCAAAAGATGAGTGACAGGGTGTGTGTATGATGACTGATTGCGTGCATATACCAGTGACACAAAAGCTACTTTCATTCATAAACCAGACCTATTAGCATTGTCAATGCTTGATTGTAACTGTTAAAAGAACACACAGAAGAGCTCAGCAAGTACAGCTTATATTACCTATCAATAGGATCACATCTTTGTCACTATGGCGTTTATAGTGTCTCCATTAATTAAAACATATGCTGGCTCCCAAGCAGCCTTTATATTTGTTAATTAACCTATTTCACACATTTACAATTCTTTTAGATAGTAGGTACTCTGGAGAGAAGGCCTGTTTCCTCTTTCACTATCTACCTCTGCCTTGGCTTCACAGTAGGAGAACCCCTCCCTTGCAGTCAGCCAGAAGCACCTTAAGGTAGGCATTTTTTAAACAAATATGGGAAATGATTTTGTAAAATTAAAAAAAAGCATAGGTATGTTGTTTCCCCAGGATTCTGCACACTTCGACCTCTGCCAACATGAGTCACTCAATGAGATCAACACATGGTGTTGAAAAGCAGCATGTTGACAAAGTCAACAACGTCAACAAATTGGGTAACATTAATGGATACACACTAAAACCGGTCCTTTGAAATTGTAGAAGTGCGTTATGAAGCGCAGGAAACAAAATGTATTATTTCCTAGAAGTGCATACCTTTAGAGGGTGGTGGTTATGGGCATTATCAAAAAACTTTAGCAGTGTTCTCTGGGATAACTCTTCGTGGTGTCATACTAATGACACTGCCGATTAATTTACTAGTAGTTTCCCATTCTAAACAATTCATCAACCTATGTACTGCTGGATTGTGAAATGTTGAAATAGGCTAAGAGAAACAACAATATAAAACATCCTTTTCTTAATAAAAGACTCAGCTCAAAGCATTTTGGGAGTGTATAAAATGATACAAATGCCCTGGTGGGTTTTAAATTCACATTAAGGTCCGGTTCAAAATTAAGTTGGAAATCAGTGAGGAGATATTAGCCTGCACTTTCAATAGACTTCTTTCTTTATGTCTTTAACTATTTGTTTTTTCAAACGTCAGTCCAGGATGTGTTAACTTGGGGCTTTCTTTAAGAGGCATTGGGCGTAACCAATGCAGTAACACCACATCTGGAATTACTGATGCCATCGGATATGGTACTTACTTGGTTCATCACTACCTCACCATTACAAGTTTTATGGCGAATAATCACTGGAATCAGTGTGTGTGTGCCATACTTTCTGTAGTTTACCACTATATTCCCGGTACGTTTCCTCCAAAATATTCCACCAGGTTTTCACTGGTGAAATGTGTCCATTGAAAAGTTCAAATGAGCAGGAATTACCACACAGCTCATAATGCAAATAAACAATATTCAACCAAATTCATAGGCCGTAAGTAGGTATCGAATTCTGAGGAGTATGCCTTGAAGCTCTAAAGCGATTAAAGGGAGATTTTCGATTAGCAAAATCTGCTAGAATTCATTTAAACCAACCATTATTTCTTTTATGTTATTTCTTGATAGGGACACCAATATTATCTGTTGTGAAATGTATTTCCCTCGAACCTCATGAAATAGGAGGGTAATTGGAGTGTTTTTCACACAAAGTACACAGTGAGACCTGCAATTTGATGTCTAAATGTGTGTGTGTATGAGAGAATGTATATATCACTATTCAGTCACTGCCCACAAAAACTCCTTTCTTTCATTTTCTACCTCATTATCGAATGCTTAATGAAAACAAAACGTCTTCTTTCTAAAAAATACTTTTGCTAATCAACGTGGGCCCTGCTGTTCAAAAATACATTTTTATAATTTCTAAATAGAAAATAATAGCGATTCACTATTACGGAATTGCAAAATATAATGTAGTATTAGTCTAATGTCTCACATAGAGATTAGATTGCAATATTGAAGAATACTGATTCACAAATATGGAAACCGTCATTTGCAAACTGTGAATGTCACTAACTTCTATGACATCAGCGATTCTAGAAAAGAAGCTGGAGGAGTGCAGCAGGCCACAGGAAAGAAACTGTTAAAATGTTGATAAATACGCCACAGTCAATCACCCCCTTCCTGCATCATTGCTAGCCAAAATGCCCAACAGGTAGCGATGTTCCCACTGGCTGGACTCAGTAGAGGTGATTTGTGACCTGCATACATGTGGTATTGCAAAGCTTGTGTTCCTGGACCACCAGATTGTAACTACCCACAGACACAGACAATATGTGGGATTAGGAGGATTTGCATATCTAATCTGGATCATCAACCTGCAAATCAAAGGGTGTTTCCCAACTGGTATATCATCACCTTTCTGATGTCCAGTTGATATTGCTGACCTGTACCCATTAATAGAATCTTAATAGGTCAAGAAACTGAAAATTACTGTGACCTCTGATGAAATGGGATACATACCACTAAATATACATGCTATACCAATCCTCCCAGGCTGAGTTATATTCTTTAGGTGTATTTTGAGCACAAGGGGCCTTGGTTTACGCAGCAGCAGACTTCAAAAGTCCCAGCATTTTAGCAAGCAATCTGAGAGGTTTCAGGCCACCAGTCACAGATTGCCCTCTAGAATAAGCTTGTGATATTGCCCCTGAGGATGGCTCAACAATTAACGGAACACAAGCAGGCGAATGGGGTATTTCACCGTGCACTTCAACTTGGGTCTGATACCAAGGTTCTGCCTTCCAGAGTGCTTCTATCAAGATCACCCTAGTTAAAAGCCTGCACACATGTGCCACAAACCTGTATATCATGATAAAGAGAGGTAAAGCATAGAGATTTCCCTTGGACCAATCCTGAAAAACAAGCATCTGTTGCTAAAGCTTTGGGATGTGGCCTCCAACTGAAATATCTCTGAAACTTGAACTGTGAGCCTGAAGGCAAACAGAGCTATGTCGAATGGACCGTAAACCACACTTTGGGCTTGAATATCTACCCATTCAGACACCAGTCGCCAGCATCATAGATATTTCTTGAACAGCAATGTACCACCCAATTGTGCAGCTCTGTTTTCAGAGATATCCCCTAGTGGAAACAGAACTCCCAGAGTGCCCTAGCCAATTTTACTAGAGGTCTGAACGTTTTGTCTCCCAAATGGTTTATGTCCATGACTGCTTTCAGGTTATCCCAACACAGAAGGATTGAACACTTTACCTTGCCTTTTTCTCCCTCTGGTACCCTCTCCCCTAGTCAAGAAGGTGGCACACCTGGCACACCAACCCCAGAGACTTGCATATGATTCTAGTTGTAGATATGGAATGCTGAAAAGATGGCTTTTCCGTTCCATGTGGCTTTACGGCATAAACTCCAATTTATGATAATGCCTAGAGATTGGATTAATTCTATGGCTATCTGCACCTACTTCAGAATCTTTTCCTGGCATATGGATATCATGTCATGAAAGCATACCAAAATCCTCAGCCCCTAGTACCCAAGTGCTGCCCCCATCAGTTTTATCAGCTTGGTAAAGTACCAAGAAGCAGAGGACAGACTGAATGGAATGGACTTTAAACTGTACGTCTGCCTAACCAAAGGATCTGCAGATACTTCTTGTGACTTTAACAAACTGATACTGTCAAATATTAATTCTTCAAATTCATAAGCATCTTTCAGTCCCCTGGGAGAACACCTCTTAGTCTGACAACCATCTCCATTTTAAAAATAGCGATAAAGGACAAACTAACTGAGATTTGTCAGATTTGTTACAGTCCTGAAAGTATTGTTTTTCTTTTGAACTAAAAATATACTGCTCACAAAACCTTCTTGGGTAAAACAAACAGGTGTTTATAGCCACTTTTGTGAACAACTCCTTTAACTCCGTAGAAATCAACTCTTTTCCCTCCAGAGAAAGCTGGATTGGAGTCTGAAATATAGTCTGAACCGGATAGACATAGCACTTTGTATGAAATATGTGGACTATTTGCAAATCCCAAGGTTTGTGTGAAATCAAAATCCAATTTTTGGTAAAAAGGGCCAACCTGTCTCCAACTTTCACCAGGGGTGAGGCAAGTACTCTAAATTTGAACTCCCACTCCTGTTGCTTGTCCTGAACTAACACCAACATTTCCTTCTCTTCTCTGTGCGCAGAACATCAGACCCATGTATAGGTACTGCTTGTGGTTGAAGTAGGGCCTAAAGTAGCAGAAATGACCAGCAAAGTGACACCTGCATCTGTATGTCCTGGGAGAGTCCAGGCACTCCCATGAGTGAGGAGTGGGCTTTATTCAGTGAAACAAATGTTTGCATATACCAACAAATTTCCTTGTTAAAGTTGTCACCAAATTAACACCCATGATGGTTTAATCCAACTTCAGAATTAACCAATTTCCCCAGTTTTGGATCACTTCTCCAGCAAAATCCCTTTGGATCCATTCTCAGCAAAAGCCCTTTATGCCTCTCATAATACAGTCCAGCATTTGTATATCCCCTAAAACATGCTGCCCTTTGAATCATATGGATATTACTTTCAGGTCCACCCTGTGATTTTAACTTGCTCAGCTAGGTGCACACTTTTTGTCAATAGAGTGAAGGTGTCCAACATTTCAGATGCACCTCGTCCCCACCATTAGCCCTCTCTCGGGTGTGGCTCAGATGCTTCTGTTCCTGACATCAGCCCTCTTTTAGGTGCGGCCTTGTACAATGCTTGAAACAGTGACACGCACACAGGTACTATTGCCAGGATCAATCCTGCATATTTCCAACTTCATTTTATTGGTGGTGTGCACACTGCATAGCATGCCATAGTATCGGTGATGTGGTCACTTTATTAGCATGTCGTAGTATCAGTGACATGCACCCCACTGCAAACTTTAACAGCTTCACTCCTAACACTGTGCACTTCATTGAGTACTCTTGGGAGAGCATCTCCATTGCCTCTATCTCAAAAGTTCATTATCGGTGGCACACATGCTTAAACAGTAATGATTATAATTTCCCTACATACCTTACCTTTGAACCTTCAGTCTCTTCATGTACAAGTATTAGTCGGCAATACCAATTATAATTTCCCTGCATCATTGAACCTTAAATATCTTCATTGTATATTGTTGATATACTGCAAGTATTAACTGCTATGCACTCTCAATGTTATACTGTGTTTGGTATCTTTAACCAATGTATGTGGTTATGTTCAGCATATTCACTAACAAATGTTATTGTATTACTGATTGTTTGAGGTAATCCAGGATAGCTGTTTAGTGTTAACATACATTGAGCTACTCCCACTGTGGTACATTATAGCATACTCAAACATGCAATTCTTAGGTCTGGTGTTTGATGTAGTTGTGTATTCTAGTTTCAAGTTACCTTAGTATAGCTATTATTGAGTATCTCCACTTACCACCATGGCAGCCAAAAGTATGTTGCAATCAATTTGTTTCCTAAATGAAATGGGTGAACCTAATTTACCAAGGAAGGAGTGGATCAAAATCTTTGAATCATACCTAATAGCAACAGGATGCAAAAAAATGCAGCCCAATAAGGAAACAGCACATCTTACTACACAACCTGGGAACACATGGAAGGAAAATTTACAAATGTCTTCCCAAAACAAGCATACCACAAGAGGAAGAGTATGAAGGCCTAGATGACTACATAATTAACTATTTCAAACTGGAAAATCAATTTAGGGAGAAAAAAAAAGATTGCATTAGAACAGCACACGTTCTTTACTAGAACTCAAGGAAAATAATGAATTGTAAAAAGCTACATTGCAGTTCTTAGGGGTTTAAGTAAACTCTGTGATTTTGGCAACCTAAATGATTCCTTCATAAGAGACCAATTAGAATAATCAAAACATTCAAGAAAAATGACTAGAAAAACAACCTAGTCTCCATGGGGCCATTGAAATTCCTAAATCCATTGAACATGCTGTCCTAGGTTTCCAGGCAATCAGAACCCGAACACAACAAGTCACAGAAATGAAAGAAGATAAAACAGAAAAGAATTTGTGTAAAATAAGGGGCTCTCCTAACTATACTCCTACAAATGGGAACAAAATGCTAGAAACATTCTCAAGTGGTAAAACAGAAAATAGTTTATCAGATGAATAAGAAATGTTTGAACAATCAAGTCAAATACCCTGAATGTAAAGTATATGTTAATGACAATCCAGTACACATGTTTGCTGAGTCTTATTTTCCATTTACATTGATAAATAAAACTGATTTCAACTTCATAGTGCAGAAGACACTATCTAACGGTCACCTGATATATCACCCAGTGGGTACAACAGGGACCCCATTCCCCTCAAAGGCATGGTAAGTGCATTCATCACGTTCACAAATTGCTCCACAGTGGGCAAGGTGCACATTGAGGAAGAAGGGTCCAACCTTCTAGAATGGCAACATAAAAAATGATTTAGGAATTATATTAAATCCTAACAACCTGTCAACATCAGGGCAGTGTGTGCTCTACAGGCGACTGGAATGCAAAAACCCAGCACTTATGAGATAACGTAATTCATGCATTATGTTGATATGCTGTTGTTTAACCTTTTGCATTGCAGAGTTTAATCCTGAAGACTTATATTCAAGGTGCTTGTAAATACTGTTCAATTGCAATGTATTGCTGCAGGCTTTCAGAGTGTGTCAGGGTGTGGTCCCTTTCCAGGGCTTCTAGAAGCTTTCTCTGCAGCATGACTTGGTGTGGTTTGTGGGCTGGGCCGGACTCTACATAAGGGAGCCAGCCCAGCTCCACGTGCTCACTATTCATAGGTCCCGGTGCAGAGCAGCAGCAACTTCCTGAGCTCCTGTTCCGGAGGCCTACCTTGATCTTCCAGGCCTTTGCCCTTCATTGCATTGGTGATCCTTGATCAGGGCGGTAAGACGGAGGTCGGGCTGGGCCCCCGATCCCGTTTTCGAAGGCATTCGAGTTCTTGGGCCTAGTTTTCATATTGGAAGATTTTTCCTTGTGCGTGTGAATGTGCTCTTGGTTTCTGGCATTTACATGTTGATATTTGAATCAGCAAGATTCATTCTTGGCATTTGACTTTTGAGATTCGAGTCGGCAACAGTGTACGCGCGACCATTTCTAGACATTTGCATATTGGCATACGAATCGGCAAGTCACGTGATTCATTCCTTGTGTTTAACTCTCGATACTCATTGTGCGCTACCATTTCTTGGCATTTACACGGTGGCATTCGAATCGGCAAGACGCGCGATTCATTTCCTTGCATTTAACTCTTGATATTCATTGTGCGCATCCATATCTTGGCATTTGCATGGTGGCATTCGAATTGGCAAGAAGCGCGATTCATTCCTTGCCTTTAACTCTTGATATTCATTGTGCGCAACCATTTCTTGACATTTGCATGGTGACATTCGAATCGGAAAGACGCGCGATTCATTCCTTGCATGTAACTGTTGATATTCATTGTGTGCAACCATTTCTTGGCATTTGCATAGTGACATTCGATGCGGCAAGATGTGCAATTAATTTCCCGCATTCAAACCTTGATGTTCAGATCTCTTACAGTGTGCGCGATCATTTCATGGCATTAGCATGCACTTGTGAGAATTGGCAGTTTGCGCAATTCATTTCCCGCTTTTAAATCTTGATGTTCAGATCGCTTACAATGTGCGCGATCATTTTATGGCAATCAAAACTTTGATGTGTAGTGTTTCCTGAAGTGCACACAATTATCCAGGGTCCTTGAATTTTCTGCAGAGGTGTTAAATTCAAGATGTTTCATTCTATGTGCATGTAAAGTCCTTAGTACAATTCCTGTTGTTTTCCACGGAATGTTTGGATTGCCTTTTTTTCTCATGTAATGAGGCAGTGTTTGTTCTGGGACATTGTTCTAGAAGGTTCTTGTATTCCTAGACAGTATGTTACAACTCATGAAAAGTCCCTATGAAACATTGTATTAACCATTCTTGTTCTAGAGTCTAGTGTTCGGCCATTCATGTTTTCTCAATCTAAGTGTTACTTCATGTTCCGAGTATCATTGAACTCTAGATTCAACAAAGTGTTATTTCATGTTCCGAGTACCATTGAACTCTAGATTCAACAGAGTGTTACTTCATGTTCCGAGTACCATTGAACTCTAGATTCAACAGAGTGTTATTTCATGTTCCGAGTACCATTGAACTCTAGATTCAACAGAGAGTTTTTATGAACCTCAATTTCGATTATATCTTGATATTGTGTTGTTTAATATTTTGCTTCCTACAGGTCTCCTTCCCAGTTGCTCCCTTCCTAATCCCCTTTTCCCTTCTTGGACTCTCTCAGTCTCTGTGATTTTATCTACCAGAGTCTTGGAGCTGTCTAGTGGTGGACATGTTTGGAACGTGCGCAGACCCCGAGGATCTGGTCTCCCTGACACAACACAAAACAAGTTTTAGTTGTAAATAGATCTATTCCCAGAAAGCAAATTTATGAATAGTTCCCAGATGTGTTTACAGAGAAGTTAGGTCTACTACAAAATTACCAACATAGAATAAAATTGAAACCAAGTGCCAAACCAGTCATACATAAAACCTGCCCCATACAACACATGTTAAAAGAACCTTTAGAAAAGGAACTTACCTGATTAGAGAATCTTGGGGCCATATGTACGAATACATTTTCCCATTGACACAGAGTGGGAAAAACCATTTGCTACATCTGGCCCTTGATATCTTCCAACCTATAGATTGTTCTGAAAGGATAGCCCCCCATGGTTATGGCCAAGAAATCCCAAGGAGAAGGAATTAAAATATGTGTGGATTTGTGTGACCTTAAAAACAACATATGGGTGGAGAGACACCTGTTGCCTCGGATCCATGAAATGTTAAGTACAATGGGAGAAGCCACATGTTTCACAGTGACTGACCAATCCATGGCTAACCACCAAGTAGAACTATATCCAGAATCTATGTGGCTAACTGCTTCACCACTCCCATGGGCACCTTCATGCTACGCAGGGTGCTATTTGGCCTGGCATCTATGGCTGCTGTCTTCCAAAAAATGATACAGCTTATTTCAAGAGGCATACCAAAAACACTATGCTTCCATGATGACATTCCCATATGTGGTGCCGCTATTGACGAACATAATGCCAATTTAATAATGATATTTACAAGGTTAAACAATGCGGGTCCTACCTTAAAAAGGGAGAAACCCCAAATTGGAGTCAGCTCTGTTGAATATCTGGGACACAATATTTCCAAGGATGGTTTCAAGCCAAAAATAAGTCTGTTACTATCTGTTAGAAGTGGTCAAAAGGCACCTACACCTAGGAATAAAGATGAATTGAAGTCCTGCATTGGACTAGAAGAACACATGTCTAAATAGGTCATGAACTTTGCTGACTTAGCAAATAATTAAAGAGACCTCATCAACTGTGATACCCAGCCCAAGTGGGAAGAAGAACATCACCAAGCCTTCCAAAAACTCAATGAAGCAATTTTAACAGCCCATATCTATGCAATTAATTGCCTAAAAGGAAAACAATACTCACCACAGATACTAGCAAAAAGGCCTTGGCGCTACCTTGTCCCAAATGGTAAATTGGAAGGAAAGAATAACTTGCTTGCTTCTCCACACTCATAAGTCAGAACTTAACTACTCATTCCTCAAAAAAAGAAGCCCTGGCATGCTTCTGAGCTGTAAAACATTTTAAGTTCTTACTGTGGGGTTTGCAGTTCTACATTTCCACCGACCATAAACCCCTGATATACATGTTTTCTTGTAAAGGAGCTTCCAGCAGCACCCCAGTATTGCTAAATGGGTACTGGGCTTGAAGAGCTTTTGTTACAAAACGGAATACCTACCAGGCAATCAGAACAAGGCAGCTGATTTCTTGTCTGGGGCCCCTTTACACAAAGGGGAAGAATTTGAAACACCAGAATACTCAATTCTTGAAATCGCACATTCAGCCATTTCTTTGGAGTAATAGAACAAAAGTGTTGCTAAGGACAAAGAGACATATGACACAAAATCAATATCAACAGCAACTGAGTGTTACGTAATGAGAAGATTATACCGCCCACAGAGATGAGAGACAAAATAATACATTTGGCCCATGAAGGACACTTGGGAAGGAGCTTAAGCAAATCCAGAAATTAGAACTTCTTATTGGTTTCCAAACATGGATTTTATGGTCGAACTTACGATCAAGGATTGCACCATCTGTGCCAGTAGCAAGAAATCGAAAATAACATGCAACACACCCATATCTCTGGTGTCCATTTCAGATAAACCCGGGGACAAATTGACGTTGGACATAATTGGTCCCATAAATCACAGGGGTATAATGAAAAAGTGTTTTTTTTTGTTTTAGTGGATTATCATTCTATGTGGGCAATCACTAAGATAGTCCATCAAATTACTACAGATTTACTAATTCAATTTCTAAAGAATGCTTTCTTCATACAAGGCATTCCATCCACACTCATCACTGACAACGGAGTTCAATTTACCTCCATTGCAATGAACGATTTCCAAGCACACTTATCTATCAACCACCTCAAGACTGCATTATATTGTCCTCGGGTAAATGGCCTAGTAGAGCAAATTAACCGTATGATAAAAGATTGTATACAACTTGCCTGTATTAATGGTACACCAGTTGAGAATGCCATACAAGAAATGGTGTGGGCATATCACACAAATCATAAAAAAGTCATTGGACTGTCCCCATTCTCATCCCTCAAAGGAAGGAAACTGTGCACCAAATTATTCTTTAACTGGTTGGGAGGAGGTGATGAGGTGAGAAAAGATTTAACAGATTAAAGAAATAGGACAAATACACATCAATCCAAATATAAACCTTAATATGACAAAAAAACATCAGGCGAAACAACAACAATGGAGAGTAGGAGAGTGTGTGCAAATTAAAAAACCCTGTGGAAGAGATAGGAATGAATCTAAATGTACTGAACTGAGATTTATAGTTAACACCAAGCAGAATGTAGCCATAATGAACAATTGTGGAGTATAGATAGACTTATAAGGTGCTCTCCAACAAATGGAGCAATGAACCCAGGAGCCCCAAATTTCCACTGAAGGGACAGAAACAGAAATACCGCGTCAACAAAAAAAACATAACTAGTGCCAACAAGAGACCAAGAATGCCATTCTCAATGCACAAAGACTATGATATGAGAATGTAAACCTTTTTTTTTCTTCCTCATTATTGGGGGAAGATATGTTGTAATTTCCTGTTATTTTATATACATGAATTACAAAATGCATGTTCCTTATGACTTCTTCCCCCATTAGTATGACCTCCCCACCCCACCAACATGGAACTTTCCACATGAAGTCTGCCTTAGAATGTTGTGAGAATTCTATTGAGTGAGTGAGAGAGAAGTGGTAGGTGGTAGAGGAGATGTAGACTAAAGCCTCTTTTCATCATAATCATCATTGACTCATCTTTATAACAAGTTGTATATAGATTGAACTCGATACTCAAAGAGGGTTTCACGTATATCTGTGGTTGATTGTTAATGTGAACTATGCTATGTTTAAACCATAGCAATTTATTCAGCAATATGATGGAATTTGAAATGCCATCAGTGATGTCATAAATGATGTCATGTAAGATCTCGAGTGATGTTATATGCGAGGTCATAAGCGTTACATGGCGGGCAGAACTTATAGTTAGTACTGCTAACTGTAACTGCTGAATTTCTGTCGGTTTTTTTAGTTCAAAACATTAACATTGATACTGAGAAATTCACCTAACTATAAGGTTACCTTAACCTTTGTTTTATTCTAAATTTCTAAGGTTTTTTTAAAAAACAGAAACAGATATTTTTACTCTACCTAACTTTGACATTACTGTAACCTTTATACTTTTCGGTGAATTTCTAGTGTCTTTCAAGTATATTAGTTTGTTATTTAATGTTAATTTATAATAGAGTAGTAAGTAAAACATGATGAAATATTATGTTTTTTTTTTTTTTAAAGAGATGGCTCTTATGAGATGAGTGGGAGAGGCAGATGCTCCTTTCTGTATTTGGAGGGGGTTGCACTTACTGTTTGGCTCTCACGAACAGCTCGCAAGTTTGCACATTTAGAATTAGGTTAATTACAGTGTCTTATTATACTTTTGAACAAAATAGAACATTACACATTGTTTAAGGCACAAAAATAAATTTTGTACTGTTCTATAGAAAATATGAAGGAAGTATTTTTTATGGTCTCACTAGACACCCCCGATGACACTCTCAGGAGAGGTCCAAGAGAGAAAACACACTCTAAGTAAGGATTCTGATTGGTTCATATGAATATCTTTATTTAGAAAGATAGGCTTCCTCAGCCACCCAACGAATCCTTGGTGCGGCAATTTTTTAAAATGAGGCCAGGTGCCAACAAGGTTTGTGCAAAGTACGTCACCTGTAAACTGTGCAGCAGAGTTTAGCCGGGGAAGCAGAAATAAACAATACAGCATGGGTACCGCAGGCATGTGGAGACACCTGACCTCTGTGCATCCACAAAGGCTTGCACTGGTAGATTTGGCTCTTGCTGCAGAGCTACACAACTCTACAGGGGCTTCAACATAATTTGCTCCAGGGGATAGAGTGCCTGCACAGGTTCTAAGTGTACAGGCAGAAAAAATCCCAGGCTTTGCTACAGAGTGCTGTTCACACTATCTACCTGATGACAGACATGTGGACCAGTTGTAAAGCAACTGATTACATGTGTATCACTGCACACTGGTCTCTTTTGTGGGGGTTAGGCAACAGCTATCTGTAGCTGTCATTGTTGAAGAAACTTTTAAAGGCATTCAGCGGCATGCAAAAGTAGCCACGTTCACCATGGAGAAATCCCATACACTTGCAAACATCTTGGAAGATTTTAACAGCAAAGTGTTTGAATGGCTGTGACCCAGAGGTCTCAGAATTGGATATGCTGCCACGGACAATGGCAGTAATATAGCTAAGGCCATGGCAGATGGTAGGTACCCCAGGTCCAATTATGGTGCATAACATCAAACTGATTGTGGAGGACTTTCTAAAAAAAGAAGACATAGGGGGTCATTCTGACTTTGACGGGCGGCGGAGGCCACCCGCCAAAGTCCCGCCGGCAGAATACCGCTGCGCGGTCAAAAGACCGCCACGGTAATTCTGAGTTTCCCGCTGGGCTGGCGGACGACCGCCAGAAGGCCGCCCGCCAGCCCAGCGGGAAACCTTCTTCCATGAGAATGCCGGCTCCGAATTGAGCCGGCGGAGTGGAAGGGGTGCGACGGGTGCAGTTGCACCCGTCGCGATTTTCAGTGTCTGCTTGGCAGACACTGAAAATCTTGGTGGGGCTCTGTTAGGGGGCCCCTGCAGTGCCCATGCCATTGGCATGGGCACTGCAGGGGCCCCCAGGGGCCCTACGACACACGTTACCGCCAGCCAGGTTCTGGCGGTCAAAACCGCCAGAACCAGGTTGGCGGTAAGGGGGTCGGAATCCCCATGGCGGCGCTGCTTGCAGTGCCGCCATGGAGGATTCCCTTGGGCAGCGGGAAACCAGCGGGAAACCGGCGGGACACCGCCGGTTTCCCGTTTCTGACCGCGACTGTACCGCCGCGGTCAGAATGCCCATGGGAGCACCGCCAGCCTGTTGGCGGTGCTCCCGCGGTCGTTGGCCCTGGCGGTCCATGACCGCCAGGGTCAGAATGACCCCCATAGTCAGCAACATACTGACCACCTGCAGAAGAATCTGCACTCCTTTCAGCCATTCTTTTAAAGCCCAGAAGCAGTTAAGGATCGTTCAGCGTACACTTAGGGTGCCAGTTAAAGTCCTCATACATGAGGTACCAACACAATTGAACTCAACCTATTAAATGTTGCAACCTCTGTTTGACCAGAACAAACTAATCAATCACTATGTCATTCAAAGAGAAGGAATTCCAATTGGAAAGAGCATGACCATGGAGAGGTACCAGTGAGGCCTAGCCAAATACCTGACACAGATGCTAATTCCTTTTGAGGTTTTCACATAGGAAGTCAGCAAGGAGGACATTATGATGAGCCAGGCTATCGCATTGCTGCATCTGCTACAGGACCAGTTAAAAAATGTGTTGCAAACGTTTGCATGGATGAACGGAGAAGCACATGAGTTGGTTGAGAGCTTAATCCTTCGCTTGGCTGTTAATTCAAGGCTGCAAAGATACATCATGATGTCAAAAGAGTA
The DNA here is from genome assembly GCF_031143425.1 of Pleurodeles waltl. Classification (NCBI taxonomy): domain Eukaryota; kingdom Metazoa; phylum Chordata; class Amphibia; order Caudata; family Salamandridae; genus Pleurodeles; species Pleurodeles waltl. The sequence goes on along the minus strand of NC_090449.1, from coordinate 799,171,088 downwards.
CATCAGTGCCATGATACTTGATTCACTGTATAAAAAAATTCTGGCCACTTTCATTCCTTTTTCAGAAGGAATTGTTTCACAATACAAGGCATGAATTGTTGAGCAAGCAAGAGACCTGGAAGAGGAACGGCTGTAAGTTAGAGTCCTGGAAGACGATCCGGTGTGCTGCCTTCAATCTCCAGAGAAAGTAGTGCTGATGTGTCTGAGCAGCCAATACCAGAAACAAGACATCGGCGACAACAGCAATAGAAGAATTGGACCCAACCTATGTAATGGCTTGCTTTCAAGTGGCAGGGTTTATATCAAGTGAAAAGAGAAAGGCAAAAGAGGTTGTGCAAGTGGCTGCAGCAATGACCATTCCGAGGATGTTCCAGGAGAATCAGGCTGACCATGACTCCTTCCCATGCACCCCTCAGGGCAAGCAACAGACATTTAACAAAAACACATTTACCAAAGAAAGGCTGGAAGCAGCCCCTGCTCTTTCCTTAACAATATTAGTGCATTACAAAACACATAATGCAGTGCATAGGTGAAGCGTGCACTTAAGCAGCAAGTAAGGAGGGCATTTAAGTTTGCCTGCCTCTATTTATAGTGGATGGATGTTTTTCTATGTAGCTACTTCCTGCCCAGGAGAGCAGGATCATGGGAAATGTAGAGCTTTGAAGGTGAGTTTCAATCAACAGAAAGGTAAGAGATTGCATAACCTGAGCCTCCATTCTTACTAAGATCACAGCTGGTTCTGATAGCGATGTACACCATAATTATACATTGTGTGAACTTAGGAGTACATACTTTGAAAAGATTTGCTATTTAAGTAGTAAGAGACTTTTCCTTTGGAGCACCTTTTAAGGCATGAGGTAAACTACAATGGGTTTGATTACAAGTTGGATGGTTAATTCCGTCCTGTGGGTAAACCTCTGTTTCCGCAGAGGACGGAATTACAACTTTGGTTATTTAACGCATCCTATAGTTATTGGATGCGTTAAATATCCCAACATTATTTAAAATTTGGCAGGTCAAACCTGCTGAACTATAATTGGCGAAAACAAACAGTATTTACTGTATCATGCGCATCATGCGAATTCCCCATAAACTCACAACAGGTGTTATTTATCACACCCGATAAATAAGGCACCCCATGGTATCATTATTTATCAGGGGAGATAAATAATGCCTTAACTTGTAATCAGGCCCTACGGCTTCGCATGATTGTGTGACACTTGTCCAGGACAATTTAGTTTCTAGTAAGAGCAAGTTGGCAGACGTTCAGCAAAACATATATAATACGAACTTTGTGATGGTTTAATAGGCTGATGCATGGTTTACCTTTGCTACTGATTTTAGTAAAATGCGAACTTGAACTGACTATAAACCTGTAATTAACTTTGGTACGAGGAACCAAAGGGGTTAGAATGTGGCTACCTATTTAACAACATCACTCAGTTATGTGACTTGATTGACTGGTTTAGCGACCCAGACCAAATTGTGCTTCTTAATCTTACAGCTTCTGATTTCTGTTTAATGGTACAAAAATAAGCATGTGTATTTAGTTTAGGCAATGCTTGATGTTAACAGAACTATTCGGTGTCTTAACATAATCATTTATTTTTCTTATAAGGAGTGGTTGAGTACATAAAAAAGTATAAGTAGTGAGTATGGGGGAGCGGTCTAAGACGAGGCTAAATAACCAAATATATTTTTCACCTTCAGGTAACTGCATATAAAATAACTCACTCATCTTTAATAAAAAATAAAGGTAAGTTAAACTAATCTAATTTGGGTAAATGGTCTCTCTTACCATATGAATCGTCAATTGGTTAAGCGATCACAGCAAATGTCTGTGTGTAATCCTAGAATAACAGAATGGATTCTTGGTTGGCATAGTGTGGAATGGTGACTCGTGTATTTATGGTGCCTCGAGGTCCCAGCCCCTGCCAGAAAACACTATGAATATGTAAATTTGTATTCTGTTATCAATACGGTTGCTCACTATCTATGGTATATAAGGGTTTTGTATTGGCGTATGATGTACAGACCTTCCTAACATATATATTGCACCACACACACACACAGCAGTCTTTAAAGTTTTGACCTGGAACATGAACGGGTTGTGCAGTAGAATTACACGCACTGTAGTCCCCCAGTATTTATGCTGCCAGGGCCCAGTCCTGGTATTGTTGCAGTAAGCGCACCTCCGGGGCAATCAATGTAAAGTCCAGGTATACTCATTACGAAATCAGTGCCCTTTATCCTGGATCGCACATGGACTGACCCACTTGGTCGAGACATAGCTGTAACTGGAAACTGGGAGGGCCTCACCCTTAATCTCTGCTCTTTATACGTGCCACTCAATGCAGCCACCTCCCCCAACTTTAGTACCTTCATCCTAGACATGGAACCTGGGATCCTTATGCTGGGTGGGAATGCAGTGGTGGATCCCGGGGCGGATAGTACGAGTAGGGCTTCCCACCAACAGGGAACAGAACCGCTGCAGCCCTTTATGGACGCTCTAGGACTGTCTGACTTATGGCGAGCCCATAATACTCACCAAAGAAAATACAGGTATTACTCGGCACCTCACGGCAGCTTCTCCCGCATAGATAATGTGCTCACCCAACACATACATGTAGACAAATTTCAAAATGGCACATTTAAAGCCCAAGGTATTCCAAACCACTCGCCAGTAGTAGTAACACTGAATGGGCTGACCAAGAATCGCACCATGCCTCCCAAAATAGACTCAAGGCATTTGCACACTAGAGACATTAAAAGGAAATTTAGAAAGGGGGCAGAACAATATTTTAAAGGTAACAAAGGGACAGTGGACTCTGACTGCATTCTCTGGGAGGCATTTAAAACAGTTACACGCAGACAAGCACAGGTCCTAATTGGGGAAAAAACTAAACTTAAATATGTAAGTCTCGAGCATTATACAGTGTCTCTTGAGCTCTGGGTTCTCACAGATGGGAGGCCTGACCTTTGCCACCAACTCCATCTTAAGCTGCAGGGACTTCATGACCTTTCAGAGGACAGGGCTTGCAGACATGCACTGGTGACACAATGCCGGCTGTGCGATGTGGGAGACAAGGCCAGCAAACTTCTTGCATAGTTAGATAAAAAGGGATAGAGGGAGAAATGTGGTATTAGAAATACTTGACAGTGACAGACTTCCCAAATGTACTAATGCTGCAACAGTGGACACCTTTGCTACATATCATGAGAGACTCTATGCCTCAGAGACCACAATGTCAGAAGTGGGCTATCCCGACTTCTTGAAGGACATAGATCTTCTGACACTTAAGACTGAGGACTGGAAAGGACTCAATGGTGACTTGACAGCGGCTGAAATAGTGACAGCAATCCTTATCCTTAGGAATGTATAAGGGTACAGCAAACAAAACGTCCGATCACATGCTGCCCATGTTCCCTGCGGCACACGCTGAAAGTCGTCTCCTGATAGACCAAAAAAAAGCTACTATTGTGGTCATTCCTAAAAAAGATAAACCACCAACTGAATGCGGGTCTTATAGACCCATATCTTTATTAAACATGGAAGCCAAAGTCCTGGCGAAGGCCTTAGTGACTAGATTGCACAAGGTCATAGCCTAGGTGATCCACCCTGACCAGTCAGGTTTTATACCATATAGAGGTACGTAACTGAACCTGTGACACCTTCATGGTGTATTTCATATGCCGCACAGGCGGTACTCATGACTCTGGATGCCAAGATGGTGCTTGACAGCATTGAGTGTCACTACATTTTTGTGACTCTAGCAAGGATGGGATTTGGTCCTAAATTTTGTGGATGGGTGTGACTCCTCTATTGTGAACCATTAGCGAGGGTAATGGTCCATGGAGTAGTGTCCTGATTATTTGCCCTAAGGAGAGATACGAGACAGGGGTGTCCTCATTCCCCTATGATATTTGCATTGGCATTCGAGCTGTGTGCAGCAGGGGTCTGACAAGACCCACTCATACAGGATAAACACAGTATAGGGTCCTGGGAGGAACATATCTCCTTATACGTGGATGATGTTCGCTTTACATAAAGCAGCCTTCCCTATCCATAGAGCTAATACTTCAACTTTTTGACATCATTCGGGACCACTCGGGATACTGCATAAGCTGGATAAAGTCCCTGATCTTCCTTCTAGATGTACAGCGTGGTTAGCGCTGGACACCTTCCTTTACCACAGCGTTTATGTCACTCGACACCTTTCGTGTGCAAAAACTTGTTTTCACAATTGGACAGACTCAGGACAGATGTTGACCACTGGAGACACTTAACACTGACATAAATGGGTAAGGTGGTGTTATTTAAAATGATGACTCTCTCCCGCCTCCTATACATTCTCCAAAACATACCATTTGAAATGCCCCCTGAGTTTTTCTGTAAAAACGCGACCACAAAATCGGAGTATTGCTGTGGAATAGTGCCAGCTCCTGCACAGGGATATGTAAACTCCAATGGGGGAGTATTTGAGGGGGACCTTGCAGTCCCGGACATACTTAAATACTACTGGGTAACACAACCGGTGGTAGTCAATGATTGGATGTTCACTGACCATAATTGAATGCCCTATAGGGTGGACAGAGAGATAATGGGACATAGGGGCCTGGTTGCGGCCCTTTACCAATGGGTAAAAGAAAGGGTATTACCGGTACACACCGAAGTAGTAGTTAAAATGTGCAGAGATGCCACTGATTTCCTAGGTTGGAGGGGGCACGCTAACAGGTCAAATCCCACTATGGGATAGTGACTTCCTATGGGAGGTAGGCAACCTGGAGTGCTTTTCAAAACAGACACTGATTGGAGTAGAACACTTGGGAGACATATGGCAAGGGCACATGATATAGCAGTGATCTAAAGATACAGGTAGCTACAATTCGGGCATGCCCTTAGGAGACACATAGCAATGGGGGAACAATTGCTGGAGGCAGCACTGTTTGAACATTGCTTACTGGTGGATCCCTTAGTTTAAAAGGCAATCTCCATGGTTTATAGAAAGCTTATTCATAACTCCCCTGACCCCAGGAGGGGATTGAAAGTGGCTTGGGAGGGAATCCTGGGACCACATGATGACGATGACTAGACTGAAGCCCTACAAAGGCCCCGGGAGGGGAGCAATTTGTACCCGTTTCCGGCTGATCAACTTAGGATCTTACACAGGTACTATTACTCCAGGGTATTACTTCAGAAAAAAGGGAGAACGAACTCTGCATTGTGTCTCCGAGGCTGAGGGCAAGACGGCACCTTCTTTCATATACTTTGCGAGTGCCTGGTGGTTCAACGCTATTGGGGAGAGGAAGTACGAAAGATGACTCAGGTGTTCATGGAAGAGGTCCCCCTAAATGTGAAGTACCTCCTAATAACTGTAACAGGGGAGACCTCCTGGACGCAGTATCAAAAGTTATGGTTAATGATTGCAGTGTGAATAGCCAAACGCAACTTTGCTCGAACGGGTGGAGGATTGGGAAGCAGATCTGCATTGGTGCCATCTGGCAGAACTGGTTGTTTATAAAAAATCAGGGCTGCACCAAACAATGAGAAAAGGTGTGAGGCAATTGGTGCTCCTACTGAGGCTATTGAATCAGGGGAATGGTACCAGGGTGGGTGAGGGAAGAAGTATTTCTTCAAATTGTCTTCAGTGGCCTAACAAAACTAGTATATGTCTATGATAATCACATATCAGACATACAAATGTCATGTATTTAATGCTTCCTTTTCCGTTTAACATGTCTACCATCATATCCACTGTGTATTGCACATAATTTAAATAAAAATATATATTTTTAAAGTGAATATGTAAATCATTGTTTTGTAATTACACACATTATAAGATAGACTGATGCAAAATGTGCAATCATATTTAGTGTTTAGAATAAAAGTACTCTTAAAATATATATTTTAGTGATACCCAGACTGTACCTAGAGCAAATATTTTTTATAGCTGTCCATCAAAAGCACGCACTCCAGAACCCAGATGGTAACATCTTTACATTGCCTCACTAAAAAAGAATAAAAGTTTTTTATCTTGTAATCCCACTAAAAACATGACTGCATCAACCTCTTGGGTGACTCCAGCCTACCCGACAACACAAGCTCAAAAATCCAAGTAACATCCTCTTTACCCTCATTGTTGCATTCAACATGGTACAGCATGTTACACAATTACCACACTCAAAAGCCACAGCTTTGACCTTGTCTCCTCAACTCACCAACAATCCAATGCAACCCATCCATACCCCTGGACACAATCAACCACTGTGCCACCATATTTCCCTGCTCAACTTCCTATGAACAAAGCAAGGCTAACACGAAAGAGAAGACCAAATCTTCAGATGCTTCCAAGACTTTTCAATAGCTAACCGAATGCTTCAACTCATCTTTCACCCTACCACCTTTATGTCTGACACCAAGCTTATGTAAACATCCATTACCAAATTACAACCCACAAGTGCACCCTAGTACTCAAAGGGCCTTGCTGACAATAAACAAGTTATCTTCAGACAGGAAAGAAAATGGAAGAAAAACAAAACTCCAGCTGACCTTTCAATACTGAAGTCCTTCTGAGTAAAATGCAAACAGCTCATCACATCAGCCAAAGCAAAGTACTATACCAACACTATCATGGAAGCCATCAACTGAAGCAGTACACTGTTTGAGACAGTGAAGCACTGCATCAACCCTTTGTATATCCACCTAGTCCTCACTCCACAGAAAACTTCAATGCATTCAACCTTCTCTTTAGCAAAAACAAAATAGAATTTCTGACCTCACATCAATGACACCATGCTTGCTTCATCTCTTACTCCCACCCCTTCTTATAGAATCCCAGAATGGCCAGCTCTCAGAGCCCTGTCTCCCCCAAATCTCGCAGACATACTCAGCTCCTGAAAGCCACTTCTTATGAAGACGATGTCTTACTATCATCCTTCATCAAAGCTCGCTCTAGGGATGCTCTCTTACCTCTAATTACTATTGTCAATGCCTTCCCCATTCAAGGCGTCTTCCTGGAAGCTCTCAAGACAGATCAGATCCTACCACTCCTAAAGAAACCTACATTAGACCCTAATGACCTTGCCAGTTTTAACTACTGGCCTTCATTCACTTACCATTCATCAGTAGGATCATTATAAAGACAGTTTAAATTCAATTCCAAGATCACAACATTGCTATCAACCTCCTGCATGACTACAAGTCTGGCTTCAGATCATGCTGCAGCACATAAACTGCAACCTTTGGCATCATTGATAATGACCTCTTGACCGCTCATGAAGATGACTCCTGCCTCCTGATATTGCTGGTCCTCTAAGCTGTCTTCCACAGAATTGACTATCCCATCCTCATATGACCCTTGATTCACAAATGAGATTCACCAGCAATGCCCTTCACTGCTTCTCCTCTTGCTCTTGCAAGTAGCACCAGTTTGTTCACATTGGCACCGCAACATCGCAAAAGATCCGATTACCTGTGGAGACCCCCAGGTCTACAGACCGTCCCTTGTAATTTTCAGGGTGTACATTGATCAGCTAGCTGCCCTACACACAAATAACAGCATTAAGATTGACTAATATGTGGAGGATACAAAATACTGTACTTGTAAGTTTCCTCTGTTTCAGACACCCAATGCCGCAAAAAGTACTTGCACATTCTCCTGACTTAGATGTAACATAGCGTACCTGAAGCTTCACCCAACCAAGAAAGAATTCCTGTTATTTGCTGAGACCAACAAAGAAAATACAGTACAAACCTGGCTCAATGACGTACAATGATGGCTTCAAACCCCAAGTTTCACTGAATACCAAGTCAGTTGGATTCTCTCTGACACCAATCTCTCCTTCAAGGAACACATTGCCAAAAAAACAAAGCCAACCTGGTACTAGTTCTCTCTTCTGAAGAAAGTCAAACCATTTCATCCAGAAAATATTAGAACTGCAATTCAAGCCCCTATACGCTCACATAAGGATGGTGGCAATACCCTACTCTATTGCCTCCCCACTCTGCACAGGGATCCTTTAGGAGCATCCTACAAGCAGCACGTTGCATCCAAGATCTGAAGAAATGTATTCACACCCCCCCCCATCCTCATGGAAGTCCTCACTATCTTCATAACTAGCTACATAATTTTTAAAGCCATCAAAACCAGTACCCCTGCTCATCTTGTAGATAAGCTCACCATCTCTGTTGGTTATTGGCATGACAGCTGCTATGACACCATGAGACTGTACACTACAAAGTGAAAAAAATGGAAAAAACAAGACAGCAGACCTTTTCCACATATGCACAAAGGATCTGGAGAAACATCCCCGTAATCCTCAGGGCCACCACAATGCTGACCTCTCTTTTACTCCCTCTGCCAATGCAATCTGCCGGTACCCAGACATTAGATCAAATGTGCTGAGAAGCTTGGCAGCTCCCAACAGCTTAATGAGCTCACTAGTTTAGGGGACAGGGTGCGTGTCAGTCCTAGTGATAGTAATGAGCCCACAGTAGTCAACAGAGAACCTCAGGTCAGGTGTCACACTGAGGGGAGCAGCCTTAGGGACCAAAACCACTGGTCTAGACTAAGGACTGTTGGAGGGCTCAATCACCACTAACTCCAGTATCTTAGAGACTTCCTCTTTGATGCTGTTCATGACTCTCTCAGACAACCTATAAGACGTGTGCTTATAAGGCAGGCTGTCCCCAGTGTCAATATCGTTTGTACACCATTGGGTGACTCCAGGGATGAGTGAGAACATGGAGACAAACTTTCCCAGATACTGGTGACAGTCCCTCTGCGGTTCTAGGGTCAGAGTATGGGAGAGGTTCACACCCTCCACTGACCCATCCTGCTCTTTGGAAGACAGGAGGTTCACTCTCCTCTTCCACCCCCTCATCCGTGACCAAGAGCATGGTCAACTCAGATCTCTCAAAGTACAGTTTGAGATGATTTATGTGCAGGTCCCTCAAAGGGTTCCTAGGAGTCTGCGTGTCCACTAGGTAGGTGACATTACTCTTGCGCTCCTTAACTCAAATGGACCAGATGAGTGGTCTTGTAGAGCATGGGGCTTTACCGGGACCATCACCCACACTTTCTGGCCAGGCTGAAACTTAGCCACAGTAGGATTATGTTCATATTAGCATTTCATGTCCTCCTGGCTAGCTTCCAAACTCTTTTGGGTGAGTTTCCGGAAGTGCGCTGCCTGGTTCCTGAAGGCCAGCATGTAAATGAATACATTCTGGGGTGGCTTATTAGGATCTTGCTCCCAGCTCTCCTTCACCAAATGGAGACGCCTTCTCACAGGGTACCCATCCAGAAACTCAGAAGGGCTGAAGCCAACCCCCATCTGCGGTACCTCCAGATGCGCAAACAACAAGCATGGTAACAGGACATCCCACTTATGCCTCATGGGCTCTGAGAGACCCATAATCATGCCCTTCAGGGTATGGTTGAATCTTTCAACCAACCCATTGCTTTGAGGGTTGGAAGGTGTGGTGAACTTGTAGGTAACCCCACACGCCTTCCAAATGGCTTTGAGGTACAACGACATGAAATTGGTACCCCGGTTAGGTACCCCCTCCTTCGGGAAACCCACCCGGATGAAGATCCTCATACGTGCTCCGACAATAGTGGGTGCAGTGGCTGTCCTCAGAGGGATATCTTTCGGATACCAGGTGGCATGGTCCACCAAGACTAGGATAAACATGTTGCCCATGGATGTCTTGGGATCCAGAGGCCCCACAATGTCAATGCCCACCCACTTAAAAGGGGTGCTCGTGACAGGAAATGGTTGAAGAGGAGCCTTGCACATCTATTCAAGATTTGCTACTCACTTGGCAGGTTGGACAGGTGCTGCAGAATGCATCTGAGGGCTTCCTCATTTGGGCCAATAGAAGTGGGTGACAGCCATGTCAGAGGTCTTGTCTTGCTCTAAATGACCTGCCAGTGGCACATCATGCACCAGACCCAGTAGGGAGGCTCTGGAATAATGGGGTACCACCAGCACACAGGCTGCCCCAAGCTCACTATGCAGGAGATCATTCTCCCAGTAAATCAGGTGAGATCCAGAGGTGTCACCAGCTGCCTGGGCATCGGCCTGTTTCTGAAGATCCTCAAGAGTGGGGCACTCTTTCTGCAATGTACAGAACTCCTCCTCTGTGGGGCCTCCTTCCAGCTGCCAATGGGCCAGCTCAGGTATGTCCCTGGGTTCGGCCATTTCTTCTCTCATAGTTTCCAGGGCATCCCCCTCAGGTTCAGCCTCCTCCCAGACCATGGGACTTTCAGGAGTGGGGTTCCAATACCCCGTGCCCCTCCTCCTCCTGCTGGCAGGCTCTTGGGCCACTATTTCAGACTCCAGGCCCTTCTAATCCCCCTCTCTGGCTGCCATGGACTGTGTGGTCATGCACGCCCACTCTGGCAAAATTAACATTTCCAAGCGCGACCTGAGCTCCACCTCCTTCTAGGAGATGTGCTCCAGGTTGTTCCCTAGCAGACAGTCAACAGGCATTGGTGGACTCACAGCTACCCTCAAGTAACCCGAGACCCCCCCATTCAAAGGGAGCCCGAGCAACCAAACATTGGCACTCACTGTTGTATACTGCTACATCCTGGTGGACCACATTAAGGACTCCCTGCTCCTCAGACACCAGATGACAGTGGACAGTTGTTATGCTGACTGCAGTGTCTCTTAGAGCCTTCATTCACCTCCCATTGATGGTCGCCTACTGCCAGTACTTCTTACTGTCAGTCATGGGGATTCACTGGGCCACCTGACCCTCCCCCAGAGAGACTAGGGTTAACTCAGCTGGCTCCTCACCACTAACTGAGGCAAACTCTTCCCCCAGTGCTGCATCTGCCACCTCTAGTGACTGCCCACTGATGGGGGGCTGTGCCTGCTTGTAACACTTGGGACTTCCCCTGAAATGCCCTTCCTGATTACAGGCGAAACACTTATGGGGTCCCTTCCCTGCAGGCTCACTTGAAGGGAACCAGCTTTTCTTTCCAACAGGGGGTTGGGAATCCTGACTCTAGGAACTAGTTTGGGGCCCTTTAGAGAACTCCTAACTTTATCTTTGTTTGCCCCCTCCTTCATCTGTTGGGGACCCTACACACCCTTGACTGAGTCCCCCATGTGCAATTTCTTTTGGACCCTGGTGCTGAGCCAGCAGTCTGCCTCTTTGGCAAGCTTCCTGAGGTTAGGAAGCTTGCTGTCAATTAAGCGCAGGTGCAGCTCTGGAAACCGACTAGACAAGTGCCCCCATGCAATCAAATCGTTCAGCCCCTAATAGTATGTGACCTTGCTGCCCTTCACCCAACCATCCAGTGCTATGAAAGGAATCAAGATACTCCACCCAAGTTTGACAACTAAATGTAGTACTTTCCCTAAACTTGACACTGTAACTTTCTGGGGTGAGACCATGCCTCCATGTCTTCTTTCATGTTGGGGTACCTCATCTGATCTTTTAGATCTAATGCCAACAAGGTGTCCCTCCCTTCTACTGAGAAATACTTTCACAGGCCTGCCCCCCAATCTCTCTCAGGGACCCTATTCATTTCCAATGCCACAGGACCACTGAACCACTGCTTTAGGTCATCCCCCACAACACAATCCTTCACCACACCCTTGGGTATATGTACTTAGACTGCACTGTAGAACTGTTGCCACTATCTGTACTGGACCTGCTTTTTAAGTCCAGCTCCCTCAAGCTCAGCTCTTGAGCTAAAACCATTTCCCTCTCCTCCATGGCAATGTTTTCTTTCTCTGCTTCTCTTTTGAGATGAACTAGTTCCAATTGGATCTCCCTTTCATGCTCCATCTTGAAGTTCTCCAGCTTCATTTGGTGCTTCCAAGCCTCCAGCCTGTCCTCCAGCTCCTCTGGGGACAGACCCCTTGATGAAACAATGCTGCTTGCCTTGGAATGTGCCTTTGCCCAGGCAGATCATGATTATCCACAGCACCACCCTGCAGACTATGTTCCTCCATGTCCACAAGAGCATTCCCCTCTTCTGTATGCTCACCAGCCTCCCTGTCTGCCAACCAGGCCCTCAGTGCCTTTTTCAGCTCCTCCTTCCTAGTGAGCCCTTTAAAAGGACATTTGAGCTCCTTGCAGAGCTTTTTGAGCTAAGGAACCATATAAACTTCTAGCCCCTCTTAGTCAAACACAGACTGAGACAAAATCGGGGATGAAGACTCTAAAGCTGAAAAGTTTCAAGAAGGCAAATAGACCCAAAAAGGTGGGTGATTACGTAATGGCCTGTGGTATGGAAGTAGTGTACACCAATCACTGTACGTAAAATTCAAAAGCAAGTCCTGTCCTCACCACTGATCACCAATGTTAGAAATTGGGTCTCTAGTTGGCAGTGGTTTGCACCCTGTCTAAGTAAGGACCCTCACTCTAGTCAGGATAAGGGAGTCACACAGCTAAGATAACCCCTCCTTACCCGGTTGGTAGCTTGGCATGAGAAGTCCGGCTTATCTCAGAGGCAATGTGTTAAATATTTGTACACACAGTAACACAATGAAACACTACAAAAGGAAGCCAAACCAGTTTAGAAAAATAGTCAATAATTACCTGAGTAAAACAAGACCAAAATAGCAAAACTCAAACATACATGAGTCAAGATATCACATAAAAAGCTTAAGCAAGTTTAATCAATAGAAATCAATATATGCGTTTGTTTTAGGGCAAAGTACCTTAGAGGCATCAAAAATCAAAGATCAGAACAGAGGAGGTGAGGCACCGGAAAAGCAAGCAATGCAACAGCTCATTACTGCCAGTGAAGGTGATGTGTCGGTTCCTCACTTTTGCACTGAAGTAATGCATCAGTTCCTTACTCTCAGGGGAGGTGATGCATCAATTTCCAGACACACAGCCTCGGATCCTTACTGTGGTGTGGTGTCAATGAAGAGATTGGTACCCAGGGACAATGCGTCTAAAATTCAGACATGCTGTGTTGGTCTACAGCGGCAAAGCTGGCGCTGTGTCAAACCTGCAGCAGCGGTGCAGGGCTGCTCAGGACCCTTCAAGTGGTGTGTCAATTTACAGCAGCGCTGGTAGTCGATGCTTGGATTTTCTCCTTATGACCACCAGACCTAACTTCCAAGGACCCAGGGACTGGATTTGGCACCACTTGGCAAGCCGGGACTCTCAGCCAGAGAACCCAAGTTTCTGGCATATGAAGTCTTTGATGGCCCTGATAATTCTTAACAGGATGCAATCTCACTTCATGCCCTTGGAGAACCTTGGAAAGCAAGACGTAGAAAGGAAAGTTGAGCGCTTTTACTCCCAGAACAGAAGCAGTAAGCAGCAGGCCAGCACAACAAAGCAAAAGGAAGAGTGGCAGTTCCTCCTACAGCATTCAGCTCTTCTTCCCGGCAGAATGTCCTCAGTCCACAAGTGTTCTAACTATGTGGTGTCCGAGGTCCGGTACTCATACCCATTTCTGTCTTCGAAGTAGGCAATCTTCAAAGAGAAGTCTTTGCAGTGCACAAGACCCTGCCTTTCCCTGCCCTGGCCCCAGACACAGTCCAGGGGGTTGGGAACTGCTTTGTGTGGGGACAGGCACAGCCCCATTAAGGTGCGAGTGTCAGCTCCTCCCACCACTCCAGCTCAAGAAGACCCATCAGCATGGTGATTGGCCATCCAGATATGAAGGGGACACTTTAGCTCCCTTTGTGTTACTGTCTAGAGTGAATGCACAAACAGCCCAACTGTCATTCTGACACAGACGAGCATTCAGCAGACAGAGAGAGGCACAGAATGGTTATGCAAGAAAATGCCCACTTTCTAAAAGTGGCATTTTCAAACTTACAGTTCAAAAACCAACTTCAGAGATCCGAAACTCCACATCTCTATCTGCTCCCATTATTTCAAGGCACTCCCCATGTTGCCCTATGGGAGTGATAGGTCTTGCAATAGTGAAAAACAACATTAATAGTATTTCACTATCAGGACATGTGAAACACACCAATACATGTTCTACCTTTTAAATATACCGCACCCTGCCAATGGGGCTGCCTTGGCCCTACCTTAAGGGTGACTTACAAGTAATACAATGGAAGTTATGGGCCTGGCACGTGGCTACACTTACCAGGTCGACATGGCAGTTTAAAACTCTACACACATGCAATGGCAGGCCTGAGACATGTTTGCAGGGCTACTAGTGGGTGTCACAATCAGTGCTGCAGGCCCACTAGTAGCATTTGGTTTACAGTCCCTAGGCACACCTGGTGACTATACTTGGGACTTACTAGTAAATCATATATGCCAATCATGGATAAGCCAATTACCAAAACAATTTAGACAGGGAGCATTTGCACTCTAGCACTGGTCAGCAATGGTAGAGTGCACAGAGCCATATAACCAGCAAAAACAAAATTCAGCACAGAATCAAAAACAAGAGGTCAAAAGCAAAAAGCCAGGGGAAACCATGCCAAGAGCCCCCAGGTCTAACATGTGCCCACCCTCACCTGAAAGTGGGAAGAGCTACCCAACCTCTTGGGAGTTCTCATCACTAAGACGGAAATACCTGGGAAGACCATCAGCTTTGGGGTGTCCTGTTCCAGGGCGGTGTTTCACCATAAAGTCCATTCCCTGTAGGGAGATGGACCACCTTAACATTTAGGATTCTCACCCCTTATTTGCATTAACCACTTGAAGGGTCTGTGGTCTGTCTGAACCCAGAAGTGAGTCCCAAACAAGTAGGGGATTATCTTCTTCAGTGCCCAGACCACAACAAATGTTTCCCTTCTATTGTGCTAAACCTCTGTTCCCTGGGGAGTAACCTCCTACTTATGAAGGTTACTGTGTGTGCAGCTTTTAAACTGCAATGCCAAGCTGACAATATAAACCTTTTGCCAGGTCCAACCTCTCCTCTTTAATATATAAGATACCCCTCGGGTAGGCCCTGGATAGCCCAGAGAGCAGGCGGCATTGTGTTTAAAAAGTATGATGCACTTTTATGGTTTTTATATTCTGGCAGTGAAAAAACTCAAATTTGATTTTCACTACTGCAAACCCTACCTCTCCGACAAGATAACATTGGAGTTACCTTATTACATTTAATAAGTGATAATTTCCAACTGGGAGCAGGTGGACAGTTCATGTTTGATGTCTTTGGAATTGTAATGAAAAATCCTCTCTCATGGTGACATTGGATTTCAAATTACAATTTTGAAAATGATACTTTTAGAAAGTTGGCATTTTCCTGCCTTAGACTTTTAGTGCCTGTAGCCTGTGTCTGGGTCACATGCCTGGTTGTAGCTGACAGTCGGGCTTTGTGTATTCCTCCTAGACAACCACACACAATAGAGAGCTTAGAGCTTAGGTATGCCTGGATCAGGCATTACTGGATAGTGATAGCTTTGTACCTGGGCACTTCACTTTTAAGCCCTGAAATGCCCAGAGCCGAGTGTCTATCAGTGACACCTTGTCATAGGGTTGATGAGTGGGGTCAGCAAGCTCTCTAACCCCCCATTCTACTCTGTGACAAGAGAAAGACTGTTGCCTACCCTCATTTGAGGGGAGGCAGCAGCCCAAACCCTCTTGGTGCCGCTGAGGATTCGCCCCCCCCCAAGAGCTGCAGCAGGTAAGTGCTGTATTTTTATTGACTGTTTTATTGACTGTTTGGGGTGTGCGTATTTCAATGAATCTATCTGTATATGTATTTTTTTGAGTGAGTCTTGTGAATGGCTTTGTATACATATGTCTGCATGTGAATGCATGGGTGTACATGAGTGTGCACATGTTTATGAGGGCCCCCCCTCTAAGTTGTACTTACTGGCCACCACGACTGTTGCACTGCTGAAAGGGCCACTACCCTGCTGGACTACTGGTATGAAGGACTGCTGCCCTGCTGTGCTGGCCTGCTGCCTGCCACTCTCCTGCCTGGGTGAGAAAGACTGGGCCTGAATCTTTTGAACCCAGTTCTCCAGGGCGACTCCAAGGGCTAATTGGCTGCCTTCCAGACTAGAGCCTCAGGGACAGAAGGCTCTGACAACCTTGAATGCAGCACCTGGACTCTGCCATTTGTGAGTTCCACCCTACAAGTGGTGCCACCACAGTCCTGGACCTTTGGAAGTGGGCCTGAAGGTGCTTTGCCAGTGCAACTATGGATCCAGAAGAATTTGTCTATCTCATCTGCTGTGTGTCACAACCCCAAGAAGAACTAATGCAGAGGCTACTACTCTGCTGGACTACGGGTATGAAGGACTGCTGCCCTGCTGTGCTGGCCTGCTGCCTGTCACCCTCCTGTCTGGGTGAGAAAGACTGGGCCTGAATCTTTTGAACCCAGTTCTCTAGGATGACTCAAAGGGCTAATTGGCTGCCCTCCAGACTAGAGCCTCAGGGACAGAGGGCTCTGACAACCTTGAACACAGCACCTGGACTCTGCCATTTGTGAGTCCTACCCTACAAAGTGGTGCCACCACAGTCCTGGACCTTTGTAAGTGGGCCTGAAGGTTCTTTACCAGTGCAACTGTGGATACAGAAGAATTTGTGTATCTCTACTGCTGCGGGTCACAACCCCGAGAAGAACTAACTCATTGCTTCTGCTATGATGGTTCTCCCAGCACAAGGATCCTCATCAACCCGTATCAGAACCACCTCTGTGCGAAGATTCCCCAATGCTGGCCTTTGCATCACAAATCTCTTGTCGAAAGCGGCCTCAACAATGATGCAGGTTCTTGCACCACAGCCTCACAGCGCCTTGACTGCTTGATGCATCTTCGACAACGACGAAGAACCTCTCTTCACAGATTCACAGCAACCAGAATTTAAACTACTTTTAATCAGCTGGGCTAACTGGGTCCCTGTAATCAGCCCTTACTCCACCAAGGTCAGCCTGAGCTTCTGACTTTTTCCTAGTCTGACACGACCAGTTATCCATGGCTGGCACCTTGTAACACCATGAAACACAAAAGATATTACAATATACTTCCATCTGCTCCTAGTGGCTTCCTTAAGTGAGGTGGTTATAATCTCGTCACTTAAGGAAGCCACATGGAGCAGACAGATATTGCGCTGATTTTCCCCAATGTGGGCTTCTGCCACAAATTTGAATATCTTTTGTGTTTCATGGTGTTTCCTTAAATATAAGTGATTGTCTCTCTCTTTGGGGTTAAATGTCAGAAATCTATGTTTACATTTTATTTCAGAATGTTGGGCAAAGACGGGCTCCTTTGAATTGATGCAAAACATGATTTAGTTTATTAAAATATTTTTTACAGTGGTAATTTACGTACTGTTGAGGATTAAGTATGTGTGTTTGTATATATCCCCGCATTATTGCTCTGTATTTTGTTGTCACATATCATTGACATCTGCACAATGCTCACACTCTTGCACAATTGTTTCACAGGAATATATGTCGGAACAACGCATGCTGGAACGACACAAGCCTGAACAATGCAGTCGGAACAACGACTGCGTTGTTACCACTAATGCCTTTACCACGAATGCCTTAACAACGACTTTTTTGTTGTGAAAGGCATTCCTGGTAAAGGCATGCGTGGAATGGCATGCCTGGTTCCAACATGCGACTCCCCCTGACCCTCCACCCCACCCCTAAAACTACTGCGACCCCCTCACCCTGCCCCTAAAACCTAAAACTACCCGACTCCTCACCCCACCCCTAAAACCTAAACTACCCCAACCTCCCACCCCGCCCCTAAAACTACCACAACCCCCTACCCCTGCCGCTAAAACCTAAAACTACCCCGACCCCATGCCCCGCCCCTAAAACCTAAAAATACCCAACCCCTGCCCCTAAAACTACCCCCACCCCGCCCCGAAACCTAAACTACCCCAACCCCCCACCACCGTCCCTAAAACTAACGAGACCCTCCACCCCCGCCCTTAAATCTGAAAACTACCCCAACCCCCACACCTGCCCCTAAAACTACCTCGACCCCCCACCCTCGCCCCTAAATCCTAAAACTACCCCGACCCCACCCTTAAAACTACTGCGACCCCCCACCTGCCCCTAACACCTAAACTATCCCAAATCCCCACCCCTGCCCCTAAAACTACCGTGACCACTGCCCCTAAAACCTAAGAGTACCCCGACCCCGACCCCTAAAACCTAAACCTACCCCGGCCCCCCACCCCTAAAATTGCCCCGACCCCCCCACTCCACCCTTAAAATGTAAAACTACCCTGACCCCCCACACTGCCCCTAAAGCCTAAAATGACCCCCACCCCTGCCCCTAAAACTACCCCCAATCATACCCCAGCCCCTCTTACCTGACCACGTCCTCTCCGATCCCGAGTCTGTTTTCCTCTGCCTTAACCACCATGTTCGTTGTTCAGCCATGCATGGTTAAGGCACAGGAAAACAAGGTCATTGTTTAGGAAAGCGTTGTTCCGCTTTCGTGGACAACGCACCTCTTTGTTATCACGTCGTTGTTCAGGCTGCTTCCCATTTCACAGCACGTGTGAATTAACTGCCGGAACACCAATCTCCTCCTACCAGTGGGGAATTTCGGCGGTTCTGGGAGAAAATCCACTTAAGCTTTAGGACTGCACACATAAGAACATAGAGATGACTTCGTTTATAGGCAACTGACGAGGACCATGACAGCACCCAGCACTATCCAGCAACCAAAGTCTTCAAGGTTTTCACACTGCACTCTCTGTGAAGGCGGGCTAACTAAAATAGCCAGTTTACCGACGTTTCTGCTTATACCGCAAGCCCTCATTTCAAATTCAAGGGATTACCTGTTGATTCTACTCGCCCGGCCCAGATCCTTAATGCTTTTCCTGCCACCCTTATCTGCGATGTTACAACTCCGTTAGTCGTCCCTATGCAGTGCAGGTGGACTCCTCAGGGTATGTCAACCACCAGTGGTTCATTCTCAAGAGCTTTCAACCCCTGGGTTCTTCCCTACATTTGCCCGAGTCAGAGTATAGCTCACGTAGGAGCGGGGGGTTTTGTCAGGGAAGAGCTATACTCAAGTAGGTGGACTTCTGTGCACAACACGAGCCAGTGAGAAACTTATGGTATGTAGACTTGGGAGACGTCTATCATCTGATTTGACTCCTGAGTATTGTATTGTATTGTATTGTAATCGTATTTATATAGCGCTTACTACCCCTGACGAGGCGTCGAAGCGCTTTTCGATGAGTAGCACGCTACTCCGGGACCCAACAAGAATTAGTGATGGATTAGTATCATTTAATAATGAGTACAGTTTTAGTATTATTATGAGTTAATTTGAGCCGCGGATATGAGAGTTTGTTAGTTAGATTGACTGGAGTCATGGAGGGGTGGAGGAGGAAAGAAATCCAGAAGTGTTAATTGGGAGTATATCCTTCATTTACTCAATCCAAAGGCTTGGGATGAATAAAGGGGGGCGGAGGGGGAAGAGTATGTGGAAGGGTTATGGAGAGCATAGTAGCAGGGTGAGATGAATGCAGGAGAATTTTGTAGGGTTGTGTGGGAGGTCACAGAGGTAGAGTGAGGTTTGGTGAGTTGGATGTGGAGGTGGAGGGAAGAGCTTAGGCAGAGATATTTAGGAGATGAAAGTGGTCAAAGGGATTTGGGATGAGTCAGAGTGAGAATGGAGGATAGTTTGATAGAGACATGACATAAGAGTGATGAGTAGATAAGTGTGATAAAATGAGAGCAGAAATTCATAGATATCTAGTATAACAACCCAAAAACCAGGAGCCATGCAATGATCCACAAACATGCCAAGCACAGAAACAACATATACACATACATACACATATATATATATTTATACACACACACATGAATTCACACACATATGCACATACAATACATAATTAGAATCATGGGTAAAAAATACTTAGTCAGACAGGTTTAAAAGAGTGTGTGTGTATTTTATTGTTATGACAGTAGCAATACATATTTTCCAAAGAAACTATAAATAAATAGAAATACATATTTTCCAAAGAAACTATAAATAAATAGAAATATACATATAATCTGAAAAAATATTTATCCACATAGGCATATGCAGTTCATAGTTGTTTGAAAAAGGTGGTTATGAAGGAAAGAGCCAACTCTTGAGTAGTTTTCTGAAAACAAGAAAGTTATCTGTGGCTCTTATATTTGGGGGTAATGAATTCCATAGTTTGGCTGCTTGGACGGAGAAGGATGTAACACCTACAGTCTTTTTCTTGTATGGTAGTGTTCTTTCTGATAAAAAGTGGTCCTGTTCCATGTATAGCTTTGTGGGTGATACAAAGCAGCTTGAAAGTGCATCTTCTGGCAACGGGTAACCAGTGTAGTGCTCTCAAGGCAGGGGAGATGTGGGCTTGCGGCTTTATATGTAGTAGTAGCCTGGCTGCGGAATTCTGGATACGTTGTAGTTTTTTCATAACAGATAGAGATGATCCATGGTAGAGGCTATTGGCATAATCCAGTTTGGATAATACAAGTGAGATAGTAGCTTGCACCTTGTGTGGAAATCCGAGGTGGGGGAAGATGCGTCGTAAAGTCTTTAAGGTGATGAAGCTTGTGCGTGCTAATTTGTCTACTTGGGCATTCATAGTTAGCTTGGAATCCATGGTGATTCCTAGGTTTTTAACTTCCTTGGATAATTGAGGAGGTGGTCCGAGATCGTCAGGCCAGACGCACAGAGGGTCATACTTTTTCCAGTCACCACATATGAGTATTTCTGTTTTGGAGGAATTTAGTTTGAGATGGCTCCAGGTCATCCACTGATCAACGGCTCTGAGGCAACTGAAGATTTGTGAGTTTTCAATGTTTTTGGGGTCTTCTAATTGAAGTAGTATTTGTGTGTCATCTGCATAGTTGTAGCATGTGAGATGGAAATCATTGATCAGTTCTGGTAAAGATATCATGTAGATGTTAAAAAGCAAAGGTGAGATGATTGACCCTTGGGGAACCCCTGTTTTTGTGAGGTAGGGTTCGGATGAGAAGGGGGGTGAGTGGATGATATTCGCTCTTTTTTGGAGATAGGAAGTAATCCAGTCGAGAGCAATCCCTTGTATGCCGGCTTCGTGGAGTCTTTGAGTTAGGGTGTCATGGTCAACCGTATCAAAGGCAGCTGAGAGGTCCAAGAGAAGTAGTGCAGCAACTCCATTTCGGTCGACTGTGTTTTTAAGATCGTCCCAGATTGCCATTAGTGCCGATTCAGTGCTTCTTCCTGGGCGGAATCCAGTTTGGAAGTCTGAAAGTATAGAATTGTCTTCAATGAATTGTGACATCTGGGCGAATGCTGCTCTTTCTATCAATTTGCCCAGGAAAGGTCCATTTGTGATAGGTCTGTAGTTGTTGGGGTCTTGCGGGTCTAGGTTTGTTTTCTTTAATAATAGTCATATGTATGCCTTTTTCAGGTCTGTAGGAAAAGTTCCTGAAGTTAAAGAGTTGTTGATGATTCTTCTTACAGGTGTGGCAGCAGAAGTAGATAGCAGGATGTTCTTGAAGATTTGTGGTGGGCAAGGGTCAGAAGGGCAACCAGAAGGTCTGCTTGCTTTGACCAAATCCATAAATTCATCCTGGGATATTTGTTTGAAGGACTGTAGAGGTTGGGATGGTTTATTCTTAAAGGGTATTTTAGTAAAGGGGTTGGTGCTGATGGTTTTCTTCTGTTTTAAATAGGAGTCCAATGTGTCTGCCTTGGTTGTGTAGTGAGTTGCCAATTTGTTTGTGAAATCTTGAGTGGTGGGATGACTTCCTTCCATGCATGTAGGTTTTCGAAATTCATTGAGAATTTTATAAAATTCCTTGGTTGTAGATTGAGCATTTAGAATTCTGTCTGAGTAGTATCTTTTTTTAGCTTTTTTGATTGATGATTTGTATATCCTGTTAAGTTTGTGTAGCTGCAGTTTGTCTTGACTGTTGTTTGTTTTGAGCCAGGTCCGCTGCAACTTTCTGATTTGTTGCTTTATCTTTTTGAGTTCTGTGTTTCTCCAAGGTGTTGGTTTTCTTTTGTCATGTTTAGTTTTTCTGAGTGGTATTAGGACATCAAAAAGCTTCCTGTAGCCACTCATAAAGTTTTGGTACAGAATTGATTGTATCTAGATCTGTGTTTGCTGTTAGTTGTGTTTCTAAGTGACCCAAATTGAGTTTGCTCCATGGTCGATAGGTGTATGTATGTAAGTGGTTGTGGGGTGTGTTGATTTGTGGAGTTGTCTGTCGGAAAGTTATCAGATGGTGGTCTGACCAGGTGGTTGGTGTGATGCTATGAATATTAACTAGTTCAGGCTTAGCAAAAATGACATCTAGGATGTGACCAGCGATGTGTGTGGGATTGTGGACAATCTGATGTAGGTTCAATGCGAGTAGGCCAGTGGTGATAGCTTTTGGATGGGGCATATTGGGTTTGTCAAACCAAATGTTTAGATCCCCAAGAATGCATAGATTGGAGTATAGTGTAATAAGGTTTGAGACTGTGTCAAGAAAAGCATCTGGGAAAGTGGAGTTGTTAGGTGGAGGTCTGTAAAGGAGGAGAAAGTTACAGGCGGAAGTTGGAGTAGGGTGGCATCTGGTAAGGAGGGCTTCACAACCTTGTATGGAGATGTTGTCTGTTTTACTGAGGTTTATTGCCTGTTTGAATATAATAGCTAGTCCACCTCCTCTCTTGCCTATACGGTTTTGTGTGATGGTTTGATAGCCCGGAGGAAGGGCTTCGTGCAACACTGGTGCCATGTCATCTCCCAACCAGGATTCCGTAATGAATAGTAAGTCAGGTTGTGTGTCTGTGAGCAGGTCGTAGATGTGGTGCTTGTTTTTTGAGAGTGATCGAGCATTTATGAGCTGGCAGTTTAGATAGGGTGTTTTAGTGGTAGTGTTGTTTTGTTTAGTAGAAGGGTAAGTAGTATAATGTGAGCTTGAAGCAGGAGTGTTGCTAGTTGTGATAACTGTGTGAGGCTCACAATAGTCTAGCTTTTCAACATAGTGTTCCTCTTCCAGTAGGTTAAGGAGGCATTTTGTTGGGTCTGTGTGTGTGGGTGGTGGACTTGGTGGCTGAGAGAGCCATGAGGAGTGTAGTGTTTTTTGTAGGGTAGTTTTATTATGTAACAAACAAGGGGATGCAAGGTTGCTATGAGTGGCATGTTTTTTATTTTGTTTGCGTTTGTTTAGTGTGGATGGAGTATGAGTTAGGGGTGGTGGAGGAGCATGTGGATCATGATGTAAGGCTCTAAATTGTGCAATGGAGGAGAGGCGAGTGAATGAAGGATGCTGGGATGGGGTGCTTGTGGTAGGTGTTTGTGAAGAGTGGGGGGGTAGGGGAGGAGATAGGATGGAATTTGTATCTTTTGTGTAGTCCTGGGGGTGGGAGTGGGTATGATGATGAGTGTAATGTAAGTTTGTGTTGCTTTGATGTGCTGATGTTTGTGGTCGGTATTGTTTTTGTGGAATAATGAGAGGGGCTATTGGTGTAGTTGTTTTTGGTGAGGGATTTGTATGTGAGTTAGTGCTGCTAAGTGGAATTTGAGTGTTTGATGGGGTGTTGATGTGTTTTGGAGATGAATGTATGAGGTGTGTAAGAGGTGATGGGTGTGTGTCAGGGAAATAAGTATTAGTTGAGATGACCGGAAGCGGTAATATGTGTGGTGGAATGAAATGTGGGGATTGTATGGTTGTGTGTAATTGGTGAGGAGAGGGGAAGATGTAGATGATGTAGATGATGTGTTTGAAGGCAGGGTTTGGGCATTGTTATGATGACAGGTGGTCTGTGTGGAGCAAACAGCGGATAGTGTTTTTGGTTAGTATGAGCAGAGAGTGTGTATCTGGGAGACTGAAACTGAGAGAAATGTATGTTGTAGTTTTGTATTGTGTGGGTGGTGGCAGGTAGTGTTAGTGGGAGGGGACAGAGTAGTGTTTGCTGTGAGAATGAAGGTGTTTGACTGTAGTAGTTATGGGGGGTATGTGTATATGTGTTGTATGTAGGGTATTGTGTTGGGTGGTGGGGCAATGCAATCTGTCTGTGGTCAGTTTGTGATGCATGAGTTGGATATCTTTGCAGATAATGCGTTTGCATGTTGAGGGATGTGTTGGGGTAGAAACCATTCCTGGTGAAATATGAATTGGGCAGCATTTCTGGCCCTAGTCCCTAGTCCCTACCTGTCCTGAACAGGCCCAAACAGACAGCTGCCCTTGTCCTCTCCGCCCTTAGCCTAGATGCCCGGGCTGAGACGCCCTGAATCCTGGCCTTTTATAGCCCTAACGGCCAATAACAAGCTGGTCCTAACCCTAGCCAATCCTATTTTAAACCCTGATTTAGCCAACTAATGGAAGACCCAGCCCTATTCACCAGTCACAGCCCTATTCCTGACCACCAATCACAGCCCCAGCCCTAAAACCAACAACTAATCAGAATCCCAGCCCTATCCACCAATCACAGGCCTAGAACCAACAGCCAATCAGAATCCCAGCCCTATCCACCAATCACAGCCCTAGAACCAACAGCCAATCAGAATCCCAGCCCTATCCACCAATCATAACTGCATCCCTGGAGATAGCAACCAATGAAACACCATCTCCCAACAACCAATCACAACAGCATATGCAACAACCATGAGGAACCTATATGAGGAGCAAGTTAACTAAACTCCAGTCCCTGTGGCCTGGGGGAAGGCAACTGCTGCTCTATTCAGTATCTCCTTGGATACAGACAGGCTGAATCCACACTTCCAAGCTAGCAGAGTCTACTTTCCAGGTAAGGGGGAGATTGTTTAAGAGACAAACACTGCAATAGTGCTGGGCGCACACTCTAAAATCTGGCTTTTTTAAGGCAAAAATACTGGGGGGCAGACAGCTTTTAAGCACAATTTAAATCACACAAACAGATTAAAACAGTCTCCTAAAAACCACACTCTGAAAGATGTATGTAGCCTTTTTACTAAGAATAGGGGTGAAAAAAAAGGTGGGCAGAAGGGGGTGGGGGGGGGGGAGCCACAAACTAGCAAGGGAATTCACACAGTCACGGCAAAAAATGATTTTTAAACAAACACCACTTAAAAAGAGGCCAGGCTGCCTGAAACACAGAGAGTCCACGGTAAAACAAACACTTTTTGAACAATTACTACTATGTAACCAGAAATATCTTTGGGCTCCTTACCTAGGTCTTTTTCCAATCCTTGAACACTGGGCTGTATCAGGACACAGGGGAGATGCACAGAGGAACACAAAATGGAGGTGCCTGTCTTTGGCCTTCCCTCCACAAACTTAAGGAGCCAGAGCAGGTGGGGGGGAGGAGGGCGGGTCTCAGGTGCAGCAGAAACTCAGGGAGCCAATCAGCTAAGTCCAGTCCCTGTGGCCTGGGGGGAAGGCAACTGCTGCTCTATTCAGTATCTCCTTGGATACAGACAGGCTGAATCCACACTTCCAAGCTAGCAGAGTCTACTTTCCAGGTAAGGGGGAGATTGTTTAAGAGACAAACACTGCAATAGTGTTGGGCGCACACTCTAAAATCGGGCTTTTTTAAGGCAAAAATACTGGGGGGCAGACAGGTTTTAAGCACAATTTAAATCACACAAACAGATTAAAACAGTCTCCTAAAAAACACACTCTGAAAGATGTATGAAGCCTTTTTACTAAGAATAGGGGTGAAAAAAAAGGGGGGCAGAGGAGGGGGAGGGGAGAAGGAGCCACAAACTAGCAAGGGAATTCACACAGTCACGGCAAAAAACGATTTTTAAACAAACACCACTTAAAAAGAGGCCAGGCTGCCTGAAACACAGAGAGTCCACAGTAAAACAAACACTTTTTGAACAATTACTACTATTTAACCAGAAATATCTTTGGGCTCCTTACCTAGGTCTTTTTCCAATCCTTGAACACTGGGCTGTATCAGGACACACGGGAGATGCACAGAGGAACACAAAATGGAGGTGCCTGTCTTTGGCCTTCCCTCCACAAACTTAAGGAGCCAGAGCAGATGGGGGGGGGGGGGGGGCGGGTCTCAGGTGCAGCAGAGACTCAGGGAGCCATACAGCTAAGTCCAGTCCTTGTGGCCTGGGGGAAGGCAACTGCTGCTCTATTCAGTATCTCCTTGGATACAGACAGGCTGAATCCACACTTCCAAGCTAGCAGAGTCTACTTTCCAGGTAAGGGGGAGATTGTTTAAGAGACAAACACTGCAATAGTGCTGGGCGCACACTCTAAAATCGGGCTTTTTTAAGGCAAAAATAATGGGGGGCAGACAGCTTTTAAGCACAATTTAAATCACACAAACAGATTAAAACAGTCTCCTAAAAACCACACTCTGAAAGATGTATGTAGCCTTTTTACTAAGAATAGGGGTGAAAAAAAAGGGGGGCAGAGGGGGGAAGGGGGGGAGCCACAAACTAGCAAGGGAATTCACACAGTCACGGCAAAAAACGATTTTTAAACAAACACCACTTAAAAAGAGGCCAGGCTGCCTGAAACACAGAGAGTCCACAGTAAAACAAACACTTTTTGAACAATTACTACTATTTAACCAGAAATATCTTTGGGCTCCTTACCTAGGTCTTTTTCCAATCCTTGAACACTGGGCTGTATCAGGACACAGGGGAGATGCACAGAGGAACACAAAATGGAGTATATAGCATGGACTATAGTATGCAGGAACAATATCAAAATTCTACAGGAATCAAGTGTAATTGGGATATGAGTGGGGGCATAAAATGTGTTAAAATGAAAAGTTTCTAGAAACATAATATACAAACAAATCCAACGAAAAATAAAATGTAAAGTCCATGCAAAAACAACTCCTCCACCATAGCACAACTGCACCATGACAACACTGCCTTTGCATTCTATCACATATTACTATGTCCAAGTCCAAAGATGCAGGGAAATTTACAGTGGACCTGGGATTTAACACCGTAGATAGGAACATGACATAAAAGGAGAGGTTTTGGTGAAGGGGTATCAAGAATGACAGTCTGGACAAGGTAGAATGGTGGGTTTCTTAGGAGAGCTGCTGTCCAAAAGGACGAGAAGCATGGAATTTCCCAGTGGTGGATAGCCTGATGGATACGCCTCTAACCGAAATTCTCATAATTGATGCCTTCCTTCAAAGCTGTTTTAAAGATGGTTAGGGAGTCAAGGGAAGGAGAGAGGAAGCAGAGTCACAAGAAGGAGAGTATGTACCAGGCAAAAAAGACCAAAAGTAATAGGCCATGCAGATGATACAGCAGTATGAGGAACAGAAAAGGTGAGCCCAAGACAGAAAATACAGCTTGAAGAAGGCTGTGGAAACTTGCACTTCACTATGCCTAGATGTACTTAATCACTAGCTAGCGTTTCAGAAAGTTATTGTTCGATGGACAGTCGGTTACACAACATTAATATATCGCCCTTCATAGGTCTAACATAATATGTGGTAAATGGTGACTTAGTGGGTTTGAAGACATGTAAAATACAGGTGGAGTTTTAAAAACAAACCTAAATTATGACTAATAGGCACAATTTAGAAAGAAGGAACATGACTCGAAACCGCCCGAAGCAGCCACTTACTACCTGCCTCGTCCCCGTGCTCTGTGGACCGCCCTATGCTCCCTGAATTGCAGTGGGAACACTGACACTGTTGGGCAGGCACTCTTTTTGCGTTCTCTTCTAATAAGTTTTATAATTTGTCATCGCTACAGCTCCATATGAAAAGTTTCACATCATGTGGCTTTTAATATTCCATTACAGATGTTGTAAAATATAGGTGGTATTTTAAAAACAAACGTAAATTATATATGATTAATAATCGCAATTAAGAAAGAAGGAACATGACTCAACGCCGTCCGAAGCAGCCACATCTTGCCTGCCTCGTCCACATGCTGTTGCTGTGTTGCATTAAAAAAGCAATATTTAGTGGCTGCAACCACAGTAGACATGTATAAAAGCAGTCATATAAATCTGCTGGTTCAGTGACCGTCCCCTTCCCAAAACCCCTTTGTATCTCACTGGAATCCTACCATAGCGTTGTGTTCATTATCACGCTAGAGGAGTCCCAACGTTAGTAAAGTTGGCCATTCACAAAGATGCACTCGGTTTCGTCACTAATTCAGGTGAGGCGATGTTTCACGCCACACCCTGACCCATATCCTTGTAGCATGAAATTATGCAGTGGATATTGAAGGGCAGGAAAATATTTTCCCAGGTCAATCAACAAAACTATTAGCTACATGAGTGGCACTGAAAACTGACAGTGGGCAGGCACCTTTTTGTCTTCGGTTTTGTAACTGTATTTGAACTTTGCAAGATCCACAACTGTGAAAATCTGGTGGATGGTTGAGAAGAATGTGTTGCAAAGTGAGTAGCTTCATAATTTCAATGTCCGAGAAATGTGCAGTCAAAAGAACTCCTCATTCATAATAGATACAAAATCAACAAAAATAAACATGAATTATCGTTGCCATCTCCAAAAAGTCCTGCTCCAGCACCTTCTCCCCCATCTCTGAGCAGTGGTCATCTTCAAATTCAGAAAAACGACACTTTTTACTTGCACAGACAACAGTAAGCATGTGTTAGAAAGCACTTATGCAGTCACACAAATCTTCTGGTTGTGATCTGTTGTAATCCAAAACCAAAGTGCTCCCAGTTGTAAGCATTCCTGGAACCTTTTTTAGAATGCATTGGGTGTTGAATGTAGCACTTCAGTGCTTAATTTGAGCCGGCGGTTTCCGGTGCCTGAACTGGCACCTAATTGTCGACACCAACACCTATGACAGTCTACCACATGGCGGTACTGTTTGCCTAATGTAAAGATGAGCACAGCAACAATAGTTTGCTAATTCAATATACATTAAAAATAACTAATATCTGCCGTCCAAACCATTCCCATAGCTTTGAGTTGAATGGAATAATATGAATCGTCACACTTGGAGAATTGTGGTGGTTATTAGCTGTTTTGGTACTGACAGTGCTGGCAGGAATAATTGGTAGTGCAAGTTGCAGAGGCTTCTTGACGAGGGCCTTGGCACTTATTTTGTTACAAATTAAGCACTGGTGTAGTTTGATCTACATGGGAGATGTTTTGTGAGGTGAGGTGCCTGAGGAAAGGCGTTTTTCAAACCTGGTGTGGTGTACATCGCTGCACATAAGCATGAGGTGTAGCAGAGCATTTGAAAACAGACACAACCAGCACACATCTGCCATTTTAGAAGTGACCAGTTTCCTAAGGCTAAAATAAACACATAGCGCATAGCATGTGGGAAGGTGGAATTCACCGGGGATTATGGTATATAGGGTACCACCACAAATGCCAGAGATCCAACCCCTGGAGAAGCAAACTGGGGAACATCCACTTGATGTAGTATTAACCACAGCATAAGTAGTTCTGTTTGTGGGGAGAAGTGAACTGAACTGTATAGGCAGCGAGGAGATGGGTGTGTTCACAACAAATGAGGTATTCACAGGGTCGGTCATCTGGACAGGAAGATATTTAAGGCTAGGATTCTGCGAAATGAATACAATTATTCCAAATAGTTGAAATACAGTGGAAGTAGCAACGGAGACTGTTAACACGAAGTTACACCATGAATACGTCTAAAGGCAGTGATATTGCCTACTACTATATATACACACCTCATGAGTAGGCCTGGGCGAAATTAGCCTTATTTCTTTTGTGGAAATAAAGCGAAATGCCCAAAAAATTGGTGAAATTATAGGTTTACACACAAATTGCCGGCTTCACTATTTTATCGTAAAATGCGTTTTGTGTCCATTTTTGGTGCATGGATGAATAAAAGACTTTATTTGATTCTTTCAAGCAATCAGAAAAGCACACATAAAAAACAAAAACATACGTTACAGGACAAAATATAACCACCCTTCAAGCAATCACAATAACACCAATAAAAAAAACAGAAACATATATTGCAAGGCAAAATATAGGCACCAGCTAGCACATTAATTACAAATAAACCAATGAGCATTTAATTGAATTACACAAGCGTATGGCATGTTTCCAGAAACAACTCACCGAAAAACATAGTTA
This sequence comes from Pleurodeles waltl, assembly GCF_031143425.1. NCBI lineage: Eukaryota > Metazoa > Chordata > Amphibia > Caudata > Salamandridae > Pleurodeles > Pleurodeles waltl. The sequence continues at coordinate 799,141,187 of NC_090449.1, read as the reverse complement.
AGGGCCAGCCAACATGTGCAAGAAATGAAGGGGCATATTTACAAGGTGCTTGCGCTGCCTCTGGATCATTTATTTTGATGCCGCAATGGTGCATTCACTGCTCCATATTTACAAAGTGACACATTCGGCAAAATGTGCCACTTTTCACTGTCCTGTGCCAGTTTTTACCTGCGCACTTCCGACTGCGTCAGGTGACGTTAATCATATGCAAGGTAGGTGTTCCTTTCTAAAATTCCACACAGAACTGACGCATCCATATTTACAAGTTCATATGAAAGTGATGCATTACTGGAAAATGATGCACAAACTCCAAAATGCATAAAAATTCCAGCGCATTGGCAAGCCAGGTGTAAAAATTATGTTTTGGCACTAGTACATAAGCAGAACATACCCAAAACACTCTGGTAAGATTAACTACACCATGGAGCTACTCATACTGCAGCTCAGAGCACCGAGAAGTTGACAGCTGTCACCACCACCCCCACCCCACCCCCACAGAGGCAGGGCAAGAGGAGGGAGCAAATATACCGGTAGAGGACTACCCTCATTGACATCAGGGAGGAGGATGTCATCACCTACTATTGGCTCAGGAGGGAATCCAGCACCAGATTGCACCAAGGCTGCAGACAACATCACAGAGGGCCACCAACATCTCTCTGCAGGCCAAGCTATGGTCAGTATTACACATGCTGGCTCCCTCCAAACCACCACATCCAGAGTGGTAGGAATATCACAGCCAACATTTTCTGCTTATCTCCCCTCCATCCTTGATGCCATTGTAAGCCTCACACCCCAGTACCTCATGTTCCCCAACACACAGTAGAAAAAACTGGAAAACGTGCCGGGCTTCTATGCCATTGATCGGTTTCCACATGTGTTAGGGGCAATGGACTGCACTCATGTGGAACTGGTGCCGCCTGCTGCTACATCCAACCTGTATCAAAACCGGAAGCACACATATTCCATCAACGTGCAAACCACAGTGGACCATTTGGGGATGTTCATCAATGTGCTGGGAAAGTACCCTGGAAGTAATCATGATGCATACTGTAGGAAAGTGCCTATTCCCCAAATATTTTCCCTTTTCCTCCTTATTTTTCTGACCCTTTTTGGTTGATGTTTCGACTGAGCACTTTACCACTGCTAATCAGTGCTAAAGTGCATGAGCTCTCCCTTGTAAACTTGGTATGATTGGCTTATACCTAATTGGCATACTTAATTTACCTGTAAGTCCCTTGTAAAGTGGTATCTCTATACCCAGGACCTGTAAATTAAATGCTACTAGTGGGCCTGTAGCGCTGCTTGTGCCACTCACTGAAGTAGACTTTCCAACCTGTCTTAGGCCTGCTACCGCAGAGCCTGTGTGCGCATTTTTTTGCCAAAGGGACCTGGCATCTGAATTTACTTGCCAGGCCCAGAACTCTCCTTTTACTACATGTAAGTCACCCTAGCTAGCCCTATGGGCAGGGTGCCATGTATATGGAAGGCAGGACATGTGCCTAGTAGCGTGGCATGTCCTGGTGGTAAAAAACAGCCTATTTGGTTTCTCACTGCTGTGAGTGCTGCATTCTCATAGGATTGCATTAGAAATGCCCTGCCCTATGTGTAGGGGGCATTGTCTGATTTATAAGGGGTAGCGTAGCCATTTTTGGTATGGTTGTAATGGTAGTGAGAAATGCTGCTTGCTGGTGTTGGTGAATTGTTTATTATCATTATAGAAATGCCACTTCTAAAAAGTGAGCATTTCTCTGTGCTTATGACTCTGGTGTTTTGCAGCTTGACTCCAATGCATGTCTTGCAGAGTGGCTTTGTGCATACTTTTCAGACAGCCTGTACACAGGGAGGGTGGAGGTGTCATAGAGGTGCATCTACATACTGAATAGTCTTCCTTGGCTGAAAGAAGGGAGAGGCGGGGCACACCTGCATTTGTAAAGGCTGTGCCCTGGCCCCACACAAAAGGGCCGTTTACCCCCAACTGATGTTTAAAGCCTGTGTGAAGGAGAGAGGGGGCACTCCCAGAAACAGTTGGAACTGGTTGGAACCTCCTCTCCCCTCTTTTTGTGAAACACACTGTAAAATGGGTAAAAGTACAGGGGATGTTTTCCCCCACATTTTAGACAGAAAGGGACATTCTTGGGACATCATCAGGACACAGAACTCTATTGAATGGAATCACCAGGACCCACCTTGGACTGCTGCTGCTGTGCTGACCTATGTCCTGCTAGGTCACTAGAAGGAACTGCCACCATTTGCATCCCTTGTGCTGGCCTGTTGTTGGGGGCTGCTAGCACTGTGATTCCTCCCCTCTTCTGTCTCCAGGGTCAGGGTGCCGTGGCCCCTGACCCCTGCAATTCACCTAGCCGAGGAGTGCTACTTTGCTTCTGCTATAGCACCTAGCGAACGCTTTTCTTGTACACCTGCACTTCATAGTGCCTTATCCTGCCAGGGAGATTCATTGCCACGACCCGGGCTCCTTAGGAGTGTCTCCGCACTTGTACACGCTTTCCTAAACACTGACAAATATCACCGCCGCTGCCCGAGTGGGCTACTTTCTCCCAGCGTGAGAGATCGTTGCCCAGGACCCCCGGGGCATGGCCAAGTGAGGGAAGGAGCCTTTGGGCTCCTAACAGTGCCAGCGGGGCACCAACCAACACCTCCTTTGGAGTGTTTTTCACCGCCGTAAAGAAGAGTGAGGAGCCACAACTCTACGACAGCAGCCGGACCACAAGGACGCGGTCCGAAGCTGCCACTTCACTGCGGAAGGGGTAAGGGGGACCGTATTTGGCGGCGCACAGGGTCCTCGCAGCCCCGAGAGAAGAACAAGGCTGCAACCCTCCCCCGGTTGCCCTGAAGTTTGCGTGCAGGCAGTAGCTTCACCAGAGGCCCTCTTCAGTGCTTGGCCCCCTCGCTGGGCCCCGGACTGAATTTTGATATTGTGGCCCCTCACTGGAAGGCCAGTTATGGCCTGAGGGGGTGGCTCCCTAGAAGTTGTGGGAAATGGAGGGGGTGTATATTGCCCCCCTCCCTTCATTTAAACAGCTCCCGTTTTGCAGATAGGAGGGCTGGGGAGCCCTCATTTCTATCCTCTTGGCCCTAGGAGTGCCCGTAAATCAAAATACAAGTACTTTTTTGGGGGGACATATTCGTTCTTATGATCCTAATATGGACATTGGGGGGTGATTTGTTAACCTGTTTGTTTTATGATGTTACATATATGTTTGCCGGTATTCCTTTTATGGGCTTGTCGTACAAATATGTGCTTTTCACTTGCCATATGTTTTATGATGCTCTTGGTATAGGCATTTATGATACTTTTATGACAAGTGTGTTCATTTCTTTACTGTGATTCCTGACTACTGCTTATGTTGCAGAATCCCAAGTACTTACGTGTTCTAATGTGACTACTGCTTATTCTTGCAGAGTATTAGTAACACCCTTGCCCTGACTAGAGTGGGTGGGTTCTGCTTGGCTTAGGTGCATACCCTAGACAACCAGAAACCCCATTTCTTACAGTACCCTTTTGTGAATGGTCACCCTCCACTTTTTGCCCCCAATTCTGATGTGTATGACTCTGTTTGTGCACTTGAAGCCTGCTGTTCAGGCCCCAGTGCCTGTGCTCTCTCCCTAAATTATGTTGACTACCTAATTAGCAAGACTTACCCCCTATGAGACCCTAGTAAATGCTACCCATAATACCCAGTGCATAAGTGATAAAGGGGTACCGAGGGCTGCAGCACAAGCTTGTGCCACCCTGAGTGACCCTCACAATGTACCGATGGTAGACCTGCCATTGCAGACTGCCAGAGTAGTGCAAACTGCTCGAGTTCAACTATGCCCTCACCAAGAGGAGCACAGTCCCATGTACTGCCTTACATGTATGTCAGACACCCCTAAAATAGGCATCTGCAACCCAGGAGGCAGGGTGCGTTATATTTAAGGTGCAGACATTTAAGCATGGGCTTCTATGACTCTACAGTGTCCTTTCTATTAAGGTACACTGTAAGTGCAGGCTAGTCCATGCAATAGCACAAAGCTTAAGCTCCGGTTGAGCAGGGCTGTTAGCTCCATTATGGTAAAGTCTAGATGTAGGAAGGTAGCCTCTTTCTAGCCTTGTTACCCCCAATTTTGGCCTGTTTGTGAGTATATGTCATGGTGTTTTTACTGTCTCACTGGGATCCTGCTAGCCAGGGCCCCAGTGCTCATAGTGGAAACCGTATGTTTTCAGTGTGTTTGTAATGTGTCACTGGGATCCTGCTAGCCAAGACCCCAGTGCTCATAAGTTTGTGGCCTGTATGTGTTCCCTGTGTGGTGCCTAACTATATCACTAAGGCTCTGCTAACCAGAACCTCAGTGTTTATGCTCTCTCTGCTTTTAAAATTGTCACTGCAGGCTAATGAGTATTTTCACCAATTCTAATTGGCACACTGGAACACCCTTATAATTCCCTAGTATATGGTACCTAGGTACCCAGGGTATTGGGGTTCCAGGAGATCCCTATGGGCTGCAGCATTTCTTTTGCCTCTCATAGAGAGCTCAGACAATTCTTACACAGGACTGCCACTGCAGCCTAAGTGAAATAACGTCCACGTTATTTCACAGCCATTTTACACTGCATTTAAGTAACTTATAAGTCACCTATATGTCTAACCCTCACTTAGTGAAGGTTAGGTGCAAAGATACTAAGTTTGAGGGCACCCTGGCACTAGCCAAGGTGCCCCCACATTGTTCAGGGCACTTTCCCCGGACTTTGTGAGTGCAGGGACACCATTACACGTGTGAACTACATATAGGTCAATACCTATATGTAGCATCACAATGGTAACTCCAAACATGGCCATGTAACATGTCTAGGATCATGGAATTGTCACCCCAATACCATTCTGATATTGGGGGACAATTCCATGCATTCCCAGGGCTCCAGCATAGAGCCCGGGTACTGCCAAACTAACTCTCTGGGGCTATCTCTGCAGCTACCGCTGCTGCCAACCCTCAGACAGGTTTCTGCCCCCCCTGGGGCCTGGGCAGCCCAGTCCCAGGAAGGCAGAACAAAGGATTTCCTCTGAAATTGGTAATAGGTGTTAAGGGCCTGAGAGGAGTAGCCTCTCCTGGCCTCTGGAAATGCTTTGAAGGGCACAGATGGTGCCCTCCTTGCATAAGCCAGTCTACACCAGTTCAAGGATCCCCCCAGCCCTGCTCTGGCGCGAAACTGACAAAGGAAAGGGGAGTGAACATTCCTCTGACCAGCACCTCCCCAGAGGAGGTGCCCAGAGCTCCTCCAGTATGTCCCAGACCTCTGCCATCTTGAATGCTGAGGTGTGAGGGCACAATGGAGACCTCTGAGTGGCCAGTGCCAGCAGGTGACGTCAGAGACCCCTCCTGATAGGTGCTTACCTCTCTCTGTAGCCAATCCTCCTCTGAGGGCTATTTAGGGTCTCTCCTGTGGGTTTCTCATCAGATAACAAATACAAGAGCTCACCAGAGTTCCTCTGCCCTTCTCTCTTCGACTTCTGCCAAGGATCGACCGCTCACTGCTCCAGGACGCCTGCAAAACCGCAACAAAGTAGCAAGAAGTCTACCAGCAACATTGTAGCGCCTCATCCTGCCGGCTTTCTCGACTGTTTCCTGGTGGTGCATGCTCTGAGGGCTGTCTGCCTTCACCCTGCACTAGAAGCCAAGAAGAAATCTCCCATGGGTCGACAGAATCTTCCCCCTGCTAACTCAGGCACCTTACTTCTGCATCACCGGTCCTCTGGGTCCCCTCTCATCTTGATGAGCGTGGTCCCTGGAACACAGGAGCTGGATCCATGTGTCCCTGACTGTCCAGTGGCCATTCTGTCCAAATTTGGTGGAGTTTAAGTCCTTGCCTCCCCACGCCAGACAGTAATCCTGTGTACTGCGTGAACTTCAGCTGCTAGGGCTTCTGTGCACTTTTGCAAGACTTCCTTTGTGCACAGCATAGCCCATGTCTCCAGCACTCTGTCTTGCATTGCAAGACTTCGTGGGACCCTCTTTTGTTGTGCTGAGACGACTGCTGTGCTCAGATCTTCTGAACACCAGTTCAGGTGCTTCTTCGGGTGCTGCCTGCTTCTGCATGGGCTCTTTCTCTTTCTCTTTCTCTTTCTGTTGCTGATCACCCCCTCTGTCTCCTCCTCCTCCAAGGGGCGACCTCCTGGTCCTTCCTGGGCCCTGGCAGCACCCAAAATCCTCAACCGCGACTCTTGCAGCTAGCAAGGCTTGTTTGCTGTCTTTCTGCTTGGAAACAACTCTGCATCCTCCAGCACGCCGTGGGACATCTTCTGACCAAAGGAGAAGTTCCTGGCACCGTCTGTTGTTGCAGAATCTTCTGCTTCTTCCACTCAGTGGCAGCCCTATTGCACCTTCATCTGGGATTTAGTGGGCTCCTTTCCCCCCCTGGACACTTGCGTGACTCTTGGACTTGGCCTCCTTCCTTTGCAGGTCCTCAGGTCCAGGAATCCATCTTCAGTGCTTTGCAGTCAGTTGTTGTCTTTGCAGACTCCCCTATCTCGACTTTACTGTCTTTCTGGGGCAGTAGGGGAACTTTACTCCTACTTTCAGGGTCTTGGGGTTGGGTATCTTGGACACCCTTAGTGTTTTATTACACTCCCAGTGACCCTCTACACACTACACTAGGCCTGGGGTCCATTCATGGTTCGCATTCCACTTTTGGAGTATATGGTTTGTGTTAGGCCTATTGTCTCCTATTGCATTCTATTGTGTTCTACAGTGTTTGCACTACTTTTCTAACTGTTTACTTACCTGATTTTGGTTTGTGTGTATATTTTGTGTATTTTACTTCCCTCCTAAAGGAGTATATCCTCTGAGATACTTTTGGCATATCGGCCCTCATTACAACATTGGCGGTAAAAGCCGCTTACCGCCGTGCAGAAGACTGCCAACACACCGCCGCGGAATTCCGCCACGGTCATTATGACCCACAGGTCAGAATCCGTCAAAATTTAGACACCCACACAAGTCCGCCATACCAAAGGTCAATGATAAACTGGTGAAAACAAAACCTCCACCGTCACGCCAACAGTAATACGCCTACACTATCACGACCCATGAACCCATGCGGCGGTCTTTCAACCGCGGTATTCCATTGGCGGTACACACCGCCGTGCTCAAAATACACACACTTACAAAACACATCCACATTGGACAATTCGAAATACACACACCTGATGCACATACACACACCACTCCCACACACCCAATACAATATAAAACACACACCCACATCACCCACAAACGCCTACAACAACTGCGACTGAAGGCCACAGAGAGACACCACCATTTACAAACGAGCATCCACAGGCACTCAACACCATCACCCACATAACATCCATGCACCTCACACAACACACCACTAAATATCACCCCACACATCACAACACAGACCAACCCACACATCACCCACACCACCCCGTGGCACGGCAAAGACACCCCAGGTTTTCTGAGGAGGAGCTCAGGGTCATGGTGGAGGAAATCATCCGGGTAGAGCCACAGCTATTCGGATCACAGGTGCAGCACACCTCCATAGCTAGGAAGATGGAACTATGGCAAAGAATCGTGGACAGGGTCAACGCAGTGGGACAGCACCCAAGAAATAGGGATGACATCAGGAAGAGGTGGAACGACCTACGGGGGAAGGTGCGTTCCGTGGTCTCAAGACACCACATTGCGGTACAGAGGACTGGCGGCGGACCCCCACCTCCTCCCCCACAACTAACAACATGGGAGGAGCAGGTCTTGGCTATTCTGCATCCTGAGGGCCTCGCAGGAGTAGCAGGAGGAATGGACTCTGGTAAGTCAAATCTTTACTACTATTGGCCCCACCCTACCTGCATGCCATCACATACCCCCACCCTCGCCATCACCCCCCTCACTCCTACTCCTCACGTTTGTCCAAATATCACAAACCACACATCCCAAACTCAGGCCCTGCATGCAACAACAAAGCATGGACACCCATCACCAAAGCATGGCCACTGCACATACCCATACACCCCCCTAAACCATCATCACACAAGGTCCCAAACAGGAATGCAAGCACTGGGGTACACGGTCACCCACCCATTGCACACCATGGCACACACAGATGCAATAATCATGCCTTTACACCCCTGCAGGACCCCTACCCAACGTCACCGGACAGGAGAGTCCAGACATGTCCACACCCCTAACAAAAGAGGCCCACAGTAATGACAGCAGCTCTGTCCAACTGGATCTAGACGACCAGCCCGGCTCATCTGGGACCTCGGGACAGTCGGTTCCCCTGACACAGTCACAGGCCACCACAAAGCTTCCCCCTCTGGAAACACCAGCACAGCACCCACCCAGCGGGCCCATACCACTGTCCCCAGGACACGTCAATCAGCAGTGTGTCCACCACTACAGGGAACCCAGGCTAACCCACCACCCCAACAAAAACAGGGACCTGGGGGCAGTGGCAATGGGCACACAGTTCAGGGGACAGAGGCCTAGGGAAACAGGGGAACTGGGAGGGCTGCTGTGCGACAGGGGGAGGACAGGCCCAGTGAACCCACTCTCCACGAGGCCCTCTCCAACATCATGGGAGCCTACCATAATTTCCAGGAGACAATGGCAAAGGTACTGGCCAAGTTTCAGGAGACCCAGCGGCTGCAGGAGGAACAGTATTTGGGCTTCAGGGAGGAACTCAAATCCATCAATTCCACCCTGGGAACCATCGTAGGGGTGCTGAAGGAACTCCTCAACACCAGGAGTGACACTGTGGCACAACAAGGGGCCCCTGACACTAGCCTGGACGATGAACTGCCCACCACCTCCGCCGGCGCTAGTGAACTACACCAGCACCACCACACCAGCACCCCACCCCCTGCAAAGGGAGAACCACCCGCAAACGGTCCCTGAGATCCAGGACAAAGACAGAGAACGATGCCAAGACCCCCGCCAAGAAATAAGACCACCCTGATTGTCATCCTTTTGTCCCACCTTGTCACCCTGTCCATCCTCAAACCTCTCCAGCTCCACTTCCTATGCCCCTTTGGACAATGCACCTGTGAGACTAATAGCTTGGACTCTGCCATGGACATTCCTCCACAATCACCCCTCACCATTTTACAACCCCCTCCAATATTGAGCACTTAAATAAACACCCTTAAAGCACAAAACAATCTGGAGTCTGTCTGTGATTTCAAATTAGTGTGTTAGCAATTACAGTGACAAAATGCTCTTTCAAATGTAATGTCAACATACCTATGTCACACAGCTCTAGTCCATGAGGAAACAAAGCAGATGTCACACAGTGGGACCCACATCTGTAAAAACGTAAGGGAAAGTGACAACTCAGTGACTATACACTGGGTGAAAAGGACAGACAGTAGAGAGGTAGTAGTTTTAAAGTACATGTAGCAGGCAGGTTTGTCTTCTTACCTGTGTCTCACTGGAAGTATTGCAGGATCACCGAGTTCCTGTTGTCGATATCCTCTTCTTCTGCTTCCTCGTCTTCACTGTCCACAGGCTCCACAGCTGTCACAACACCTCCATCTGGACCATCCTCTTGCAGAAAAGGCACCTGGCATCGCAAAGCCAAGTTGTGAAGCATACAGCAGGCCACGATGATCTGGCACAACTTCTTTGCTAAGTAGAATAGGGAACCACCTGTCAGGATGCCGAAGGTTCGCTCTATAATCCTCCTAGTTCGCCCATGGGCCTCATTGTAGCATTCCTCTGCCCTTGTCCTGGGATTCCTCACTGGGGTCAGTACCCATGACAGGTTGGGGTAACCAGAGTCACCTGCAAATGGCGAGGGACAACTGTTAGACACACACTAACTCTTAGGGACATCCACAGAACCAGACAACTGTTCCCACTGGTTTACTTCCAGGTGCTCAACTAATAGCCACACCCGGTGCCTCTGTAGTTGCCCCATCACATAAGGGATGCTGCTATTCCGCAGGATGTAAGCGTCATGCACTGAGCCAGGGAATTTTGCATTAACATGGGAGATGTACTGGCCTGCCAAACACACCATCTGCACATTCACCGAATGGTAACTCTTCCGGTTTCTGTACACCTGTTCACTCCTGCGGGCGGGACCAAGGCCACATGTGTCCCATCAATGGCACCTCTGATGTTGGGGATATGTCCCAGGGCATAGAAGTCACCTTTCACTGTAGGCAAATCCTCCACCTGAGGGAAAACGATGTAGCTCCGCATGTGTTTCAGCAGGGCAGACAACACTCTGGACAACACGTTGGAAAACATAGGCTGGGACATCCCTGATGCTATGGGCACTGTTGTTTGAAATGACCCACTTGCAAGGAAATGGAGTACTGACAGCACCTGCACTTGAGGGGGGATTCCTGTGGGATTGCGGATAGCTGACATCAGGTCTGGCTCCAACTGGGCACACAGATCCTGGATTGTGGCACGATTAAGCCTGTAGGTGATGATCACATGTCTTTCCTCCATTGTTGACAGGTCCACCAGCGGTCTGTACACCGGAGGATGCCGCCATCTCCTCACATGCCCCAACGGACGGTGCCTATGGAGGAGAACAGCGAGCACAGAGTCAACCAACTCTGAGGTACGTAAACACAGCTTACTCAGAAAACTATTCATATACCGAAATTTGCCTGTATGAGTGTTTAGCCAAGGCCTAGGTATGTGTGACGCAGTAAAAAATAAAGCCATGTGGGCCCCTGAAATGGCGGCTGCCTGACCTGTAAAGTGGGACAATGGGATATGAGGTAACTGCGCTGGCGTTGTACACCATCGCAGTAGGCGGTCGAAGACCACGGCGCAATTCTGCATTGGTTAACATTGGACCCTATGGGTCCCAGGAGCCAATGACGATGTACGCCGGTGGTGATGGTATGCACTGGTGCGGACGTGACCGCCATTTTCTCACTGTTCAATCACTCGATATCTGATCTTCGACAGGAGAGGACCTACACTGCAAGTGCTGCTGTGACCTCAGTCTGGAAGAGACAATGGCTCGTGCGTCTGGGGAAAGGGCCCCTGCCTTCAGCACGGAGGAGTTGGAGAAACTCATGGATGGGGTCCTCCCCCAGTACACACTACTCTACGGTCCTACAGACAAACAGGTAAGTACACCGTTACCATGCTGTATGGGCAATGCCTGTGTGGAGTGGGGTGGATGAAAGATAGCGGGGGGGAGAATGAGGCGTGCATGAAACAACGGTGAGTGCATGTGCCTCATGGCAAGGGTAGGGATGTGGGCCAATGAGTGTGACGGTGCAGTTGGTAATTACTTCTCTTTTTCTCCTGTACAATTCCTGTAGGTCAGCGCCCACCAGAAGAAGGATATTTGGCGTGCCATCGCAAAGGACGTCCGGACCTTGGGGGTATACCACAGACGGAGCGCCCACTGACGGAAAAGATGAGAGGACATTCGCCGCTGGAGCAAGAAGACGGTGGAGGAACAGCTGGGGATGGCCTCCCAACGTGGGAGGGGTGCCCATCGCACCATGACCCCCCTGATGTTCAGGATCCTGGCGGTGGCATACCCGGAGTTGGATGGGCGCTTGAGGGCATCACAGCAGCAACAAGGGGGTGAGTACACTCTCATTCAGCTGATTCAGCGCGCATTGTATATGTCTGGGTGGGGGAGTTGGGCTGTGGGTTCCCCTAGCACAGGGCGAGTTTGCTAGTTAAGTCCCCTTTTTCAGGCAGTCCCTGTTGCACCCCACCCCAACTGGGTACAGTGCCAACTACACCTAGTCAGGCTCCTGTGACATCCATGTGTGCAGAAATCGGCCATAGCCTTGTAAGCCATGTCCCAGGGATTGAATAGTGGACCCCAAGTGCTCTGCGTAGTGCAGGGGGCTTCTGTGTCTGTCGTGTCCGCCAACAGTAGCGGCATTGCATGCACGCAACATGTCTTTCTTCTGTCTCCCCCCCCCCCAGGAGCAGGAGGGAGCTGCATCCCACATGGCCCTGGAGGGCGAGACTTCGGACTCCGAATTCACCAGTGGGCGAGGGGAGCTCCACGGCGGGGACAGGAGCTGACACCAGCGATACAGACTCCTCCTTTGATGGGAGCTCCATTTCGGTGGCAGCCCCATCTGTGCCCCTTGCATCTACAGGTACAGCCGCCATCCCCCCCTACCAGCACAGCCTTCCCAGAAGCCCCTCAGCCTTTGCCCCGTGCCCGCTCACCCAGGAGGGTGGGCATCACCTTCGCCCCAGGCACCTCAGGCCCTGCCCCTGTCACCCCTGCTGCCCTCGGTGAGGAGGCCATTGACCTCCTCAGGTCCCTCACTGTTGGGCAGTCTACCATTTTGAATGCCATCCAGGGTGTAGAGAGGCAGTTGCAACAAACCAATGCATTCCTGGAGGGCATTCATTCTGGTCAGGCAGCCCTTCAGCGAGCTTTTCAGACTCTGGCCTCAGCACTGATGGCAGCCATTGTCCCTGTCTCTAACCTACCCCCTCCAACTTCCTCCACCCAGACCCACACCCCTGTAACTCAGCCTATCCCAAACACACCATCAGACCAGCATGCACACACCTCAACACACAAAGGAAGCTCAGGCAAAAATAAGCAGCACACATCCCAGAGGCACTCACACAAGCATCACACACATGCAGACACACCAACATCCACTGTCTCCACTGTGTCCCCTCCTCCTTGTCTCCCTCCTCCCTCCCTGTCTCGTCTCCACTCACACCTGCATGCACTACATCTTCAGCAACTACGTCCATCACCAGCACACCCACCACCACACCCTGCTCACGTGCAGTCACCACCCCCACTACCATTCACACATCCCCTGTGTCCTCTCCCAGTGTGTCTGTGAAGCCACCTCCCAAGGTACACAAACGCAGCCACACACCCACCCAACAGCCATCCACCTCACGACAGCCTCCAGCCCATGCACCTTCACCCAAAGTCAGCAAACGTACACCTCCTACGACCACAACCTCTTCCTCCACTCCCAAACCCCCTCCAGCTACCCGTCCCAGTGTTCCTAAGAAACTTTTCCTGGCCACCCTTGACCTCTTTCCTCACCTCCCCCACCCCGTCAGTCTCCTAGGGCCCGACTCTCCAGGTCCCAACCTAGCACCTCAGCCACAACATCGGCGGGACCAGTGGTGCCAGTAGTCACCGGATTATGGAGTGCACCAGGCAGCAGGGCAGGCAGTGTGGAAAGGAGCCACAGCACGGACAGTCCCCCACCTGTCAAGCATCAAAAGTTGGCCAGTGCCTGGCGGGAGAGGGGAAAGACACCCGCCACCAAAGCCGCTCCCAGGGGTACAGTTGGGATTGTGGAGACAGCTGCAACACCATCCAAGGTGGGGAAGGGGCAAAAGAAAACCGACAAGTCTGGGAAGATAAGCACGGCGGACAAGACCACCATCAGCCCCGCTGCCCAGGAGGCGACCGCCAGCAGCCACACTGCCCCAGACAGGACCACCGCCATCAGCAGCCCCGCTGCCCAGGAGGCGACCGCCAGCAGCCCCACTGCCCCAGACAGGACCGCCATCAGCAGCCCCGCTGCCCAGGAGGCGACCGCCGGCAGCCCCACTACCCCAGACAGGACCGCCAGCAGCAGCCCCGCTGCCCAGGAGGCTACCGCCAGCAGCCCCACTGCCCCAGACAGGACCGCCAGCAGCAGCCCCACTGCCCAGGAGGTGACCGCCAGCAGCCCCACTGCCACAGACAGGACCGGCAGCAGCTGAACCGCTGCCCAAGAGGCGACCGCCAGCAGCCCCACTGCCACAGACAGGACCGCCAGCAGCTGAACCGCTGCCAAGGACACCGCCGCCACAAGCACCGCTGCCAAGGACACCGCCGCCACAAGCACCGCTGAACAGGACAAGACCGCCAGAAGCTGAACTGCTGCCAAAGACACCACCGCCACAAGCACCACTGCCAAGGAAATCGCCGCCACAAGCACCGCTGCCAAGGACACCGCCGCCACAAGCATGGCTGAACAGGACAAGACCGCCAGCAGCTGAACTGCTGCCAAAACACCACCGCCACAAGCACCGGTGCCAAGGACACTGCCGCCACAAGCACCGCTGCAAAGGACATCGCCGCCACAAGCACCGCTGCCAAGGACACCGCCGCTACAAGCAGCGCTGCCAAAGACACCGCTGCCACAAGCACCGCAGGCCCATGAACGCTAAAAGCTCTGACGCTACTGAGGCCGCCACGAGCAGGATGAAGAACTCTGGGCACAAAGCCCCCTCCAGAACCAGTGGAGATTGACATCCACTACCTAAGTCCTTGGCAGGATGAAGCACTATGGGTACAAGGCCCCCTCCAGAACCAGTGGAGAAAGGCATCCACTACTTCAGTCCTTGGAGGGATGAAGCACTCTGGGCACAAGGCCCCCTCCAGAACCAGTGGAGATTGACATACACTACCTCAGTCCTTGGCAGGATGAAGCACTCTGGGCACAAGGCCCCCTCCAGAACCAGTGGAGAAAGGCATCCACTACCTCAGTCCTTGGCAGGATGAAGCACTCTGGGCACAAGGCCCCCTCCAGAACCAGTGGAGATTGACATCCACTACCTCAGTCCTTGGCAGGATGAAGCACTCTGGGCACAAGGCCCCCTCCAGAACCAGTGGAGAAAGGCATCCACTACCTCAGTCCTTGGCAGCATGAAGCACTCTGGGCACAAGGCCCCCTCCAGAACCAGTGGAGATTGACATCCACTTGAGAGACTGTGGCTTTGCACTCCCCAGGATTGAACAGTGGTCAAACCACCCAGTGTAGAGACTTGAGAGACTGTGGCTTTGCACTCCCCAGGATTGAACAGTGGGCAAACCACCCACTGTAGAGACTTGAGAGACTGTGGCTTTGCACTCCCAAGGATTGCACAGTGGGCATGGGGCCCCCTCGTGGGTTTGGCGTCATGCACTCAACCGGCTGAGGTGCCCCCCCTTCCCTTCCCCCTGAGGTGCCTGTTTTATTTCTATCTGATGCCCCTGCAGTGTTCTCTTCGTCTTGTTCGGGTATCTTGTGTGGGCCTCGCCCATGCCTTTTGGGCCCATTGATCCACGGACTATGATGGTGGACTCCCTTGGACTTGTGTGCTTGGTGTATTTTATTGTATATAGTATAAATGTATATATTAGTAAATATTTTTGATGTATGTAATTGAATATATCACAATTTTTGGAGTCATTTCCTTTTGTCCTTGCATTCTTCCACAGGGGCTTGGGGGGTGTAACTGTGATGTATCAATATGTATTAGCGTGTGTGTTGTAGTGGGTGAGGGTGGGGGTGGGGGTGTTGCGTGTGTGGGTCACTGTTTTTTCCCTCCCCTCCCCGTGTCGTAGGTGCAGTACTCAGCGTTGTCTTCGCCGCCGGCGTTCGTGCTCCTGGTAGAGGAGAAGGAAGATAAAGGCTGGCAGAATCTGGAGTTCCGGTTCCATGGCGTCCTGGTTCCTTGTGGGTTGTGTAGAGGTGAGCGTTTTCCCTTTGAAGTCCTGTTTCCACTGTGTTTTTGTTCGCGGTGAATCCACCCCGGAAAAGGTGGCTGATTGGTGGGTTGTAATACTGTGGGCGGTACATTGTCTCCCACCTGTCTGTTGGCGGTTACCGCCGTGGTGTTTGTTTGTACCGCCATGGCGGTCGGAGTATTAAAGTGGCTGTCTATGTTGGTGGTTTCAGCCACGGTCGTAATTCCATTTGTTTTACCGCCGGCCTGTTGGGGGTCTTTCCGCCGCTTTAACACCGACCGCCAGGGTTGTAATGACCACCATTGTCACTAAAATAAAGTACCTTTATTTTTAGTAACTCTGAATATTGTGTTTCTTATGATATAGTGCTAATTGATATAAGTCTTATAGTAGGAGCTTTGCATGTCTCCTAGTTCAGCCTAAGCTGCTCTGCTATAGCTACCTCTATCAGCCTAACCTGCTAGAACACTAATAATCTACCAAGAAGGGAAAACTGGACCTGGCACAAGGTGTAAGTACCACAAGATACCCACTATAAGCCAGGCCAGCCTCCTACACTAGATATGTCAAGTTTGATATCAAACAACTTGCCCTCTTTCCCTCAACATGATTCTCATGTTGAGGAATGGCTGGCATGCACCTAGGTGGCATGCACGCTAGTCCTTGGCCACCTGTTTGCCACCCTTCTTTGTGCTCTGACTGAGCGGCCTGCACTTTTTCCCAGGCTAGCTGCCACCAAGACAGAAGTCTGACCTCCTATCAGGCAGCCTGAGTGCTCACAGAGGTCAGAACAAAGGGCTCAGGCAAGCAGGCTAGTGAATTGGGCTAGCAGGGCAGTGAGCTTAAAAGGCGACATCTTCCTGATAGTCAGCAGCTCTGTCCTCCAGCAAGGAAGTAGCCCTACCCATGTCGCCAGGCACATTTGCTCATGGCCAGGTGGGAAATTAGGTATGCAGGACAGTGCACACCCTCAGCAGGCTGACCACACCGCTAGGGTGAGCAGCCAGGTCTGTGCATTACATTTTAGTTTCTGCCATCTAAGGAGTGGCAGAATAGAGGATTCTTGCTAGCTTAAGGTGACCTGTCCAACTGGATGGGGTCACCTCAGGGGCGCATTAGCTGTAGGAGCCAGCTGCCCATTGCCCACTAGTCTCCACTCCCTTAACTCCCCTAAATCCAGGATTTGAGGGTCACCCCTGACACCAGAACCCCAGATTTGACCAACTTACTTTGAAGAAGGACCAGAAAAAGCTCTGCATCACTGACAATTGGACTCTGCCCAACTCCATAGCAAAAGAGGGAAACTCTGTCCCTGAGGCAACAGCCTGGAACCTGCGTGATAGACCTTCAGCCTTGGCTGAAACTCATCGTTCGTGACCAGAGGGACACCTGTAGAAGCCAGAAGCACAGTCAAACTCCCTTGGACTAGTGGTCCTAGTCCCCTGCAAATTGCAGGTAAAAATGACCACTGAATCCGAAGATGCACCAGCCATGGGGCCCACTGTGGTATTTTCAAAAACCAAGTGGCCTACTGCCTGGAAGTTGTAGTCCAGCCTCCCACAGACTTTCAGGCAGCTACATTATTCCCTTAGACCCCTGCCACTTCTCAAAAGATTCCGGCACCCTTACCGCTGCCAAGGCTTGTTGGTCACCAGCCTACTGACTGACACCTTTACTCAACGCTGCGGGTGCAGGGCACAGCATGCGATCTGATCCAACATCAGCAACCCAGCCACAGCTGAGATTTTGCATTTCCTTATCAGCGATGTCATGCCAATGGTAAAACTGCTTTGGTGCGAGCCTCTTTCAGCACCACGGACAGCCAGAACACCTCTGTAACCTGACCACATAGACATGCTCAAAGTGTACTCTGTTGTGGCCTGGTCCCAGTGTCCGCACTAGCCTAAACCTGCAAGGGTTCCCCGCAGCTTGACCCCCAGGTGGTAGTTTTTTGCCAGTGGTATCCCTGCCATTGACTTCAACGTGAGTCCCATTCAGCACCATGGGCAGCCAGAACCACTCTGTGCTAATACTCTATGGGCCAGGTAAAACTGCTCTGTCTTGAGCTGGTCCCAGGGACTGCACTAACTTAACCCACCAAGGTTTCCATCGTTTGTTAAGTGCATTTTTGCTATATCTGACATTTTCCCCATTGACTTCAATGCAACGTTATGTGCCATTTCTGCAGTGATTTTCTATTGCTTCTAAAATTGCTATCTCTGGTTCTCCTAAACCAATACTGTTTATTTTTCTGTCTAACTGTATGTAAAAGTAAGCTCTATTTTTATAAATTGGTGTTGAATTTCTTTAGAGTCCTATAATTTACTTATTGTCCATATTTGTGTTGTGAAATGCTTAACATATGGTCCTCTAAGTAAAGCCTGACTGCTCTTTGCCACACTTCCAGGGCTGAGCTAAGGATTTACCACTGTGAATCCAAGGACCATTTCTGGGGTGTTGTGAGTCTATTACATGGTGAGGACTAACTCCACATAATACTCCACTTTCCTACACATAAATCTTAAGACATTCCATCATCAACAAGCACTTCCAGAATAGGAAATATGGGAAGGGCCTACTGGTTGGCAAGTACATCTCAAGCACATGACTCACCTCATTACGGTAAATCATGCTGCTTAAAATAGCCATATTTGGATTGGATTCTACACCTATGTAGAAGGTGTACACCTCATGCTTGCAACATAACACATGGCAAATGTGCAAAATAACCTGCAAAGTCACACATGTTAAGACCAATTAAACAACTGTGGGCCTCACGTACAAGAAGCCTGTACTACTGGGGAGTCAATTTCCATGACACTGTTGAGGCAGGTATCCTAATCACCCAGTGTGCCTTTGCATGACCTCAAAGACATGGACAAAGGCAAGGCAGTGCTAAGTGCTGCTTTGCCTTACTCTGCATCAAGGATGTGTCTCATGGGCCTTACGTTGAGTTTACCCATGCAGCACCTAATGCATTTGAAAATTCACAAATGTACAAGGACATGTGAAACTGCAAATGTGTTAAAAATGTGTGCCTCCCCAGGAGAGGTGTAACAAGGAGAAAATAGCTTCATTTTCATTGTTAATTATTCTTCCTATGTGTGCTACATTCTGCAGCACACATACAAAGAGTCAAAAGCCTACATGATTTATCCATGTGCAGGAAGGTATCCCTTACGACATAAAAACAATTGAGACCTCAATGCAGACACCTACACCACGGTGCAAGAGGGCATGTGTTGTCACTATTTACCAATCTGACTATCCATAATAACTGACTATCCATACTATTAATGACTTACCATGGTCATGGCATTGGCACTCACAAGTTAAACACATAGGCCGTCATTATGACATTGGTGATAAATTCTGAATACCACCACAGTGATGTCTGCCAACATACTGCCACAGATGCGAAGATCCCTCTGCCAGATTATGACATACACACACAAAACTGACAGAAACGCAATAAACTGTCGGAACTAGCACTCAGACCATTACGCCAGCAAAACAACACCCTCCAAATAATGACCCACAAATCACCACAGTGGACATTCAACCGTGGTAAACCATTGGGGGTGCACACCGCCGCAGCGTAAATTGCCACCCAAAAACAAGACAAGACAACATTGGCCAGAACAAAAAACCCCACTTGACACAAATAAACACACCTCACCAACAGCACTATAAAACACACCCATACATCACCTACAAACCTTTGCAAACACTAGAAGACCGCTACACCTTGCCACACCAATACCTAAGATAATTGCACACACACAACACAACTACCCATTCATCCGTCACACACCACACACCACACCACCTCACTCATCACCCTCTGCACGACACACACCACACAACACCCATGTCCCCACAAAGGCACCCAGGTTTCACTGATAAGGAGTTGTGAGTGATGGTGGATGAAATAGTTAGGACAGAGCCACATCTGTTTGGCTCACAGGTACAACAGATCTACATTTCCAGGAAGATGGAGCTATGGCGAAGGATCATGGACAAGGTGAATGCCATGGGAAGAAACCCACGCACAAGGAACAACATAAGGAAAAGGTGGAACGACCAATGGGGGAAGGTGCGTTCCATTGCAGCAAGGCACCAGCTTGCCATCAGGAGGACTGGCGGTGGACCATGCCTCCCCCACAATTGACAGCATGGGAGGAGAAAGTCTTGAAAGTACTGCATCCTGGGGCTTCACTGGAGTACTCGGAGGACTGGACACTGGTGAGTCACCATTACCAACCCACCACCACCCATACCTACATGCCGTCACCACCTCACTCTGATTCCCTTCACCTCACTCCATCCCACACAGTGCACCACCCCAATTACCACACCTAAATGTCTACCTCTGCATTCCATACCCACTGCAAGCACATGCCTCCCAGCTCTGCATGCACACCAATGCATGGACAGCATGTAGAACTACCAATCCTACAACCCATCACCATACACTACCAAAGGTGGGAGGACAACACCAGTATCATTGGGAAAGGTAGAAATGCGGAAAATGTGACATACAATCACCCTAACAAATCACTTACATCCCCACAGGTGATGTCAGCGGCGGGAAGGTGCCACAGCAACCCAGTCCCGCACCAGAAGATGCCCTCAGTGATGACAACAACTCTGGAGGACTTGATCTGAATGAACTCCCTGGCCCATCTGGGACCACAGGTCAGTCGGCTACCACATCCCTCAGCCAGTCCACCACAGGACCCCCCTCAGATTCAAACATCACAGCAGCCAGCCAACACCCCAAACCTCTGTCCCCAGGACATGTCAATCAGTAGTGTGGCCACCTGAACAGGGACCCGAGTCAACACCACACAGGCAAGACAATGAAGGTCCTGGTGTAAGTGGGGGTGGACACTCCATTCAGGGGACACAGGCACAGGGCGCCTGGGACAGTCGGAGGACAGCTGTGCATTAGGGGAAGGCCAGGCCCAGGGAACCGACTGCCCAGGAGGCACTCACAAATGTCCTTGAGGCATACCAACAATCCCAGGATAAGATGGGTAAGGTGATCAACATCATGCAGGAGAACTAGTGCCTGCAGGGGGAACACCACCAGGAGGTCAAGCAACAATTGCAGTCCTTGAATACCACCATGGCCTCCATTGCAGGGGTGCTGACTGACATGGCGAACATCATGCGTGAGTTCACAACACACCAGCGGGCCCCTTCCACCAGCCAGTGTACTGACCATCCCTCCACATCTGCTGCAGCAAGTGGACAGGAGGCCCTGCCACAAGACTCACAGGCCACCAGCACCCCTCCACCTGCAGAAGATGAACCACCCCGCAAGCGTTCCCTGCGACCCAGACAGACACCAGAGACAGTTGCCAAGACCAAGACCACTGCCAGGAAATGAGCCCCTCCAGAATTCCCCCCTTATGTTCCACTGATTCACCCTGTTCTCTTTGGACTGCCCTTACTCCTGTACCTATGGCCCATGGACACTAGACCTGTGCTACAAACAGACTGGGCCAGTACACTGGACTTTTTCCAATCATCACGCCACTCTATTGCACTTTCCATTGTATTTTTGTAGGTAAAATAAACACCCTTGAACACAACTAGAGTAATAGTACTTTATCAGTAAGAAATTAGCAGTGTAGTGAACTGTATTGAACTGCATTATCCTGCCTGTGCAAATGTCCTGTAATGTGTTAATCCATCCATCAAATGTGTTCCAGCAGTCTGTACACATCACATCAGTACACTGTTGTGACCACACCAACATCTGCAATAAGGGAAGGCATAGAAGACAGCCAATTGGGAAGCAAAGGTGGTGACTGGCACAACACAACATCCACACAAAACACATTACTAAAATGGAGACATGTATAGATTGACAGTCTTACCCGAGTGTCATTGGAAGTACTGCTGAATGATATGTGTCCTGTTGTCGACATCATCCACCTCCTCTTCCTCCTCCTCAGTGTCCACTGCTGCCACAGGTGCATTGTCACCCCCTCCTCCTGCAGATAGGGCACATGGTATCTGAGGGCGAAATAGTGCAGCATGCAGCAGACCACCACGATCTGGCAATCAATCAATCAATCACTAGAGCGCACTACTCACCCATTAGGGTCTCAAGGTGCTGGGGGAGGGGGGCGCTACTGGTCGAAGAGCCATGTCTTGAGGCGTTTCCTGAATGTCAGGAGGTCCTGGGTCTCGCGAAGGTGGAGCGGTAGGGAGTTCCAGGTCTTGGCGGCTAGGTGGGAAAATTATCTTCCTCCAGTGGTGGTGCGGCGGATGCGGGGAACGGAGGCGAGGGCGAAGTTGGCAGAGCGAAGATTGCGGGTCGGGGTGTGGAAGGTGAGTCTGTTGTTGAGGTAGGCTGGACCTCTGTTGTGGAGGGCATTGTGTGCGTGGGTGAGGAGTTTGAAGGTGATCCTTTCCGATACGGGTAGCCAGTGTAGGTCTCTGAGGTGGGGGGATATGTGGTTGCAGCGTAGACGTCAAGAATGAGGTGGGATGAAGCGTTCTGGACTCGTTGCAGCTTTGTTTGGAGTTTGGCCGTTGTTCCTGCATATAGAGCATTTCCGTAGTCCAATCGGCTGCTTACCAGGGGGTGGGTGACAGCTTTCCTGGTTTCTACGGGAATCCACTTGAAGATCTTGCGGCGCATATGGAGAGTGTTGTAGCAGGAGGAGGAGATTGTGTTGACCTGTCGAGTCATGCTTAGTGTGGAGTCCAAGATGAATCCCAGGTTGCGTGCGTGGGTGGTAGGCAGACGTGCGGTTCCTAGGGAGGTGGACCACCAGGAGTCGTTCAATGCTGAGTGGTTGGCGCCAAAGATGAGGATCTCTGTTTTGTCCATGTTTAACTTGAGGCGGCTTGATTCCATCCAGTTGGCGATGGCGTGAAGTCCGTTGTGGAGGTTGTTCTTTGCAGTTGTAAGATCTTTCATGAGGGAGAAGATCAGCTGGGTGTTGTCTGCGTAGGATATTATGGCAGACCTTCTTAGGGGAGTAGCATAGGGATCCAGCTGTCAAATGGAGGCACATGAACCTGACTTTCAGGAGACCGAAAGTGCGTTCCACAATCTTCTTGGTATGCCCATGTGCATCATTGTACCGATTGTCAGCCCCTGTTCTTGGATTCCTGACAGGGGTCAACAGCCAGGACAGGTTTGGATAGTCGGACTCACCTGGAAGAAGTGAGGAACACACATTAGCCATGCACAATGGCATGGGGTATGACTCCAGTAGGCATACACTGACATACATTGGGTGGGGACTCAAGCTCACATATAAGCCACACTCTGTGCCTCTGTAGTTGTGCCATCACCTATTGGTCGCTGGTTTTCCTCAACACACAGGCATTATGCACAGATCCAGGATACTTGGCAGTGACGTGGGAGATGTACTGTTCAGCAAGGCACACCACCTGGACATTGAGAGAGTGGAAACTCTTCCTATTCCTATAACCTGTTCATTTGCCCTGGGAGGGACTAAGGCAAGATGGGACCTGTCAATGGCCCCAATCACATGTGGTATGCATCCCATTGCATAGAATCCAGCCTTCACAGTGGGCAAATAATCAATCTGGGGAATGTGATGTAGCTGCTCATTTGTTTGTGCAAGGTAGCCAAAACCCTTCCAAGCACAATCAAAAGCATTGGCCGTGACATTCCTGCAGCCATTCCCACAGTCACCTGGAAAGAGCCAGTTGCCAGGAAATGGAGCACTGACAGTACCCGCACAAGAGGGGGAAATGCTGGGGTGCTACGATTAGCAGGTATCAGATTAGGGTCCAATTGTGCACCCAGCTTTGTGACTGTGGCCCTGACCAGATGATAGATAAGTAGGATGTGCCGGTCCTCCAGTGTAGACAAGTCCACAAGAGGTCTGTACACCTGTGATTGCCTCATCCTCCTATTACTCCGCAGTGGTTGGTATCTAAATGAGCCAAAAGTAATAAGGGTGTGACAAGAGGACCTATGGACACATAACCTCATTGTACACACAGCATATGTGTATGTAGGACATCAGATTTTTCTAGGTGTGTACAGTAGACTCCAATGATGCACATATAAATTCAAAACATGAGTAACAGCAGTTGGAAATAGTGACCGCCCGCCTGTCCTATATGCAGAGACAGGTGGAATTGACCACACTCCGCCAGCGTTAGGCGTCATGGCGGTAGGCAGTCTGCACCGCTGTGCTATTCCTCTTTGGCTAACATGGGGATATATGGAGTAAAGGAACCAATGATGATCAACGCCAGCGGTGACGGTATTCACCGCCCCGAACGTGACTGCCATTTTCATTCACCAGCTTCACTTGATTCTTGACTTTCCACAGTGATACATCTCCACTGCATGTGCTGCTGTGACCTGTGTCTGGAACCTGCCATGACCCATGCCACAGGGGAAAGAGCCCTAGCCTTCATGTTGGAGGAGTTGGAGAGGCTCGTTGATAGGGTCCTACCCCTGTATGGGCAGTTGTATGGGCCTCCAGACCAACAGGTGAGTACATCATGGGTACGTTGCATGCGACATGGCTGCATGCGACATGGCTGCATGTGGATGTAGGTGTGTGCTAGCAGTGTGTTATTTGGGGGGGTATGGCTTCAGGCAATGTGCACGCAGAGGTACGGGTCATATGTGTGCTTGATGAGGGGCAAATGCAGTATGTGAGCCATTTGTTTGACAGGCTTGATTGTATGTTTCATGGTGTCCTGTCCGTGTTTCCTCTGCAGGTCAGTGCCCATCAGAAGAAGGTGTTGTGTTGTGCCATCACCAAGGACGTGCAGACCCTGGGGTCCATAGCCGGTAGAGCACCCACTGCAGGAAATGGTGGAGGACCTGAGACTCTGGGCCCGGAAGACCAGAGGCCCAGCTGGGAATGGCCTCCCAACGAGGGAGGGGTGCCCGTCTGACCCTGACCCACCTAATGGCCCGCATACTGGCAGTGGCCAATCCTGAGTTGGATGGGCTCTTGAGGATAGCACAGCAGCCACAAGGAGGTGAATACAGAGTGTGTGGTATTCATTTTTTGTTGCCTTGCATGGGATTTAGGTGCAAGGTTCTAGTCAGTGGATGCCCCAATATGCTGGTTTAGCCATTCCTGTGTGGTTCTGCTTAGCTATGTAGGGCTGTCTGTATTTTTGATATTGCTAGGTAGCTAGCATGCCATGGCAGACAGGGCATAGTTGGTCCAAGTAGGTGTGCAGATGGTAGTGTTTGGGTTCCTTGCTGCTGTAGTACCTAGGCAGTGCTTTGTCGCTGTGGTCCATACTGTGCAATGTAAGTCCTAAGGAGTGATTGTGATAGTTATGCCATCTGTGCTGTTGGTGCTGTGATTGACCCAGTGCTCCCTTTCTTTCTCCCCACCCTGTCTCCTTTTGTCATCCTGTCCATGTGTGCATTAGCATCATCTGGTGAGGGAGCAGGGCCACTGGCGAGTGAGGGAGCTGCAGTCCACGGGACCCAGAAGCGCGAGTCCACTGATGCCAGGGGGACCGGTGGGTTGGAGGGTGAGGGGAGCACCACACGGGAGACTGGAGCTGATACTACTTACTCAGATTTCTCCTCCAATGGAAGCTCCTCTGGGACCACTCCAGCTACAAGATCTTCCGCTACCCCAGTACCAGTACTGCCCTCCCAGTAGCCCCCCAGCCAGTTGCCCATAGTTGCTCACCGAGGAGGGTGGGCGTCTCCTTCGCCCCAAGGACCTCAGGCCAGGCTCCAGTCAACCCTACTGCCCTCAGTAAGGAGGCTATTGACCTCCTGAGATCCACCTCTGTAGGGCAGTCAACCATAGTGAATGCCATCCAGATGCAGCAATGCATCTCTGGAGGGCATTCACAGTGGCTTGGTGGCCCTACAGACATCGTTTCAGGCTGTGGCCTCCTCTCTGATGGCAGCCAGTGTCCCTGTCTCTTCTGTCCCCCCTCCAACTACCTCTTCCCAGTCCCTCTCACCTCTCCCCCAACCCATCCCACACACACATACTGACAAGCATGCACCCACAACAACAGACAGGACTCGCACAGACAAACACAGGCACCACACTTCACTCCACAAGCACACACACAGCCAACACACAGATGCACACAAAACAACAGGCACTACCTCCACTGTCTCCCCATCCTCCTCCTCCCTCACAGTCACATCAGCACTCACACCTGCATGCACTGCATCAACCGTCACAGATCTGGCAACCTATACAGCCTTTCCCACAGTCACCACAACAGCAGACCCACAGACATGCACCCCAAACACCACATGCACAATCACCACCACCACCATCAACACCTCATGCATCACACCCACCTCACTTGCAGACATCACCACAACATACATCCACACGTCCTGTTTGTCCTCCTCCACTCTGTCTTCCCCTTCCAAAGACATAAACAATCCCACTCAGACATCCACCTCACACACGCACACTGTCCGTACACCTGCACCCAAGTCCGCACTCCTCCTCCTACAACTACTTCCTCTACCTTCACTCCAATTCCTCCTCCCGCACCCCGCCCCACCGGTCCTAAGAAGCTTTTCCTTTACTGCGTTGACCTCTTCCCTACCCCACCCCACCGTCCTGCCCATAAGAGGAGAGTCCTCTCCCCCAGCCCCTCCAACTCTCATTTCACTCCTGTTCATTCCCCTAAGAGTTCCCCCGCCACTAAGGGGAACAAGAGTGGCACTCCGGCCTCCAGTCCCAAGGTCACTCCACCGCCCCGAACCCAGAAGGGCAAGGACCTGCCCCCTCCCAAACCCAAGGACCCCCTCCCAAGAAACCCCCTGCCCCCTGAGGTGCCTGCCTGCCATCTCCATGATGCCCCTGACCAGTGGAGTGCCTAGGTTGTCAGGAGTCCAGTTGGGCCTTGGACGTTGTCCTGTGGCCATTAGTGAACTTTGGACTGGGCAATGGCCCTGCCTGTAATTATGTATAAGTGCGTGCGTGTGTCTCTCTCCCCTCCCTCCCTTGTCACCTGACCGCCAATGTCATAATGAGGACCGTAGTAAGTGTAGCACACAGGCCAGTATATTTGTATGTGTAGTACAGTGCCAGTCATACCAAATATTAAAGTGTGTGTATGTCAATCAATGCCAGTACACCTCCGGTACTGTTTGAAAAGTGATTGCGTCATTCAGGACACAAAACTGTATGTAAATGAATGTGGGCACAGCAACCATCATGACCATTATTTGATTGTTCCCCTCCTGTCTTTTCAGCTGACCAAGGATATGGTCTGCAGCCATGGGTCATGACCCCAAATGCACAGCCCCAGAAGGAGGCATAGCAGAGTTCTAATCATGCCCTCAGCAGGACGTGGTCCATTGCTGAGCACACTTTTGGACAACTCAAGTCATGCTTTCACTGTCTTAATTTGTCTGGGTGGAGATTGCTCTATTCCGCCCCTAAGGTTTGTAAAATAATCCTTATGTGTTGCAGTTTGCATAATATCTGTGTACGTACCAATGTCCCCTGGGGATGAGGAACATGTGGACAATGAAGGCCCCGCTGAGGATGAAGAGGAAGATAAGAACCAACATCAAAATGTTGCAACAATTGCTGGGACATGGCGGAGAGACCAAATTGTAAACAATTTCTTCTCTGATGTATGAGACTATTCAAGGCATCACAAATGTACTGGCTACATGACAAAAGGGTAATAAAATGTCTAATACTTTTGGAACACTAACAATGTGTAAACAGTCTTAATTCCAAGTTACTGTAAACTACAAAAACATCAAATCATATATTCTAGTTGCTGGGACACAACAAAAGTAAGTAGCAATGTGTAACAAACAGGGCTGGACAACATCTTGTAATCTGGAAATTGTGTGCATGTCAATGGTCTGTGCCAAATGCAGGTCTTTTGAGAATATAGACCACAAACAAAGACTGCAATGTGGCAAAGTTTGGACAGCTCATGATGTGTTTTTTTGCAGGGTAATTAAGTCAGACAACAAAACACTTTCAAAATTCTGTGATAAAGTAAATATTGTCCAATTACTATGTGTGTGTTGTTCAGCTACCCATTTGTACAGGCCCATACTTGTGGAGGATAGCAGAGTTAACTCATAGTCTGAGGCCTGTCTGCTGAAGCACATAATATATACATGGGAACCCAGTCCAATCCATACAGTCTACATATACTCCTTCAATGTCTGCAGGCACATATAAAATACATTGTGACATATCACAATACACATATAGCTGCAAAATTCACAAATATGGCGGTACAAGATTGATTATCTACTACCAATGCTGCCACGTTTGCCCCACTAGGCTAATATGCAAATGGCCAAGCAGGGACATCTCATACCATGTTCCTATGTTGCACTCAGACACAAACAATAGGTGAACTCTTATAACTACATTTCATGTGTGAATGTTAAAACACAATACAAAGAGTGTGATCAAGTAACCTTTACACAAAAGTAATGACGAAATGCATGCTGAATTCAGCCAAGGTACCATGCATTGATGTATTCAAGGTCAGAGTGGCAGAATGCAATAATAAATGTCCAGCTGAACATCTTAGGTGAATGCATACCCACATCCCAAGTACAAGTAACCCCTCAATATTGCAACATATTGTGATGCATGCCAAAAGCAAACAGATCCCTCCTTTGAATAAAACAGACCCTTTTTGGCTAGCCAAGCTGACCTTGTGAACACCAAAATGTTGAGAAAGATGTGAGTCAAAAACTAACGTATAATGGCACTGTGCACATCCAACACATATCCTTCCATACCCAAGCTCATCAGCAGATGTGAGTGTACCATGACAGCATATGGCGGTTGTTAGACATGACTCTCTGGTCCTGTTGGTATGCACATATCAACATTGACCTCAGGTGGCACAAGCATCTCAAACATATCCATGAGGGCATGCCAAGTTACCCTGTGTCGCTCATCCTGGCCAAATAATTATTAGGTAAATCAAGGCATGTCAGTAGGCTGCCTTGATCTGCTCTGTGTCATGGGTGTGTTGTATGGGACTTTCAGGGTGTTTTGCCAGCCAACCTACATGGATATTCAGGCTGACTAATGTACATTTTTGGATTTAAGCATGGTGTAGCAGAAAAGGCTTATGCCTTCATCCAATCTGATGTCAAGTTCAATCAAAGTCTGGGTGCATCCCCAGTTAACTCATGGCTCTCGGATCCTACGCACTTGTCACCTAAGGGAATCACTTTAATGAAGACCACCCACACATGCTAGAGCTGATATTTTTTAGGCAGCATTGGCGCCTCTCTGTATGCCCCATTGATCCCCATGGTGCAGATACCCGGGGGACAGGTACTGTTTAAGTCACACGACTTAACCCTCTGGATGGAGGTGGGGATAACTTTACTGGGGGACATCTTCCAGGATGGAATTATTCTGTCATATGCTGACATCATGGAGTGCTACTCTCTGGGTCCAGGGCATTGTTTGACTTTTCATGCTGAATATAGGCTCCTCTGAGACACCTGGGATGTGACTGATGCAGAGCTCGACCCCTCACCCCAAATCGCCAATACTACACACACTACTGTCAGGCATTGGTTGTAGAAGAACCATATGATTGCTATATGCAGCCTTGATGACTAGGAGTGGGGATCCCATGGTAGCAGCCTAAGCCAGATGGAATGAGGTTCTACTGCAGCACTTATCACCACCGTAATGGTTAACTGCACTAGAACAAGCGAAGCTGGTATCCTGCAACCCTAGATTTCGTTGCACCCAGTTCAACTACATAGATAAAGCATACTTATCTCCACACTGCAATTAAATGCATGTTCCCCTCCTCTACACATGAATGTCCCAGGTATGGGCTGAATGAGGCACACTTCTGTCATATGACCCCAATATTGGATACATGGCACAATATCACAACCCAAATATCAGAAATAACAGAACATACTTCGACACCCACCTCAGAATCCTGTCTATTAGGGATTCATCACAGGTCCAAAAGGACAAACACCTCCACAGATTCATACACTTGGTATTTGCACTATTTAAGCAACAAGTCACCATGCAATGGAAAACGCCTAATACCAGTGGCTTCAGACGGTCTTGAAATGGGCTAAGGCAGAGGCGAGTGTTTGCACATGATAAGAGATGGAGGACAACTATGCTCTGGGTGCGAAGTGTGGGATGTTTTTGTAGCACACATCAAGGCAAAAGATGATGACCACCCTCCATGAACTGGTGATCATTGCTAACATATGTTTGATATATTGTAAGGTCCAAAGACCCATCCAGTACAACACGTCCAAACTAGGTTAATACAGCTTACAGCTTAACACTGACTTCAGAATAGGCTGCGACTCAGTGATGGTGTACAGATCGAGTCGGTACATACACTCAGGCAAATGCGAACATCAACTCCCATAACTGGCCTTTAAGTTTGCATCTCTGTATTTTGTTGCATGTGCCAAGCACCTGCATCTGGATGCTCTTTGTAAACTGATATGTTATTGCTTTTTTCCATTCAAGATCCTATGTCTTGTTGTTGTCGTTTATCATACTACAATGTATGTTTTGTGACATGAGAAATTGTTGCCCGGTAAGTCCCAATACCATCAAATATGCTTTGATTTAATGTCCACTTTCTTTCTCCTATTTGTGCTCCCATTCCTATTCCCTTTCTTAGTAATTACAACCTACACTCTCTGGTCAACATCATACATATTGATGAGATGTGTACCCCACTGCTGTGATTGATCATGCTACTTATGTTATTACTCAATAAAACAGATGTTTAAAAAATGAAAAAGTTCAATCAAAGTCATCGCTTCACTTTGTTTGTCATAAACCATATGTGGATTTTGTTTGGCATGTTCCATATGTCCTGCATGTTGCTGCACACATGGAAACTAAAAAGACAAAGATGCTTTTTTTTTTTTTTTAATCACCTTGTTGAGCATCTTCTGGGGATGTGTAAAGTTTTGGTCCTGCACTAGGTTCATGTGAGTCTAAGTACCTGAGTCTGTGTCTTGAATGTGAAGCAACACCCATGCCACATCTCCTTGATGCCAAACTCAAGCTATGCTTTGCTTCACGCTTCCTTGTCTTATCCAATGATCACGAGGTCATGCATAGCCATGCATGGTGGCCTTGCATTGCACCATCAGTATGAGTGAGAGTCCTGCGTAGTCCAACAATAAAAAAGGGAGTTTCCTGTGGGGCAATATCCTTGTATGCGAACATCATAATGTCAACAACTGAAGAACATTTATGGCTGGATTACCTCCCATTTCGTGTCATTGTTGCACCACTGTTGTTACTCATCTACTAGACAAAATGTCCAAATGGAATCCTAAAGCCAGGTAAGGGGTAATCTGACACACCTTGTGTGTGCCTAAAAGAAAGTTTCTGAAAATCTGCATCAAGCACTGCAATGCATAACATTTCATTCAGTAAGGCTTCCATGGGTGAAATATGGCCGTTACCATGCATCCAGCCAAGGATTTCATGCAAAAACAGATTAGACAAGGTATGAACCCCAGGGATTGAATTATTCTTAATGCATCATGGAGGATGGTGTGACCACGTGAGAAATATGTCTGTGACATTATCATTGACTATTTCCATGTGTGCTGCACTATGCAGCACACATAGGGAAAAGAAATCAACTTCATTTATCATTTTTGTGCAGGAAGGTGTCCCTTACTGCACATAAACAATTGTGCAAACAACACAGACACCCTTGAACCATGCTGCAAGGATACCAGTGTTGATGCTAGTCTGCCTGCACTGCATCAGCGCACAGAGACACAAGAAGACATCTATATCTTCATGTTCATGGGGGATTTCTGCCCCCTTCATTCCACGCAATGCAGTGCATCAACTTGCCTTGCTTGACTGCATTGCGTCAATGATTAGTTAATAGGCCCCTTCATATCAAGGAAAAGAGAAATGAGGGCAGTAAGAGTGAGAGGCGCCGCACTTCTAGGCAGTAGACAAATAGTTTAAACAAAATAAATACGAGTAAAGTCCGGTGCAAAACGGCCAGGTGCCTTACTGCCCAGTAGGCACCAAAGTAGGTACTAGGAGTACCCTAGAACAAAATGGGACAAAATGGCCACAGCACACAGAGAGTAATGTCCAACAATGAAGCAAGAAAAGGTATTGCCGGTGTGGTTCTGTGGGTTAGGAGAAGAATGATGTTGAAACCAGTCTCAAATCCTGTTTGTGGATGGTGTCTTTATTTGTAGGTGCTTCGAAAGTATTGAATCATCGTGGAGATACAGCCAACACGTGTTTCGTCACACAGGTGACTTCATCAAGGCTGTAATACAGTAATGACATCAAACATTTGATACATATCTGTGTATTGGAATCTGGTGCGAAAACCAGAGAACGTAAGTGATAGGTGCGAGTTTGTGTAAGTGAGCAATAGGTTAACATGGCTATAAAGGTGATTGGTGGTGGGATCCCAATTAGAAAACATGAACATTACTAGGTAAATTACCGTGGTGATGTAAAAAATGTCTAAAGACACAAGTGTTGGAAAGTTAAAATATTAAGCACTGTGTAGTTGTATAAGCACGTAATAGGTATGCAAATGGGAGAATGTTGCAAGACTAAGAGAAAGCAGGGAGATAAAGTCAGTAGAAACAACAAAGGGGAGATACGGCTAGGTGCATGGTAGAAAAAAGAAAGGTAACGAGGTAGGTGTGTCCCGTAGGGCATAGTAGAGGGGTAAAGTTCATACCTGGGGCCGCTGGTTTAAGTAAGTAAGTGGTGGCGTATAGTAGCGAAGTTGCTCTGTGATCAGTAGAGTGGGCTGGAAAGAAAGTAAATAGGGTAAGACAAAGAAAGAAAAAGTAATGGAATAGACGGAGGGGATAGGTAATATTGTGTGACAGGACAGTTGGACAAAAAAGTAAAGATAAGGTAGTCCGGAGGAGAAAATGGTAAGCAGAGTTGGATTGGAGAGAAAAGAAAAAGCTATATAAATAGATATGACATCAAATTGGTCAATGAGAACATACCTGAGTTAGATGGTACAGAACTGTAATTAGTAAGGCTGCGTCAGACAGCTACAGGTACGTAGGTACAAGGCTTGTGTGATAATGAAGATTGGGGAGGCCCTGATAAGCCTGAAAAGTGACCTAAAGTATTGATAGGGAAGAAAAATAGAGTATAAAGAAAAGGGCAGGATGTCTGGCACCGGAAGACTTGAAAAGGAAATAACTGTAAAAAAGCAGGGAAAGAGGAAACGAAATGCTAATATAAATGTGATTCGAATGAGGAGTAAAAGCATTGGGAAACCGGCATGTATACATAGTAAGTCGAGAGTGCTCGAACGGTTAGTAAAAGGTGATCATGTTGAGGGAAAAATGCGCCAGAGGTTAAGTCACGACCAGTTAGAAGAAACAGAGTCGGAGCGTGCGGTGATGTAATGTTCGGCACGTGGCCACAAATAGTGTATATCATGGTTAGAAGAGTAAACATAGTCCGATTAGTGGTGGTGGCAGTAGGGGGATCAGCAAAAATGAATCGTGGTTAAAATAAAGACCGTAGGGGCGTGGGTATAAAATCAGTTAATGGGAAAGACAGGAGTAAAAAGATGGTAATTACGGTGAGAAAAACAGCTATGAAAACAGTTACAAAAGCGAGTCTCGATTTCGGAAAGTAGTGGGCAAAAGTATGTTGGCTGGTAGCGGTGAAACTTAACCGCAGGAGCGTGGGCATATGCTCAATACCTGGGAGAGGCAGGCGTTAAGAGATGGTGATTACGGTGAGAAAAAACGTTATGTAAACAGTTATAAAGGCGAGTCTCAATCTAGAAAAGTCATAAGCATAATACATGGACTGGTAGCGGTGAAGCCAACGTAGCGAGATACGTAGTAGGCGAATTGAACACTTACCAGGAAGAAGCGTAGCGGTGAGCTATCCGGTAGTCGCACGAACGTGTGTTGTTCTGTGAGGGGAATTGCGAACTGATTAAGTAGAAAGTGGTCGTGTAACAGAAATGGAAAAGGGACTAGTCTAAAAAGACTACAACGGCGACCAATGTGGGTGTAACAGGGGTAAAATGGTTAAAACGGCGGCCATCTTAAGTGTGACTCGGAGATGGCGTACAGTGATGATAATGGGAAAAAGCAAGGCAGTAGAGTAATAAGTAAGGATGCGACAAAGACTAGGTTGGTGCTAGGCACCGAGAAGGTGCCTAGATAGCCAGTGAGCAAGAAAGAGTCCAGACTAGAGGACGTGACAATGTAATGGTGTCCACAGATATTAAAAGAGTGTAATGGTATATAACTGGGCAGGGACAGCAGAAGGCGAAAGATGAAGTGTATATGAGCCATTCGCATGTGTTGCAGTGACAGAATACACCAATCAAATCCATATATATGGGTGCACTGTACCATTGTGACGGTAAGTAAAACATATAAAAGTAGAGATCATGAAGTACAGTAAATAAGTGCAACAGTTAACACATTTGTATAAAAACATAAGCGCATTAGTGGGATATACAGTAGTCCACAGTGTTAATAGAGTTAGGAAATATTAGGTTAGGTGCAATCGTTAATACATTTGTATACAGGCAAACGTGCATTAATGGGATATACAGTTGTTCACAGTCTTATTGAGGTTAGGAAATGTTTATATGTACAATGTTGCAGACAGGGGGAATGGCGGATCATGCGAGAAAAAAATGAAGTCCACGGTCCGTGTTCAGTCCTAATTCAACTGCGCGGAGTTTTATGATCCATTTAGACTCGCATCTACGTAGATCTCTGGTTCTGTCTCCCCATCTCGGTGAATTAGGGACCTGAGTGATGCCATGAAACCTAAGGCTCAGGAGATCCTGTTCCCCATGTGAGGTGTTGAAATGAACAGCCATAGGTTAGTTGATATTAGCGTTTCTGATGGCTCTGACATGTTCCTGAATACGTTCCTTAAGTGGGCGTATCGAGCTGCCAACATAGATCAGACCACATACACATATCAGACAGTAAACAGTAAACTTTGTGTTGCAATTCATGAAAGTCTTGATGTGGTGCGTGGTCACGGTGTTGTAGGAAAAGGAAATGGTTTTGTTAAGGGCTAGTTGGCAGGAAATGCAGCAGCCACATTTGTAAAAACCATTCGGTTTTACAGGCATCCACGCCGTAGACGGTGTCAGGGGTGAGGGACAGAGAAAGCTAGGGCACAGAATGTTCCTAAGGGTCCGACCCCTGCTGTGTACGATGGTTGGAGACACGCCTTTTGAGTCCTTGAGGCATGTGTCCAACATTAACAGATGCCAGTGTTTCTTGAGAATGCGCAGCACATCCTTACTAGCAGGGCCGTATTGGGTAATGAAGGAGACCGGTCTACTGTTAGAGAAACCCTTGGTCACTGGTTCTCTGCGGCTCTTAATCAGTAAATCATGTTGGTTTTTGTTTAGTATGCGTTTGCTGGCAACCAAGATGAGTTTCTTGGTATACCCTCTAGCTTGAAAGCGATAAGTCAGGTTTTTAAGCTCCTGTTTGAAAACATCATTGTCAGTACAGTTGCGTCGAATTCTGACCATTTCACCGTATGGTCTGTTTGTCATTGCCAAGGCTTGTTGACTCTTCAGCTTGAAGACCTCCTTGCTCCAAGAATCCCTGCCTCCAGCCTTACAAAGCTCTAAGAATGATTCCCTCTCTGCAACTCCTGCAACGTGGGCACCCCTCTTTGCTGTGCTGCTGAGGTTTCCGCAACTCCCTGTGCCTGCTGCCAAAGGGTTATGCTTGGGGGGGGTCCAATGATTCCTGCCAACTCTCCTATTTACTGAGAGCTGGCCCGGACATTGCTGGTCTCCAAAATCCTGCAACACACCATGCAATGCTTTCTGGCATTTGGCAAGGCTTGTTGGTGGATCTGATGACCACTGATGACCACTGAGCTCTCTGCAATCCAACGACCAGCATAGGACAGCTTGTGGAGGACTCCTGGGATCCTCCTGCTTCACCCTGACTCCACAGCTGTACTTTCTCCACCACCGTCCAACAGGTAAGCATCTCCAAGCAGAGTGGGCATTGCCCCTTGCACTGTCCGGGCACCCCTGGCTGGTCTGGACTCTGTCCCCTCTTTTCTTCTACAATCCATGCCTGGGTTCCACCGACCTGGTCCACTGGTCATGACAGCAGCTGGACAACCAAGGTCCCTATTGACTTCAATGGGAGGTTCTGACACGATTTGCACCTGGGCTCCCTGTTATAGGTAGTCTGCTTCTCGGGGTATCCATGGGTAGGGCACTCTTGAACCTCCCTTGTCCCCAGGGTCCTCTGAGAAGGGTCCTAAAACTCGAAAACCCCAACTGTGACTTCCCCATGTTAGCCTAATGACACCTAACCTGGAGTACTGTCTCAATAGACTGGCGCCTGGAGAATCCTACATACTTACTTTTGGTGTTCTAGTACTTCTCCAGTCCTGGGGGTCTTTGGGTGGTAGTTGGGATTGGTACTGATTTTTGCATTCCATTGTTTTAGTATGTAGTTTCCCCCCCCCATAGGGGCCCATGTTATTTTATGCTTTTATTTACCTGTTTCTGAGTATATTTTTGTATGCTCATGTAGGGGATACACCAAAGTTAGTCTAGTGTTTGTGTTTTAATAAATAATACATTATTTTTCTAACACTGGTGTGGTTCTTTCCTGTGTGTACATCACTGACTGACCCGGGTGGTATCTGCAATTTCTTTACTCACTTGTGGATATGCTTTAGCTGCCCTCCACAGCTACCCTTTGAGAGCTCTGGCTATCTAGAACATCTTACACTATCACTAATGGTTGAATGCTCTCAGTGCAAGGTGCCTCACCTATAGGTGTTCACCAAATACTGAGCCAGCCTCCTACATTGGTAGCAGTGGTGAGATAAAGACTTGCATTGCTTTACCACTTGGTCAAGGTGAGTTTCCACAGGGAACCACTGCTGACCTAGGTACATACTCTACTTTTTCCAAAATGGTATTTTGTTTCTGAATTTTTGGATTGTGTGTAAGAGGTCTAGCATAGTCTTTTCTCCACATCCTTTAAAGTTTAAAACACTAGGGTAGTGGTCGGCACACACACACACTACTCTAGTACCATGTCTTCAGTTGATGGAGATGACCACACTCAGGAGTCTAGGTTCAGTGGCCTTCAGTTCCAGGAACTTAGAACTCTGTGTAGAGCAAGGAAACTGAGTACAGATAGTCACCTTACTAAACCTCATCTCCTAGAGATGTCCAATCAGTATGACCTTCAGAATCCTGAAGGGCAGGAAGAGCAGGGAGACCAAGGTGGGTGGGGTGACCCTTCAGAGTTAGAGCAGGAAGTACCTAATACTTCAATTTCTCACTCTGAACATGTCCAAGAACACTCAGAAGGGATCCTTGGGGTCAAGACTGAGAGTGTGGGCGGAAGTACTGATAGTACTGCGGGTGACCGCACAGGTAGGTCCACCTTTTCTCCCTGTGGGATGGTACAAAGGGTTACAAGGAGCAATAGACCCTCCTCAACTTCATCCTCACTCTCCTCAGCATCCATTGCTGAGTTAACCCATTCTAACAACTCAGAGGAGTTAGCTTTAGATAGGGGTTCCACTTGCTCAAACCTGAGGCTAAACTCCAGTTGAAAATGGAGCAGTTGGTAGGGAAGCCATATAGGTATAGAGAGAAATGAAGAATTTGGGGTTAGAACTCCATGGTAGCAGCACTAGAGACTCCAGGGTCAGGGAGGAGCACTTTGGCTCTAGAATTCTCACCAAGATAATTCTCCCTTACACATCCGGGATGTCATCCACAAGTGGGTAACTGCTCTGGAGAGGGACTGTGAAGTCCAAACGGTCCCCCAGAGGCAATGGGTAGCTATCCTGTGACTCTCCTTTGCATACAAAGGTAGAGACAAACTTTTTGCTGTCAAAGAAGAGGATGCAGACAACTACCAGATTTTGAAAGATGCACTCATAGATGGGCTTGGGCTTACTACTGAGGATTACAGGATTAAGTTCAGAGAAACTCAGAAGGAGTCCTCTTAAGACTGGGTTGATTTTGTAGACTGTGCAGTTAAGGCTCTGGAAGGTTGGTTACATGGTAGTAATGTACATGATTTTGAAGGTCTGTACAATTTGACCATGTAACAGCACATCCTTAATAACTGTGTGTCTGAAAAACTTCACCAATACCTGGTGGAATCTGAGCTGGCCTCTCTCCAAGAAATAGGAAAGAAGGCAGACAAATGGCTTGCACCATAGTGAACGTCATAGTGGAAACCCCACCGTGGGGCTGACCAAAAGAAGGGTAATATTTTTAAGTCCTCAGGGACAAAAACAAAGAGACTTCATCAGGCCCACAAACGTCTTCTTCTGGGGATGGGTCCAAATCCTGTTCTTCCTCTAATAAGAAACCATGGTGCTTTCTTTGTAAAGCAAAAGGCCATAAGACCTCTGACCCAAGTTGTCCTAAGAAAAGCACCAGTATTACTGCTACTCCTCCTAGTGCCCCTACTAGTGGTACCACATCTAAAGGTGTAGCTGGGTTCACCTTGGGTACTGCAGTCAACTCTGGCCTAGTCAGAGAACCCACTGAGGCTGTCCTGGTATCAGGGGGTGGCATTGACCTTGCCACATTGGCTGCCTGGCCTCCTAATATGAATAAATACAGGCAGCACCCCCTCATTAATGGTTTTGAGGTAGAAGCTTTCACGGACACAGGCACGAGTGTCACCATGGTG
Source organism: Pleurodeles waltl (assembly GCF_031143425.1). Lineage (NCBI taxonomy): Eukaryota > Metazoa > Chordata > Amphibia > Caudata > Salamandridae > Pleurodeles > Pleurodeles waltl. The sequence goes on along the minus strand of NC_090449.1, from coordinate 799,103,067 downwards.
ACTTAAAAACTGGTGTCATTTGAGCAGATCGTACTTGGGCACACTTACAAAGTAACAAACAAAAACAACATCACTAAGTGCCACCCCATGGAAGTGGTTAATTTCGGCTGGGGTGGTTACTGGCCGTAGGAAATTTGTAGTATCTTCATCAATTACCGTAGAGTGTCTACTGTGCAATGATTTGGAGATTTCAAAATAGCCTGAAGTGGAATTGCAGGCCCACGCAGCACTGCTGGGCATCCCTAAAAGAATGTTTGTGGCAACAAGCGCATAGGTCAAGAAGTGTTGTGGACCTATTTTAGTTAGTCACTTGAGCACAGTGATTGTTCAGCTTAGTCTTACATTCTGTGCCTTTTCTGTGAAAGCGTCATTATCAGTGCTATGGATAACATACTTTACGTTTTGTTCTTTTCCTCAGAATCACAAGAACAGAATTGCGAGGCACACAGAATAATATTTTGTATTGCCGGCCCCATGACTGCGTAAACAGTCTAGCACTTAGGCAAATACCCCCGCCAGGCTTCTGTCAATGAACATAAACATGTCCCCTATAAAAACACCTTGTAGAACAAAGGGTATTACTGGGGGCTCCAGCCAAAATTTCCATCCATACAGCATGCCGGATTTTGGCCAACCTCAGCCTAATGTCTCCACAGATCCTGATCTGGAGACTGGTGGCCTGACCTTGTACCAAGGTAACATGGGTTGGGTGTGTTTCTCATGGACACTGTACGGACAGATTTGGCTTACATCACCGTGCTCCCGTTTAGGGGCTAGAGATTAAGCTTTTAGGAAGGAATTGTATACTTATGTCATGACAATATGTTGGGGTTGTTTAAATTTACATCTCTCATCTTCACACTCCTGGAGCAGAAATCCTGCCCCTCTCTTGAAGGCCTCAGACAGCAAGGTACTACAGAAGAGGCAGGGGATGTCAGTGGATCCCATAGGCCTTAATGGGAAAATGGCCTCCTTTACTCTGAGGCTAGAGACCCCAAACCTGGTGCTACCAGGAGGTTGGTCATTCCTCAGAAGTGTAGGGAGTTTCTATTGTCCCAGACACATCACATACCCTTGGGGAAAGCAAGGCTTGGGATAGACGTGTTCCACACTTTCATTGGCCCCACATGTCTGAAGACACCAAGGAGTTTTCTCAATCCTGTCACCAGCCAAACCAGTAGCAAATCAGGTGGCACTACAAAGGTCCCCTTAGTTCCTCTACCAGTGGTCGGGGTTCCCTTTGAGAGGGTAGGGATTGACATTGTTGGTCTCCTAGACTGCCCTACTGCCTCTGGGAACAAGTTTTTTCTGGTGGTCATGGACCATGCCACCAGTTACCCAGAAGCTATTTCCCTTAGGATCACTAAAGCATCTGAAGTGGCAAAACCCCTCTCAGGATTTTTTTCCAGAGTGGGTTTCCCTAAGGAGGCAGTGTCAGAGAGAGGAGCAAACTTCATGTTTGGGTACCTAAAAGCAATGTGGAAAGGGTGTGGTATAACTTATAGATTCACCACCCCTACCACCCACAAGGATATGGGTTAGCTGAAAGATAAAAAAAAAACCTCAAAGGTATTATTATAGGACTCTCTGAAAAACTCAGGAGGAGATAGGATGTCTTACTACCTTGCCTTCTATTTGCCTGCAGAGAGATTCCACAGAAGGGAGTGGGCTACAGTTCATTTCTTCTGTTTGGGCATCCATCCTTTTTGTCTTGTGAAGGAGGGATGAGAGCAACCTCTCAAACCTCCCAAACAGGACATTGTGGATTATGTACGAGGCCTATGTTCATATATGGCTGAGTACATAAAGAAGGCCAATAAAAACCTTGAGGCCAATTAAGAGCTTCAAAAAATATGACATGGACCACAAGGCTGTTCTGACTGTTCACCAGCCAGGACAGAAGGTGTGGGGTTTGGAGCCTGTTGCCCCAAGAGTACTCCAAGACAAGTGGATTGTCCCCCACACAATTGTTCAAAAGAAAGTCAAGGTCACCTACTTGGTGGACCTGGACACTTCAAGAAGCCCCAAAAGGGTGCTTCATGTGAATGGCCTGAAACCTTATTTTGACAAGGCTGACATGAGCTTCCTCATGGCCACTGATGAGGGGATGGCTTCTCCAGTGGTTCTGGGGGGCATCGTGCCCAGTGAGCTTCTTTCTGGGGAGGATGGGGTGAGTGGATGGCTTCTCCACTGGTTCTGGAGGGGCATCGTGCCCAGTGATGTAGATCTTGGGGAGTGCAGGGTCACAGTCTCTCAGCTGGGTGTCAATCCCACAGGAGTTGCAGGGGGCAGGCCAGACAATGGCCCATGGAGGCAGGACTACACAATGTCCGCTGGCGGTGACAGCTGTTCAATGGTGGTGCTGGTGGTGCTGCTGCTGATGATAGTTACGGGGAGAGGCTCCAGCCCATCCCCTGCAGCCTCGGATGGCTGCCCACTGGTGCTGGTGGAGCTGGTGAGGGTGGTGGCCGGGATCCTTTCCTACCCGGAGTTGCTGCAGACACTACTGGGCCCGTGGACTGGGTGGCTGAGGTGCTTGCCTGGGTTTTGACCACCCTGGCTTGACGTGAAGGACGAGGGGAGGAGGGGGAGGGAAGAGGTCAACGGTGGAGAGGAAACACTTCTGAGGGACATTGGGGCGGGAAGAGGGAGAAGGTTTGGGAGTGGAGGAAGAAGCAGTGGTTTTAGGAGGTGTTTGTCTGCTGTGTTTGGATGCTGTTGCATGGGCTGGATGCTGTTGTGAGGTGGATCGCTGTTGGGTGTCTGAGTGCTTGCGTTTGTGTACTTTGGGAGGAGGGGGCCACAGACACAGTCAGAGAGGACACAGGGGACGTGTGCATGGCTGTTGGGATGGTGACTGCCAGTGAAGTGTGTGTTCTGCTAGGTGTGCTGGTGATGCTGGTAGTGGATGTAGTGATTGCAGGTGTGAGTGTAGACGCAAATGGGAGGGAGATAGAGGACAAAGAGGGGGACACAGTGGAGGCAGTGGATGTTGGTACCTGGATGGTGTTTGTGTGAGTGCCTGTGGGATGAAGTGTGGTGCATGTGTTTGCGTGTGCCACTCTTGTATGTTGTCCTGTGTGCATGCCTGTATGCTTGTGTGCTTGGGATAGGTTGGGGTTGAGGGGAATGGGATTGGGTAGAGGAAGTTGGAGGGGGGAGGGTGGAAGCAGGGACAAAGGCTGCCATCAGAGAATAGGCCAGAGCCTGGATTGATCTATGTTGGGCCGCCAAGCCAGTGTGAATGCCCTCCAGAAATGCATTGGTCTGTTACAATTGGGCTGCCAGCCCCTGGATGGCATTAACAATGGTTGACTGCCCTACAGAAAGGGATCACAGGAGGTCAAAAGCCTCCTCACTCACGGCAGCAGGGCTAACTGGGTCGGGCCTGAGGTGCCTGGGACGAAGGAGATGTCCACCCACCTGGGTGAGCAAGCTCTGGAAACTCACTGAAGGGATGCTGGGAGGGCGGTGCTGGTATGAGGGTGGCTGATGGACCTGTAGCTGGGGTGGGCACAGAGGTGTCCGCCACCTCCAGGGAGCTTCCATCGGAGGAGGTATCTGTGTCCGAACTGTGCCCGCCAGTTTCTGCCGTGGTGCTCCCCTCGCCCTCCGTCCCATTGGTGCCCTCACCGTCGGTAGACTCGGCCTCCTGGGTCGTGTGGGGTGTAGCTCCCTCCGTCGTCGGTGCCACTGCTCCTCCGCCAGATGATGCTAATGCACATAAAGACAGGGTGACAAAACAAGAAAGGGGGGGAGTGACAAAGGATACACTTGGTCAGTGGCGGCACCAACACCACCGTTGGTGTACACAACACACTCACACACAGGGAACAGCCCTACACACTAGGCAATGCACTACCAGTTACAATGCTAGTCACCAGGGCATGTGGAGGGACACATACCGCCAACTGCAGCATACCTGGGACCCACACACCCCTGTCCAGTAGTGGATACCTACTAGCTAGGTTGGAGGAATTTCACATCAGGACCCTGACCAACATGAGACCTACTCTGCAATGTCAGGCCTGGCCTAGGAGTACCCAAAGGCACACATCCCCCACCCAGATACCACCCCACCAGGCATATGTAGTAATGAAGGGCACTTTACTCACCCCCATGTTGCTGCTGTCATGCCCTCAAGCGTCCATCCAGCTCAGGATAGGCCAGTATGCAGACCATCAGGGGATCAGGGTTCGACTGGCACCCCTTCCTCGTTGGGTGGCCATCCCCAGCTGGGCCTCCGCCGTCTTCCATGCCCAGCATCTCAGGTCCTCCCACCGTTTCTGACAGTGGGTGCTCCGCCTGCCGTAGACCCCCAGGGTCTGTACCTCCTTGGCGATGGCACGCCATATACCCTTCTTTTGTTGGGCGCTGACCTGCAGACAAATATACACAGGGAAAGGTATTAGTCAGACCATCCTGCCTGTTACACTCATGGCCCACCATACCCCTTCCCACCCACATTTGCACAGACATGGCCCAGCATACATGCTGCACGCTGCCCAGGGCCCATTCACCAACCCCCCCCACACAAGACCTTCACACACACCACTCGATGCATTCATACACCATGCATCGTACTCACAGTGTAGTCACTTGTTGGTCTGGAGGCCCATACAGCAGATGGTACTGTGGTAGGACCCCATCCACCAGTCTCTCCAACTCCAACGAGGTGAAGGTAGGGGCCCTTACCCCAGTCACACGGGCCATGGTAGGTTCCAGACACAGGTCACAGCAGCACATGCACTGTAGGTCCTCTCCTGTTGAAGGCTAGGTAGCAAGTGAGTGAACAGATACAAAATGGCAGTGACATCCACGGTGGTGCATACCGTCACCGCCGGCGTACAGCATTGCCCACTGTACTCCATAGGGCCCAATTATAACCAAAGAGGAGTTGCACAGAAGTTCTCGACCACCTTCCGCAATGGCACACAAGGTCAGCAGAATTACCTCACTTCCACCTGTCCCTCCATACAGGACAGGCAGACGACATTTCAGGAGGGGGCAGGCCATGGATTCTAACTGCGTCACATTTCACAATTTCACAATCTGGACATATGCCACCAATAAAATGTAAAAGTCACAATATGCATTGAACTTTAGTGGTTACAATGTACAGATTATGACCAGCTGCTCACCCTTTTGCCCCATAGATTGCAACCGCTGTGGATGAATAGGAGATAGAGACATCCCCCATGTACAGCCCCTGGGTGAACTTGGCAACAATGAAGGACAGGCACTTTATCCTCACCTACAGACTTGACAGGGCCACAATCACAGAGCTGTGTGCCCAATTGGAGCCTGACCTGATATCTGATATCCGTCACCCCACTGGGATCCCCCCTCTTGTGCAAGTGCTATCAGTGCTCCATTTCTTGGCAACTGGTTCTTTCCAAGTACCAGTGGGCTTGGCAGCAGGAATGTCACAGCCAATGTTCTCAATAGTGCTGACCAGAGTGTTGTCTGCCCTGATTAAACATATGTGCAGCTACTTCATTTTCCCCCAGGTGGAAGATTTGGCCACAGTGATGACTGACTTCTATGCAATGGGTCATATACCCAACATCATTGGGGCGATTGATGGAGCAGATATTGGATTTGTCCCTCCCCAGCAAAATGAACAGGTCTTCAGAAATCAAAAACGTTTTCACTCGCTGAATGTGCAGCTGGTGTGTTAGGCAGACCAGTACATCTCTCATGTCAATGCTAAGTATCCAGGCTCGGTGCATGATGCTTTTTCCTGAGGAATAGCAGCATCCCAAATGTGATGGCCCAACTCCAGAGGCACAGGGTGTGGCTAATAGTTGAGCCCAGGTTCCTACCCAGTGGATGTTGGTGTATGGGTATGGTATGGGCTATAAGGGTTAGTGTGTGGCTAACAGTTGTCCTTCAATATTTGCAGGTGACTCTGGTTACCCAAACCTATCATAGCTACTGACCCCTGTGAGGAATCCCAGGACAAGGGCTGAAGAACGTTACAATGAGGTACATGGGCGAACAAGAAGGATAATTGAACGTACATTTGGCCACCTGAAGTCCAGGTTTCGGTGCCTCCAACTAATAGGTTGATCCCTGTGCTACTCACCCAAGAAGGTCTGCCCAATCATCGTGGCATGCTGTATGTTGCACAACCTTGCCTTGAGACTCAATGTGCCTTTTCTGCAGGAGGCGGAGGCTGGAGATGGCCGTGTGGTAGCAGTGGACCCTGTGGACAGTGAAGGTGAGGAGCGTGAGGATGAGGCCAACAGAACTGCAGTGATTCATCAATACTTCCACTGACACACAGGTAAGACAGTGTTATTTCACATTTCATTGACAGTTTCATGCTTGACATTGTCACTGGCAGGCTGTAAATTCCTACTTCTATGCCCACTCACTGTACCCTTTGGCATCTCTTTTTGCAGATGTTGGTGCCCCACTATTGCTCCTGGTGTGTTCACTGCAGCCTACTACAGGTATTTCCTAAGTAAATAGTACTGTACAGTTGAATTGCTATGTTTAATCCATGTTAAATGAATACATACTTAAATCATTTGATATACTGCATACTTGTATTTTTTCAAAATGTGTTTATTGCAGTGCTTTGATGACAAGAGGGAAGTGCCCGATGATGATGGATGAAAGTCCAGGTTAGATTCCAGTCTATTTGTAGCACAGGTGCATTGTCCAAGAGGGCATAGGAAGGAGCAATGGCAGTTCAAGGTGGACAGGGTTACAGAGTGTGACACAAGGGTGACAATCAGGAGAGTCTTATTTCCTGACGGGGGTCTTGGCAATAGTCTCTGTCTTCTGCCTGGATCACTGAGAACATTTGCGGGGTGGTTCTCCTTCTGCAGGGGGAGGGGTGCTGGTGGCCTGTTGGTCCTGTGGCGGGGCCTCCTGTCCACTAGCGGCAGTGGAGGTGGAGGGCTGTTCAGTAGTCTGGCTGGTGGCAGGGTCCCACTGGTGTACCACTGCCTCCCTCATACTGTTGGCCATGTCTGCCAGCACCCCAGCAATGGAGACCAGGGTGGTGTTAATGAACTTCAAGTCTACCATGATCCCCAGGTACTATCCCTCCTACAGCCGCATGTTTTCCTGCATCTTGTCCATGATCTGGCCCAGCGTATCCTGGGAATGTTGGTATGCTCCCAGGATCGCAGTGAGTGCCTCCTGGAGAGTCGGTTCCCTGGGTCTGTCCTCCCCCTGGCGCACAGCAGTCCTCCCAGCTTTCCTGTTGTCCTGTGCCTCTGACCCCTGAACTGTGTGCCCACTGCCACTGACCCCAGGTCCCTGATTGTCCTGTGTTTGTGGGGTGCCCTGGGGTCCCTGTAGTGGTGGACACACTGTTGATTGATGTGCCTTGGGGACAGAGGTATGGGCCCGCTCGGTGAGTGCTGTGGTGTTGTTTCCTGAGGGGGGAGGCTCTGTGGTGGTGTGAGACTGTGCCTGGGTAACCGACTGTCCGAAGGTCCCTGATGGGCCAGGTTGGTCATCCAGATCCAGGCAACCAGAGCTGCTGTCATCACTGTGGGACTCTTCTGAGGGGGGGACTGGATGTTGCTGACACCTCTCTCCGGTGACATTGGCTGGGATACCTGTGGGGCAGTGTTATTGTTTCTGTGTGTGACATGTTGTAGATGGGTGGTTTGCCCTCTATGGTTGTATTTGCCCTGGCAGCTTTGCCTTGTGTGAGTTGTTATTTGGTGGGCTAGGTGATTCTCTAGTGTGCATGCTTTAGTGATAGGTGTCCATGCACGTCTGGATAAGCCTTAGCTGCACTCCGCAGCTACCCTTCGGGAGCTCTGGTTATGTAGGACCTCTTGCACTATCACTAAGGGTTGCCTTGACTCAGTACAAGGTGCCTCACTTATAGGTGTATACCATATATGAGCCAGACTCCTATAGCTACCATCTACATTAACTTTGCACCCCAACCCTCTGTTGCACACTCCATCAATTTTCTGAGCTCCTCGGATGCCCCACCAACTATTCTATCACAAACTGGAAATATGTCTACACACAGAACACCACTCTGGATCTCCACCAACCCCTGCCCTCACCACACTTTCAATCGAGAAATCAGCATCATCACCAGCAAACGTACCAACATCCTTAACTCCTCAACCACCACAGCTACCTACTTGAAAGACTGGAAACATGCAGGAGTCAAACCCCTGCTCAGAAAACCCTCCGCTGATCCCAACAAACTCAAAACTACAGGCTGATCTCCCTACACCCGTTCCCAACAAAAGTACTTGAAAAAGCCATTAACCAACAGCTCACAACCTACTTAGAAGACAATAATCTCCTGGATACTTCACAATCCAGCATCTGCAGCAACCATAGCACAGAACCTGCCCTAACCGCAGTCATGGACGATATCCAACGCTTCCTAGACCAAGGTAACTCTGTCCTCATCCTCCTCGACCTCTCTGCAGTCTTTGACGCAGTCTCCCGCCACACTCTGCTCACAAGTCTACAGCAAATAGGAATCAAAGGAAAAGCTCCCCGAAATGAATCACCTTTTTTCTATCAGGCAGAACACAGAGAGTCCACCTCCTGCCCTTCACCTCAAAGACCAAGGACATCATCTATGGTGTCCCCCAGAGATCATCACTCAGCCCCACCTTCTTCAACACCTACATGACCGTCCTGGCAGAAATCATCAGAATGCACGGACTCAACATAATCTCCTATGCGGATGACATGCAGCTCATGCTTGCACTTTCCAAAGACACCTCCACAATGAAATCCAACTTCCAGAACTGTATGAACAGCATCGCAATATGGATGAAAGACTGATGCCTCAAACTCAATACAGAGGTATTACTGTTCGGTAACACTGCCTCACCCTAGGACATCTCCTGGTGGCCAAACAAGTTGGGACCCCCCTCCTCACCCATGAACCACGCCAGAAACCTAGGTATCATGATAGACAACAATCTCAGCATGAAGCACCAGGTCAATGCAGTCTTTTCCTGCCTGTTTCCTAACTGTGCGAATGTTCCGCAAGATCTCAACACCAGATGTGCGATTAAACATGCCCTCATAACTAGACTACGGCTACATATTCTATGCCAGACTGACCACTGCACTCACAAAAAGAATTCAGATCATCCAGAACTTAGTCACCAGACTCATCTTAGACCTTCCAAAATAAACGCACATCACTCCCCACGTAAGAAACCTCCATTGGCTCCCTGTAAATAAATAATGCCACTTCAAGCTCTTGACGTTTGCGTTCAAATCCTTGCACGACCTAAGAACCAGCTTGCCTCAACCACTGCCTGAATTTCTACCACCCCTTCAGACTTCTTCACTTTGCCTCTCTCTCCTTCGCAAACACACCGCAAATTTGTCGCTGCACCTACGATGGTCCCTCCTTCTCTTACCTAGCAGCACAGGCCTGGAACATACCCCCTAACCAAGAGTATCTCCCTCCATTTAGGAGGTCAGAAGAGGTGTCAAGATGTGGCCAGTCTACTGAGACTATCACAGCTGCAACAGCGCCTGGATACCTCAACCTGTGATTAGTGCACTTTATTAATCCAATGATTGATGGACTGAAAAACTGAGCATACCACAGAGGCATTAAAACACTGGGCTGTCATTTGCCCATACAGACCAGGGGCCCTATTATACATAGAGTGCACTTTCTTTGTTTGAGTAATGGCGCACCAGAAAAAAGGTGCCCCGGGCAAAACAGATAAAGTGCGCCCTATTACATGTAATGTGCTGCCCCCAGGGCAGCCTCAAATTTGCGCTGCCCCCATTTAAGTGAAAAATTGACTGCCTTTGAAGGAACTGCTGTGTGTTTCACTGTGCATGTGGCAACCCTCCTGCACTTTTAAGGGGGATTTGAGATCCCCTTGCAGGTGGTTGCAGTGAGCGACTTCACCTGTCTGAAAGGGGATGTCTGGGGGGACTAGAGGACCTCTTTTCCCCTCTCCAGAGGGCATCTATAAGGGGGCACACTGACAGTGAGCCATCTTTTAGGTGGTGCACTGTCACTGCACCTCCTTACAACTTCTTTGTCTCTGCATCCACATCTAAAATGCATCACTGGTGCAAAAGCAAGGGGAACACGCTCTGGCGGATATATGTGCGCCAGTGCTATCTGTATTGCAGAAGGGGCCTCACAAGTGTCTGTGGCTCTATTTGGAATATGAAAGTTGCCCGGGGGTGCACAAAGCGGGCCCACATGCCAATTGTGGCCCTGGGGCACTTCTATAATATGGACCCAAGAAGTGCAGGGCAGCGCCAAAGGCGCTTCTTGCACCAGAAGCGCATCACAAGCATTTCGCAGTTAGTGTTATCACCAGGCATTACAGATCATTACTGAGACACAAATGTTTGTGCAAAACTCTGTGGGATCTCAATTCACAATTTATGGTGCAGGACAGTTCAACGAGGCTTCTGGCTGTGCTGCCCAGCATCAAAGTGAAAGTGCAGGATTAGCCTATAGTCATGACATATAAGGCATTCCATTCCTTTCTTCCTGCACAGGTGCCTTAATTGATGCCTTTAGCAAACAAGGCCTTTAGCTTTGCAGACACCATGCACCATGGTGCAAGGGTGTCTGCATTGTTGGCACAATTGTTTATGTACTGGAAGGGACACCTTCCTGCATAAAAACAATTAATTGAGGTGTTTTTCTTTTTTATGTGGGCAGTGGAATGCAGCAGACATATAGGTGGTCATTCTGACCCTGGCGGTCTTTGACCGCCAGGGCGGAGGACCGCGGGAGCACCGCCGACAGGCCGGCGGTGCTCCAATGGGGATTCCGACCGCGGCGGTAAAGCCGCGGTCGGACCGGCACCACTGGCGGGGTCCCGCCAGTGTACCGCCGCCCCATTGAATCCTCCGCGGCGGCGCAGCTTGCTGCACCGCCGCGGGGATTCCGACCCCCCCTACCGCCATCCAGATCCCGGCGGTCGGACCGCCGAGATCCGGATGGCGGTAGGGGGGGTCGCGGGGCCCCTGGGGGCCCCTGCAGTGCCCATGCCACTGGCATGGGCATTGCAGGGGCCCCCGTAAGAGGGCCCCTACATGTATTTCACTGTCTGCTGCGCAGACAGTGAAATACGCGACGGGTGCAACTGCACCCGTCGCACAGCTTCCACTCCGCCGGCTCGATTCTGAGCCGGCTTCATCGTGGAAGCCTCTTTCCCGCTGGGCTGGCTGGCGGTCTGAAGGCGACCGCCCGCCAGCCCAGCGGGAAAGTCAGAATTACCGCCGCGGTCTTTCGACCGCGGAACGGTAACCTGACGGCGGGACTTTGGCGGGCGGCCTCCGCTGCCCGCCAAGGTCAGAATGAGGGCCATAATACTGAAAAACACAAAGTTAATTGCAGATGATCCTCCTCATTATGCCTCCCCTGGGTAGGCATGCAGTAATGATGCCTTCTCTGATTTACATAGTCTTGCAAATCTGGAAATGTTTCAAAACACAGGTTTTTTGGGTTTGGGCAGCAATTGCAATAGACATGAAATGCCTCCTTGATGTAGAGTATTCCTATGCTGTGGTTTGCACTGCCTTGCCTTACTCCATTCCTATGAAGGCATACCAAGCCACGCAGAGTGACTTTGAATGACCTCATAGTAATAATCAAGAGGGCTAAGCCACTGGAGTTGTTATAAATGACACTCCAGTTGTGCAGGCCTCTTGTAAATGAGGCCCAATGTATGAACCCACTCTCATGAAACTATCTCTAAATGTCTGACAAGCTGATTGAGACATATCAAAACATATCTCATACATGTTGGTGTTCAAACGTTGGCAATATCACAAAATAAAATGATGGACGGAGTGTTGAAACTTTTCAAACACTCAGGCCCAGTCACAGATCTGGGTTTAATCCATTGTTATTTTGGTTGCCACGTCACCCCAGTTCAGACTTAGCTATATGCAAATGAGCCTTGACCCTGCTCCCAATGGGAGCAGTCCAGCCCAAACTGCCAAACCAGGTCCTCCCTGGACAGGGTTCAAGCATCCTGGGACCGGCTTCAGGGTATCACCCTTCTTCAGCCAGGCTAGCTTGAATCCAGTGGTGCAGCAAGCAAGGGACCCACGTCTTGGCATACCTTAGCCACTTAGGGTGCACAAGGCAATATCACAAAATAAAATGATGAACTTTTTCAAATACTCACCACCAGTCACAGATTTGGGTTGAATCGATTGTTATTTTGCTTGCCACGTCACCCCAGTTCAGACCCAGCAATATGCAAATCAGGTATTCAAATGTTCACAATTCATTATTGTGCCTGCACAGGACATCGATAGACAATGTCTGTTACTATGCAGCACTGACAAGTACTGACCTCAGTTAAATCAAGGTACAAGGATGGCTACTCTCTGATGTGTATATCATTATCGTTGACATCTAAATATATGAGAAAAGCACAGCTATTGTAATATCTTTCGGAGTGTGGTATGTAAAATCATTAGGTGCACAGAGCCATAAAAGTCAGGCACCCTTGTGACAATTTGTAAGTAGTGAGATATTTGAACTGGTTCCACACTCTGTCCACAAGATGCATGATCTACATGATTTGGCCCATCATATGCGTATACACTTCAACCTGCCTTACCTATGTTTATCATCAAGGCAACTGGGCCATCTGATTCATTGTCAACCTGAAGAGTTACATAGCCAATTGCTATATATATGTACTGTGTTTCTCTTGTCCACAGTATATGTGTTCTACATTCACAGTGTAATGTATCATATTATGTATTGTAGGTGGATCAGACCCATACAAAATTGGGTGAGATGGAGAGCTTAAAAAATCCGGAATGTTTGCAATGCCATGTTAAATGTGCATCCCTATTACAAAGAAATCATATGTAATAGAGAGGATACTTCAGAAATCTAAATTTCAAAAGTAGCATGTGCATTAGCAGCTGACTGATGTCACATTGAATATATTGCCAATCTCTGACAGATGATAGATAGTCTAACAGCGGAGCTATGACCGAAATGCCATAGGCTGTGAAAATATGTAGTTGTAGATTCATAGGTGAAAATGGATGGGGATGGTTAACATTCCAAATGCATGTCAGATTAATATTTCTACTGTAGTTGCCCACATTGCATTCTATTACCAATTTGAATGGCTAGTCCACACAGGATGTGAGGATTTACACCACAGTGAATACAGAAAGTGTTAGTGTAGTAGGCCCTGATAACAGCATTTCACACACGTTAAAGCATTTGAAGGCCTCACTCATGTTGTCTAATGCCCCATACTCAATATTAGATACATAAACATACATTCAAGCTGTCTTCTTAGCAGAAATGCCAAGGAGTGTTTGACCAGAGGCATGTCCGCACAGCAAAATCATCCAACAATCCATTACTAATCCACCTTCTGATTGTGTTAACCATGATAGTTTAAAAAAAAATTCCCAACCAGGTTTACACTTTAGATAACAATTGCTTACTTGGGCAAATGAGATGTAGAGCATGCATGCATACACCCATCACATGGATATGCTGAGTGCTGATATGCAGCAAGCTCACATTAATATCTGACATGTAGGGACAGACACTAGGATGTATAGTGTACTCCACTGAGATCTAAATCAGGCCCTAAATAATTCATCATGATGATTGATCCAGTTCCTAGTTACCTTTGGTTCGACAGATTTTCATTCTGTTTCAGAAGACAACATGACTTTGGAGCAGAAGAGGGCCAACTTCATCAGTGCCGAATGGTATCACCACATCTGTCTAGATCTGTTTGTCATACAGGAAATTGGCAAAACAATATTTGGGGGAGAGGGCAGCGAGAACATTGCGCACCACACCCCAGGGACCATCCAAACCTGACCAGCCAAGTCAAACTCAGGATGTTGCAGTGGATCAGGGTGGTTCTGCAGAACCTATTGCAAGTGCATCCACCAGCCAGCCTACAGGACCAGTATTGCCCCAGGCAGAGACTCCACGACAGATGATGTGAAAAGACATGGCTGACCTGTCCCTGGTGGCAGGCTTGAGTACAAGATGAACACAGCCATTCGGCTACAACCGAATCTGCAGCAGGCTGTGGACCGACTTTCCCCCTGAAATTGAGCCACATGGATCCTTTCTGCCCTTGTTTATTATTAGTTTTTTTGAAAAACAAATACTGTTTTTATAGCATAGTTTAGGATGACTTAGTGTACATATAGTGTAAGTATAGTAGTTTTAACATTTTAGGTGGGGTGGGTACATTTTTGGGGGCTGGGGGTGTTTAGAGTATTTTGTAGGTGGCGGGTTGATGTGTTGGATATGTGTTTAAAAAACAAAAAAATATGAAAACATTTGAAAAATACCAAAAAATGTGTTTAGGATTATATGTGTAGGTAGTTTTTATATAGGTGTAGTGTCTGGTGTTTCTGTATGAAGATCTGTATTAAAGGGAGTGGGAGGGTTGATGTTTAACCTGTTGTGTTATATGTTTAGAATAAGGTAAGTTAAGATAAGGTACTTGTAGATGTTTTTAGGATAAGATAGTGTAGTTTAGATAACATAGTTTAGTTTAGGTGTAGTTTAGTTTAGATAGGTTAACCCCTACGGTGCCCTGGACAAGGTGATCTCGTCCAAGGCACCGGTTCCCGGGTGCCTTGGACGAGATCACCTTGTCCTGCACCTGGGAACTGGGGGGAGCGCTAGCACTCCCCCCATGTGCTCCCCACCCACCCCCCAAGGCAGGGATGGAAGGCATTTTTTTGGAAGGCCTTTTCTGCCCCCTTGGGGGCAGAAACCTCTAGGCACCAGGGATCTTTTTTTTTTTTTTTCTTTTTGTTTTGTTTTGTTTTTTTGGAGGTGGGGAGCGACCCCTTAGGCAAGGGTCACTCTGATAGTGGGCAAATTATATTTAGCCCATTTCTGCCCCCCTTGAGGGGAAGATTGGCCTTTTTTTATGAGGCCAATCTGCCCCCAAGGGGGACACAAACCACTAGACACCAGGGATTTGGTTGTTTTTAATGTGAATTTCACGCAAGGCAAGGGTCGCTCCCCTGGGGGGAACATTTATTTTAGGCCATTTCTGCCCCCCTGGGGGCCAGATCAGCCTATTTTGATTAGGCCGATCTGCCCCACTAGGCACAGAAACCACTAGGCACCGGGGATTTTTTTTGTTTTTTGTTTGACAGATGGGGTGTGACCCCTTGGACAAAGGTCGCTCCCCTGGAGGGGAAAATTGTATTTAGGCCAATCCTGCCCCCTTTGGGGGCAGATCGGCCGATTTTTGCTACGCCAATCTGCCCCCAAGGGGGGCAGAAACCACTAGGCACCGGGGATTTTGTATTTTTTTTGTTTTACAGATGGGGTGTGACCCCTTGGACAAAGGTCGCTCCCCTGGAGGGGAAAATTGTATTTAGGCCAATTCTGCCCCCTTTGGGGGCAGATCGGCCGATTTTTGCTACGCCAATCTGCCCCCAAGGGGGGCAGAAACCACTAGGCACCAGGGATTTATTTTTTTGCGCCAATGTCACGCAGGGGGAGCAACCCCGTAGGCAAGGGTCGCTCTGGGGGGGGACTGGGGGGGTGGGGGGTCAAATTTATTTTAGGCCATTTCTGCCCCCAGGGGGGGCAGAAACCTCTAGGCGCCAGGGCAAATTGTTTTTTTTGTGTTTTGTTTGTTTTTTTAGAGATGGGGAGCGACCCATTAGGCAAGGGTTGCTCCCCTGGGGGGCAAATTGTATTTAGACCATTTCTACCCCACTTGGGGGCAGATTGGCCGATTCTAGGTCAATCTGTCCCAAGAGGGCAGAAACCACTAGGCACCGGGGATTTTTTTTGGGGCGCCAATGTCACGCAAGGGGAGCGACCCCATAGGCAAGGGTGGCTCCTGGTGGGGGGTTTGGGGGGTAAATTTATTTTAGGCCATTTCTGCCTCCAGGGGGGGCAGAAACCTCTGGGCACCAGGGCAAATTTTATTTTTGTGTTTTTTTTTTTTTGTTTTTTTTTTAGAGATGGGGAGCGACCCATTAGGCAAGGGTTGCTCCCCTGAGGGGCAAATTGTATTTAGACCATTTCTACCCCCATTGGGGGCAGATTGGCCGATTCTAGGTCAATCTGTCCCAAGAGGGCAGAAATCACTAGGCACCGGGGATTTTTTTTTTTGGGGCCAATGTCACGCAGGGGGAGCGACCCCGTAGACAAGGGTCGCTCCCGGGGAGGGTTGGGGGGGCTGGGGGGTGTGGGGTTAAATTTATTTTAGGCCATTTTTGCCACCCCTGGAGGCAGATCGGCCTATTATTAGGCCGATCTGCCCCCAGGGGGGGCAGAAACCTCTAGGCGCCAGGGCAAAAATAATTTGTGTGTTTTTTTTTTGTTTGTTTGTTTTTTTAGAGATGGGGAGCGACCCATTAGGCAAGGTTTGCTCCCCTGGGGGGCAAATTGTATTTAGACCATTTCTGCCCCCCTTGGGGGCACATCGTCCGATTTTAGGTCAATCTGTCCCAAGGGGGCAGAAACCACTAGGCACCAGGGATTTTTTTGGGGCGCCAATGTCACGCAAGGGGAGCGACCCCGTATGCAAGGGTCGCTCCCGGGGGGGCTGGGGGGTGTGGGGTTAAATTTATTTTAGGCCATTTCTATCCCCCCTGGGGGCAGATCGGCCTATTATTAGGCCGATCTGCCCCCAGGGTGTGCAGAAACCTCTAGGCGCAAGGGCAAATTTTTTTTGTGTGTTTTTTTTTTTTTGTTTGTTTTTTTAGAGATGGGGAGCGACCCATTAGGCAAGGGTTGTTCCCCTGGGGGGCAAATTGTATTTAGAGCATTTCTGCCCCCTTGGGGGCAGATCGGCCGATTTTAGGTCAATCTGTCCCAAGGGGGCAGAAACCACTAGGCACCGGGGATTTTTTTTGGGCGCCAATGTCACGCAAGGGGAGCGACCCCGTACGCAAGGGTCGCTCCCGGGGGGGGAGGGCTGGGGGGTGTGGGGTTAAATTTATTTTAGGCCATTTCTACCCCCCCTGGGGGCAGATCGGCCTATTATTAGGCCGATCTGCCCCCAGGGGGTGCAGAAACCTCTAGGCGCAAGGGCAACTTTTTTTTGTGTTTTTTTTTTTGTTTGTTTGTTTTTTTAGAGATGGGGAGCGACCCATTAGGCAAGGGTCGCTCCCCTGGGGGGCAAATTGTATTTAGACCATTTCTGCACCCCTTGGGGGCAGATTGGCCGATTTGCAGTCAATCTGCCCCTAAGGGGGCAGAAACCACTAGGCACCGGGGATTTTTTTTTGCTCCAAAGTCACGCAAGGGGAGCGACCCCGTAGGCAAGGGTCGCTCCCGGGGAGGGGTTGGAGGGGTGGGGGGACAAATTTATTTTAGGCCATTTTAGGCCCCTGGGGCCGGCTGAGATAGAGGCCAAAATCCACAGGTAGGCATTTTGCAAAAAACACCTCTGTTTTCTGTGAAAAAATGTGATGTGTCCAAGTTGTGTTTTGGGCCATTTCCTTTCATGGGCGCTAGGCCTACCCACACAAGTGAGGTACCATTTTTATCGGGAGACTTGAGGGAACGCTGGGTGGAAGGAAATTTGTGGCTCCTCTCAGATTCCAGAACTTTCTGTCACCGAAATGAGAGGAAAAAGTGTTTTTTTGGCCAAATCTTGATGTTTGCAAAGGATTCTGGGTAACAGAACTTGGTCAGAGCCCCACAAGTCACCCCATCTTGGATTCCCCTAGGTATCTAGTTTTCAAAAATGCGCTGGTTTGCTAGGTTTCCTCAGGTGCCGGCTGAGCTAAAGGCCAAAATCCACAGGTAGGCACTGTTTTCTGTTAAAAAATTGTGATGTGTCCACGTTGCGTTTTGGGGCATTTCCGGTTGTGGGCGCTAGGCCTACCCACACAAGTGAGGTATCACTTGTATCGGGAGACTTGGGAGAATGTTGGGTGGAAGGAAATTTGTGGCTCCTCTCAGATTCCAGAACTTTCTGTCACCGAAATGTGAGGAAAACGTGTTTTTTTAGCCACATTTTGAGGTTTGCAAAGGATTCTGGGTAACAGAACCTGGTCACAGCCCCACAAGTCACCCCATCTTGGATTCCCCTAGCTCTCTAGTTTTCACAAATGCACAGGTTTGGTAGGTTTCCCTAGGTGCCGGCTGAGCTAGAGGCCAAAATCTACAGGTAGGCACTTTGCAAAAAACACCTCTGTTTTCTTTCAAAAAATGTGATGTGTCCACGTTGCGTTTTGGGGCATTTCCTGTCGCGGGCGCTAGGCCTACCGACACAAGTGAGGTATCATTTGTATCGGGAGACTTGGGGGAACGCTGGGTGGAAAGAAATTTGTGGCTCCTCTCAGATTCCAGAACTTTCTGTCACCAAAATTTGAGGAAAACGTGTTTTTTTAGCCAAATTTTGAGGTTTGCAAAGGATTCTGGGTAACCGAACCTGGTCAGAGCCCCACAAGTCACCCCATCTTGGATTCCCCTAGGTCTCTAGTTTTCAAAAATGCACAGGTTTGGTAGGTTTGCCGAGGTGCAAGCTGAGCTAGAGGCCAAAATCTACAGGTAGGCACTTTGCAAAAAACACCTCTGTTTTCTTTCAAAAAATGTGATGTGTCCACGTTGTGTTTTGGGGCATTTCCTGTCACAGGCGCTAGGCCTACCCACGCAAGTGAGGTATCATTTTTATCGGGAGACTTGGGGGAACGCTGGGTTGAAGGAAATTTGTGGCTCCTCTCAGATTCCAGAACTTTCTGTCACCGAAATGTGAGGAAAATGTGTTTTTTTAGCCAAATTTTGAGGTTTGCAAAGGATTCTGGGTAACAGAACCTGGTCAGAGCCCCACAAGTCACCCCATCTTGGATTCCCCTAGCTCTCTAGTTTTCACAAATGCACAGGTTTGGTAGGTTTCCCTAGGTCCTGGCTGAGCTAGAGGCCAAAATTTACAGGTAGGCACTTTGCAAAAAACACCTCTGTTTTCGGTCAAAAATTGTGATGTGTCCACGTTGCGTTTTGGGGCATTTCCTGTCGCGGGCGCTAGGCCTACCGACACAAGTGAGGTATCATTTGTATCAGGAGACTTGGGGAAACGCTGGGTGGAAGGAAATTTGTGGCTCCTCTCAGATTCCAGAACTTTCTGTCACCAAAATTTGAGGAAAACGTGTTTTTTTAGCCAAATTTTGAGGTTTGCAAAGGATTCTGGGTAACAGAACCTGGTCAGAGCCCCACAAGTCACCCCATCTTGGATTCCCCTAGCTCTCTAGTTTTCACAAATGCACAGGTTTGGTAGGTTTCCCTAGGTCCTGGCTGAGCTAGAGGCCAAAATTTACAGGTAGGCACTTTGCAAAAAACACCTCTGTTTTCGGTCAAAAATTGTGATGTGTCCACGTTGCGTTTTGGGGCATTTCCTGTCGCGGGCGCTAGGCCTACCGACACAAGTGAGGTATCATTTGTATCAGGAGACTTGGGGAAACGCTGGGTGGAAGGAAATTTGTGGCTCCTCTCAGATTCCAGAACTTTCTGTCACCTAAATGTGAGGAAAACGTGTTTTTTTAGCCAGATTTTGAGGTTTGCAAAGGATTCTGGGTAACAGAACCTGGTCAGAGCCCCACAAGTCACCCCATCTTGGATTCCCCTAGGTCTCTAGTTTAAAAAAATGCACAGGTTTGGTAGGTTTTCCTAGGTGCTGGCTGAGCTAGAGGCCAAAATCGACAGTTAGGCACTTTGCAAAAAACACCTCTGTTTTCTTAAAAAAAATGTGATGTGTCCACGTTGTGTTTTGGGGCATTTCCTGTCACGGGCGCTAGGCCTACCCACACAAGTGAGGTATCATTTTTATCAGGAGACTTGGGGGAACGCTGGGTGGAAGGAAATTTGTGGCTCCTCTCAGATTCCAGAACTTTCTGTCACCAAAATTTGAGGAAAACGTGTTTTTGTAGCCAAATTTTGAGGTTTGCAAAGGATTCTGGGTAACAGAACCTGGTCAGAGCCCCACAAGTCACCCCATCTTGGATTCCCCTAGGTCTCTAGTTTAAAAAAATGCACAGGTTTGGTAGGTTTCCCGAGGTGCAAGCTGAGCTAGAGGCCAAAATCTACAGGTAGGCACTTTGCAAAAAACACCTCTGTTTTCTTTCAAAAAATGTGATGTGTCTACGTTGTGTTTTGGGGCATTTCCTGTCACGGGCGCTAGGCCTACCCACTTAAGTGAGGTATCATTTTTATCGGGAGACTTGGGGGAACATAGAATAGCAAAACAAGTGTTATTGCCCCTTGTCTTTCTCTACATTTTTTCCTTCCAAATATAAGAGAGTGTGTAAAAAAGACCTCTATTTGAGAAATGCCCCGTAATTCACATGCTAGTATGGTCACCCCGGAATTCAGAGATGGGCAAATAACCACTGCTCCTCAACACCTTATCTTGTGCCCATTTTGGAAATACAAAGGTTTTCTTGATAGCTATTTTTCACTCTTTATATTTCAGCAACTGAATTGCTGTATACCCGGTATAGAATGAAAACGCACTGCAGGATGCAGCTCATTTATTGGGTCTGGGTACCTAGGGTTCTTGATGAACCTACAAGCCCTATAAATCCCCGCAACCAGAAGAGTCCAGCAGATGTAACGGTATATTGTCTTCAAAAATCTGACATTGCAGGAAAAAGTTACAGACTAAAACGTAGAGAAAAATTGCTGTTTTTTTTCACCTCAATTTCAATATTTTTCTTTTTCAGTTGTTATTTTCTGTAGGAAACCCTTGTAGGATCTACACAAATGACCCCTTGCTTAATTCAGAATTTTGTCTACTTTCCAGAAATGTTTAGGTTTCTGGGATACAGCATTGGTTTCATGCCCATTTATGTCACTGACTGGAAGGAGGCTGAAAGCACAGAAAATCGTAAAAATGGGTTATGTCCCAGTAAAATGCCACATTTGTGTTAAAAAATTGGGTTTTCTGATTCAAGTCTGCCTGTTCCTGAAAGCTAGGAAGCTGGTGATTTTAGCACCATAAACCCTTTGTTGATGCCATTTTCAGGGAAAAAACCACAAGCTTTCTTCTGCAGCCACTTGTTCCCATTTTTTTTTAAAAAACAAAGTTTTCACTGTAATTTGGCTAATTTCTTGCCCACCTTCAGGGGAACCCACAAAGTCTGGGTACCTCTAGAATCCCTAGGATGTTGGAAAAAAAGGACGCAATTTTGGCTTGGCTAGCTTATGTGGACAAAAAAGTTATGAGGGCCTAAGCGCGAACTAGCCAAAAAAGGCCTGGCACAGGAGGGGGAAAAGGCCTGGCAGCGAAGGGGTTAAGGTAGTATAGATTAGGTAATTTTATGTAGGCTAAGGTTTATGATTACATTAAATATCTTTGAATTCTACCTAAAGGTCTACCTCATGTTTACTATATAGGTGTTTGCATATGTGCCAATGTAATGTTTTTGTCTTTGCTAGCAATGTTGTAGACATGTGTGACTAGGTGAAAGGCCCTTGGAGAGGACTCTGTCAAGTTGGGCTTGGAATGACATTACGATCAACAAACATAGTTGTACTCTGTAAATTGCACTCTTAACGTCAAAGTGGAGGCAGGCCAAAACAGACATTCCCATTCTGTTGCTCTGTGTGTTATGTCACATGCATTGGACGGGTGGTGATGTAAAACCATTGTCACTAATCTGGGACCTCCATGGTCATACACTGATTGGCAGGCGCTTACACACTGAACCTTCCATCATTTGCTTTCACAGCAATGTAGTTTGCTGGCTAGTATCCATGGACAGACTACCTACCAGTTCTGTAACAATCCACCATGGTCTATTTAGTCTATACTTCTACAGACATACAACACACAGATTTGCCTCAGTGCATTTATTAAATTGTGCAAAATTTGTAGAATCACAGGCACAATTCTTGGGACAACAACCCCAAACAGTTTGCTTTTGCTGTTGAATGTCCAGACAGAGTCTATGGGTGATTCGCTACATGTGACATGTGGAGGAGAGGAGTGTTTCAGCGAGAAGACTCAACAAATTGACAATAGTGAAGATAGGCCACATTGACAGTCCACAAGTTAGTGAGGTCAACAGGTGGGACAGCAACTTGAGGACATTACGAGTTGTGACGTTTACTGGCATAGGCATCAACGCTGGACAAAGGAGGAACTGTCTTTTAGGCACAGAAAAATGCTACTGCGCAGCTTTACACTGAAAAGAGGTGAAGTCCACATCTTCCTCCTCAGATGTGTGTGGTGCTTCATGTGAGGTGACGTTGTATGTGCCGGAGGCAAAGGAGGCACGTCAGGGGCTGAAGATGTAGAGCCCCAGTCCACAGCAGCCTTTCTCTGTGCCAACAAGGGAAGCAGCACTGCATTGAGAATGGTCTGCTGGTTTGCCAGCAGAGCACCAATGTCACTGTGGTGGGTACCCATTGTGGCAACGTATGTGTCCTGCTCCTGCTTCATGGACTCCAGGATCTACTGTATTGCCCCCAGCTCACTAGTGCCACTTTGGTAGGGCAGTTGTTCATGCTTCTGCTTCATGACATCAGCAATGTCAGCCAGAGATTGTTGGAGTCCTCAAAGCGGACTGTAGGCGCTTTGTGTAGAAGCTGAGGTGTCCTTATTTGGACTGAGGCACCTATAGACTGCCTCTAGGGTGCCACCCATGGTCTCCATCCCCACCTGCACCAGAGCTAGCATCTTCAGCTGGACTTCTATGACCTGATGTTTGAAATCTACATGGGGGTCCTCAAAGTCCAGGACTGGGATGGAGGGGCAGGTGGTGCTTGTTGTGTGCTGTGTGGATCCTCTGGAGACCCCACACACTGTCGGCCCTTCCTGCAAATGGAGATAGTGTGCCAAAGGAGGCCAGTATTTGCTGGAGGGTGTCTTGATCAAGGGTTGGCAGGCTGTTATCCTCAGCCAGATCGTCATCCTGAACAGACAGCTGCTCAGGAAGTGTATGTACATCCTCTTTAATAAGAAAGAACAATGTTAATGGTGTTCTTTGTGAGATGTTGACATGAGTAAACAGTTTGACAATCTGACTTGCTAATGTTTGACTTTCAATACAGCACAGGATATCTGTTACATGGAGTTTTTGAGTCCAAGTTGCACTGTAGTTGCCTTTCATGTGGCAGTATCTCTGCATTATTACTACAACCACTGTGTAACCAGGCAGACCTGTGGACTCATGGCATATATTGCAACATTTTGCACATGTCACTGGGCAAAGCATTCCTGGACATATGAAAAGAGATTGTGTCCACATCTGTCAAGGTGATTTGCATTGGTTTTCATGATGCATATGGTGATAGTGTTTTAACATGTTGACTCCACAACTGTTCAGATTGCACCTAATTCCCAGGGTGGCTGCACTCCCCGTGGCCAGTATTCAGCTCACTGCTACTGTGCAGGTAATATGGCTCTGCTCATGATTTTGTTATGATCCTGCCATCTGGGTTTCACACTGTACACTATGGCACTCTGCCTTGTTGTGCTGTCTACCATGCACATTGTGCACTTGTATTCAAGGGCTGATTTTGTAACACTTATCCTGCACAATTCTACACACAGAACAAATCTTGACAGACTGCAGGAATGTGTGAGGGCATGTACTTCTCATGTATTTCCTATTTCTGTCTCCTCATTTGAAATGATTGGATACACATTTGGGTCCATCATTGTGGACATTTGGCACTGTGTACCAAAAAATCTGAGGCTATGGTCAATGTCGCAGTAGGTAGTTTGCTAGCACTGACACTCACCCCAGTTGTTACTTGGCAGATATGAGTATCTCAGGACCACTCACTTGTACATGTACAAGCCTCCTCTGCCACACCTCATTTAGGCCCAGGGACTCAACTTACTGCCAAACAGTGATGTAACCCAGGCCATACATTGACTGTCATGTGCCTACAATACCAACAATATGTGTGACCATGTCCAGTGTACTGACATGTCTGGCTGTAATTGTGAGGTATGGCTCAAGCTGTATTGACAGACACAGCAGTGCATGCATTTTGGTTAGATTACCTTGCAGAACACGTATCCATTCTGACCTACCTGCTGTGCAATGTCACAGACACAGCGGCAGTTCCACCTACTCAGCCAGCACTTACCATGCTCTGCACAACCATATGCCCAGCAAGGCCACAGATCATCTTTGGTTTCAATACACATGGTCCATTGATGTGCAACATTTGCATTTACCCTGACTCAGATTTAGTACATGGCATGAGCTCTGGTGGTCCCTACCATGGCAGCTGACACCTGTATGGTCTCACCATGCACATTGGGGCAGCTGTGTGCTCTGTATTGTCATGCCAGCTAATGTACACAAGGCATTTGGTATGTTCCCATGTGTTTATACTGCACATACCCCAAGCATGACGACTGTCTCAGGTGAGCTTATTCTCCTTTGACAAGCACATACCTTTGATTTCCATAACAGTGCATATTAATGTTAATGGAAGACACAGTGGCCTCATAGTCCAAGGTGGGCTTCATTGTTAACGTCAGATTTACAGGGGTTAGTTGTCCATGCATGATGTGTAGTTACAGTCCTTGGGGCATATGTTGATGTGGCTTCAACCACAGCTACATCACTTGTTATCATAACCCAGCAGTGCAAACTGCAGACCCATTTCTACAAGACCACAAGAGGCCACTTTGCATGGCTTTTCTGAGACTTGGAGATGCAGAGTAGGGCAAAGTAACACAAGTCCCTGTGTTGCCTTACTTTGTGTCAGTAGGAAATAGCATGGGTTTTTAGGTGGATTTTCA
Organism: Pleurodeles waltl; assembly: GCF_031143425.1. Classification (NCBI taxonomy): domain Eukaryota; kingdom Metazoa; phylum Chordata; class Amphibia; order Caudata; family Salamandridae; genus Pleurodeles; species Pleurodeles waltl. The sequence goes on along the minus strand of NC_090449.1, from coordinate 799,078,372 downwards.
GATGCAACACACATGGGTTTAGTTGCCTTCCCTGATTTCGAAGGTTTTGTGACTCGGGGCATGCCAACATGTCTTACACCTCCCCAGGGGAGCCATAATAAGGAGTGATAGCTTTTATTATCCTAGTTTTTTCCCTTTTTCTATGTGTGCTGCATTCAGCCACACACATAGGAAGAGGAAGAGGACAAACCATGACATGACTGTTTCTACACAGGGACAATCCAGTCTGCAATGCAGACATCCTTGCAACGTGGGTGCAAGGGTGCTTGTGTCTGTCCCTCAGCAGCCCAGTGTGCATTAGCTCGGGGGGAGATGTCAGGAATACATGTTACATTGTTGGTACAGGCCATCCTGCCATTTCCATGTGGCACAGGGAAGTGCAGCAAGATGATTTGCATCACCGCCCTGCACAACTTACCTTGTGATTGGGCCCCCATGTTTTTTACTTTATATTGTGTGACTTTTAGTTCTGGTGACTTATACATAGGTTGAGCAGGACTGGTGCTGCACTTACATGAAGTGGATAAATATGACAAAGCCTGACTGAGCTGTGTGACATATTACTGGGCAGTGTGAGTGACATTTCAGTGGCATTTAACGAGCACTGGGACATAGCTAGCTGAACTGCATAGCATGACATTTTTTGCACCCATTGCCCCTTGTTGATATTTATCCTGTGGTCTGTGGTGGTTCCTGGTGTGCTGCACTTTCGTGTCTGGAAACTCCATCCACCAACTCATCTGGGATGACAGCTGCCAAATGCTGATCCAAGACATCCAGCCCGAGCTGGGATGCAGGTCTCCCTCCTCTAGTGTGCATTGCTGCCTTCATGTTCTTAGCCTGTTTCTCCATTGCCTGGCACTTATAATCGTGCCAGCGCTTCTTGCAGTTGGTGAGGATCCTCTTTGCTTGTCCCACACTGTTGACGTTCTCCACAGTGGACTGCCAAATGGCCTCTTTCCTCACTAGTGACAATTTATAGCTGACAAAGAGCTTATGTTGGTGCCTGTCACCTCAGTGATTAAGATGTCATTCCCCTCCTTACTAAAGTAACACTTCCTCTTCCCATGGTAGTCTGGCTGGACATCCTGGCTGGTGCTGGGGTTGTTGTCCCTGCTACTACTGCCTGCTCCATGACTGCCTTATGTGAAGTGTGCAATTTTTTTCCATGAAGCACCCATTTTTTGTACTTTTTTATGCATTTTGCACTAAAAAGTGAAGCAGGGCCAATTTGCGTGACTTTACATGCTGCAAGTCAGCCCGGTGTCACTTTTGCAGCAGTAGTGTCTGATTTCTCTACGAGATGGTGCATACAATAGCATAATTTTTTTGACGCCACCAGGATCCTTATGCCACGTTTTGTAAATTCGATGCATCCATGGGGTAGGATTGTAATGTACTGAAGCAAAAGTTATTTTGATGCATCGCTGATGCAACGCAACAATGCGCCATTTCTTATAAATAAGGCCCAAAGTGCTAGTTTGTGCTGATGAAATCCATACAGATTTAGAACAGGCAATAAATATTTACTTTTTAAAGCTTCATTATATTTTGGAAAAGGTAAAATGGGTCAGCAACTGATTTGACACCTCATCACAAGGGCAGATTAAACTACAAGCAAAATCTTATTGGCCCATAGGAAAACATATAGGACTTCTAATTGTGCTAAGGCGAAATTTTGTCAGCAACAATCTTTCCTAAGCGTTTTTGAACAAAAAAACTGGAAAGGTTCATTTTGATCAAGTTTGTATAATCGAATAGTCTCTCAATGCATATTGGCCCATTTCCTGGTTACCAGCAGAGTTTAACACTTCCACCACCTCCCTTATGATTCAAATGAGGCAAGGAGAACAAATCGAGTCTGCTAAGGGATTCAACTGTGTGTTTTTTACATATCTCATCCAAGGGCTTTTGTGCCCTTGATCGCAGGCTAAAAAGTTAATAATGATCTCTCATTTTAATGAGGCATGCTGGTTTCCCCATAATGAGAACCAAAGAAGGAGTAGGGAAAGTTTACAGTGATCTCCAACTCCTCGTACATAAAAAAGTGGGAGCTGAATGGAGAAAGACCTAATGAACAGTGGCGAAAATGTTTTTCCTCCTGTTGGAGTTTGAAACAGCCAGGTAGTCCCACAATGCTGCCCCATAGGTCATAACTGGCAGACATGTATGCTAATAAACTTTAAGAACCAAGCACATAGGCCTGCTCTCAAAATCCTTGGAAGATCAAATACAGCCCCAACTGAATAATTAAATCTAAGACACCTGTTGGAGATGCATGGTAGCCAGGTGCTTTACGAGCCGAAGATTACCCCCAAATATGGGAAATCATTAACCCTTGTAACAATCTTCCCCTTTGTGGAAGTAAGTCTGACTTTACATCATTGTCGCCTACAAACCTTACAACAAGTTTTAGCAATGTTGGTTTCATTGTCCAAAGCATCCATGAAACATATGAAGATATTGATGAGACCTCTGAGGAAAGGGTTGGGAAGATCATAACGGTGTTGTCAGAATATAACAGTGGTGGGACAGGCATAGATTTCTATTAAGTCCTTACCATTTACAATCAAATATTAACTGAAGTCATTAACACAAAAAAATGGGATTTGGGTAAGTACACAACCTTGATGGACCCCACAAGCTAAGACAAAAGGTTTGGTACCCCTTCTGAGCCATGTCTAACCGAAGCCGAAACACCATAATGTGAAGCGGGTAAAAAAACCTAAGGTTCCAGGCAGACCTAACTGGAACAATATTCCTAATAGCTTTAACCTATTTACCAGATCAAAAGCGCTGCTAAGCTCCAGGAATGGGAGAGGAATAGAACCTTTATTAGTCATCATGTACTTATCTATAGTAAGTTGTACATTCTGGCACTGTTCTTGCGTTCCCAGGACCTTCCTGAAACAATATAAGAACAGGCTGAGCAAACTATTGTGTTCAGTCCATTCCTCTATTTTATGGAGGATAATTCCCCCCTCCGCCCTGACCATTGAGTCAAACAATTAAATAGGGCAAGCAAGGGAGGTCCTTTCTGCTGACTTTGTAAATTGGAACAATGGTTGCAGTCTGCCATGATGTTGGCATTCCAGAGTAGGTAGCTGCGTTCAGGACATTAGTTAATATTTAGGCTCAAAGTTTTAAATTATCCATGGACTGGTCCATTGGGATCCCATCTAGTCTGCGGGCTTTACAAGAGGAGCTAGCCCTGATGGCTGTAATAACCTCTAGAAGTTCGAATTTTGCATCAATGGAAAATAGTGATGACACCTCATGCACTGCACCTTCATTCCATGAACCAAAGGAAAAAACATTTTTAAAGTGCGTGACCCATCTACCTGCATTTATGTCTGTGCCTAACCCATGAATTGGTGTTATTGTGACTGTTTGCTTTAACGGTTTTTCAGAAGACCCTACATCTCGTTTTTTACAGGCTCGTTCTTGGCTGTCTAAGGTTTCGTCCCTGATTGCTGCTTTCCTCTTCTTAATGACTGATTTGTACGCATTTGTAGCACTGGCTATGATCTCTAGGCGTACTGTTTGACCCGCAACACAATCTTCGATTGATCATCATCATCATTGTCAGCTTTATATCGGCCATAGGCCATAAAAGCAACATCTTAAAATTACTAAAAGAAACCATAATCCTTTTGCAATACATCATACAATATTAAAAGAATTTCCAAATGCAAAAAAACATGAAATCAAGAATTGAATATATTACTCCAGTTCATATTCATACTCGCCAATAACCATGATTAAAAATGATTCTACAAATTCACGGAGGTACTTTTGGATCTTACTAGCCAAGCGCTTCGTAAAAAGCGTGTGACTGAAAACACTATTTTCCCACTAGTGTCACTTAACAGGACCCGTAATGATTCATCATAGTTTTTAATACCAAGATTGCGACACAGCAGAGCAATCCATTTCTTCCTAGACTTTAGATAACTCGGACAAAAGAAGAAGAAATGGGCTACAGATTCAACTTTCGCTGGGCAAAAAGTACAAAAACTGGACCCACCACTACTATCTCCACCCCCCCACCACCCAGAGGTAAAGGAGATCAGGGGCAAAATTCCTAATCTTAATTTTATAAACAGGATCTTTGCCTGTGTCGGGTAAACTTCATCCAAATAGCATTCAAACTTTGATAGACATTTATGCTTAAGGAATTGTTCTGTTCTGGAACCCATCAACTGCTCTTGCCAAGTTCGTAATAATACAGCCTCCCAATAAAGTTTAACAACACGGGGCACCATGCATTTTTTTATATTCAATGGGCAACTCCATAGCTCCTCCAATTTGATCTGGTAACACAGCTCCTTTATATAATTGAGCCATGGAATTGATGCCACTCTATCAAGGGATAATAGTTCAGTCATTACCATCCTATACTGCCCCAACTGGACAGAAGACCACAGGCACACCCAGTATAGGAGGGGTTTCAGACCAATGACACAATGTATTGGATTTAATCCCAAATCAAGCCTAAACGGAATAAGTGGGGTACTAGCTGGTAGGTGCAATATCGATCGTAAGAATCTATTTTCAATCAGAGTTATTTTATGCAGGTTACAATGCCCCCATAATTCCGCCTCATACGATGCAGCTGACACTGCTGCAGACTTGTATACTAGCATATCATAAGTGCCGGGGAAACTGGGCCTCCAGATGAATTAATTAGCTTTCTCCCGATAACCAATGCTCTCTGCTGTAAGACCACAGCACTCTTCTCTATTTGGGGGGTCCAGGTGGGGCTGCTTGACAGTCTTATACCCAGGTAGTCAATTTGCCTCACTTGCTCAATTATTGTGCCACCTATAACAATTTTCGACCCTTAATGATTTGTGCGGGTTTAAGGCCATAAATTTCGATTTCTGCGGGTTTATTTCTAGCCCCCTTTCTTCGTAAAATACAGTGAAGGAGTCCAGTTCATTTTGTAAAGCCATCGGGGTCCTTGACATTAATAGCGTATCATCAGCAAACATAAGAATGGGCCCTGGTTCTTGCTCTATTTTAGGTGCATCATGATTGCATCTCCTCAGCTGGTCTGCAGCCCCATTAATATAAAGGCTAAACAAAGTAGGGGCTAATACGCACCCCTGCCTCACCCCGCTGGGGATTTATCACCCTCCATTCTCCATAAACATGCTTGGTTCAGACCTCTTACTGAGGATAGCAGGACTAACGAGGGTTGATTTAATGTAGCAACTTAACCTAGAAAAGGCCTCGATTGTTGAAAGGTTGGATTAATGTATGATTAACAACTCATCATAAAGTAGATCAAAATTAGCAATAATTGCGGCAGCTAATAGAGGTTGTGAGCACTCTTCCATCTCAAACTTAGCCCTCGATCAATAGTTTCTAAGCCAGTTATCCCCTTTTCTGCAGGTAATACACAGACTGTTGACGATTTTAATCGGAGTTCAATGAGGTTAAGACTGCTGAGATGGTTTTCAATTGTGTCCCCAGAATAGACTAACTCATTCATGTCTTTAGATATGAAGATATAATCAATAATATTGTCTTGTCCGAGCTTTCGAATGTTGCAGCCTGGGCAGACATCTCCCCCAAAATTTTCACAATATTATAAAAGCCAAAATCTAGAAGATGGTATTAAAGTTTGGCCCCTTGAAGTCAATTATTTGTACGTTTGTAGCATTTTCTGGGATTTGAAAGGGGTCAAAAGAGTGTACAAGATCTTATTTTCGCATTGAAATCCCCACCCAAGATGACCTTGAGGCCCTGAGGAACAGTAAAAGAACTGCTCCCCAGAGTGTCTATGGCGTGAAACAAAGTGTCGATCTGGCCGACCTTGTTCTGCTGGCTAACTGAGTTATATAACTTTATCAGGTAAAAGTTAATTGCATTTAACATGCCATAAAATCTGAATACCTGGATGATTTGAGGATACAGGTGTAACCTTGTACATTATCCAAGTACAAACGAACATAGTCAACTCTCCACTAGCTCTACTTATAACAGATGTATGGGGAGTGGCTGGAATTAAGAAACTTTGATACCCATCACAGATAATAACAGTGGCCCATTATTCTTGGGACACAACAATATCACATTTTGCAACATAAATCAACAGATTAGCATCACTTAGCTTCGAATCGAAGCCTGAATGCTCCAACAAATTAGATTGATCCATGAGCACTCAACGGTCAAATTTGGCCTTGTCAAATTTGACGAAGCTATTACACTTGACTCCTTCTTCTTGGCATTAGTGGGATCACCAACCAGTCAATCTATTTAATTCACATTGGCAAGTGAAGTAAATCAGTTAGAGAGGGAATTGTTGGGGTATTTGATTGGATGTTATATTGAGCCAACCTGGGATGCAGGGGAGGTTGAGCCCTCATGATAAATGCCTGTAGAATAAAACCCAACAGGAACAAATTGTTGTGATTATGGATGTTTGCCTTACCGGGTTCTGTGAAATGAGTTTGCGTGCTAAATCTGGGTATTTGCACTTAATAACCACACAATTCCCCTTCAATTGCTTGTTGCTTGGACTGATCCAATATGGCTTCTTGCAAGCAAAATATTGTTGTGGTCATAGAGGTTGAAGTTAGTTTTTTTGGTTAACTGGTGGCACACCTTATTTTAAAGTTGGACTGCAAAATCCTCTACAGTGGCGATAAAGGTACCACATTTGACTTGACCACATCATAAGGACAACATTCAGAGTGAAGATTGAGCTGTTGCCGTAGGTGACTATGCCCTGCAGAACCAGCCCATCTGGGTATCTTTCCACAGGGTTACCCCTACATTCGGGGGATAACAACTTAAGCCCCCTTAGCCAACACGGTTGTGGTTGTATGCTTGAATGCAGCCTTAGGAGAATTATTTCATAGCAGCATGGGAATTAGGTCACTTAGAGGCAGAGGGTCCATATTCCCTAACAGAGGTGGATGAGCAGATTATTATTATTATTATATGTGATTTATAAAGCTCAAGGCTACCCAAAAAGGGTTTCCCAGCGCTAAGCTCATCACGAAAACAAGTGTCATACCTATTCACTATCAGAGGATTTAAAACAGCCAAGCGTTTAGCAGTTTACAGAAAACTGAAAGCGAGTACCAAACTCTCAAGGCCAGGGGCAGGGAGTGCCAGAGCTTAGGACCCAAAAAGAAGAACCTGCAACCTCCTTGGTTGGAAATTGCAGCCAGCTCGAGATTGCTTGAGCACAGAGACTGATTGAGTGAGTATGAACACCATAAGGTTCTAAGATAAATGGGTCCAGAGTTGCATAAACATTTATGCATGTAGCATAGAGCTTTAAATTGCACTCAGCATTCAACTGGCAGCCAGTGTAGGTCATGGAGCAGGCTGGCTGTGGAAGTAAATTTAGGGGTATGAGGAAGAAGACGTGCTGCATCATTTCTCACCGTTGGACCCATTTAAACAAGATCTTTGATATGCCTAGGTACATGAGATTACCATAATCCATCCTGAAAATAACCGAGGCCCTCAGGGCTGAGACTGAAAGAAATCTAAGAATTTTCTGGAGCGAACTAAGAATACCAAAGCAGGTGTCAGTGACCTTGTTAATCTGGTGACTCATGGACAGCCTGTCCATGAGACCCCTGGATTCTTGACCACAGGTGTTGGAGTAGAAATATTGCCCATTGCCGCACACAAAAGATGAGGTCCCCAAAGGTGGGGGAAGTTGCCCACTAAAGAAACCTCTTTTTTATTCCCATTTAGCTTCAGGGAGCTGGTATTCATCCGAGATGAAACTTGAATAAGGCAGATGTTAAGAGCCACTGCATTGTGAGTCACCTTGGATGATAGGGATACCACAATCTAGGTGTCGTCCACATATGAGAAGAGTGTAAGACAGCATGTTTCTACTAATTCTGCCAATGTCCTTACATAGGGATTAAAAATGGTCAGACTAAGGGTGGAGCCTTGAGGCACCCCAGATGATAAAGGGTAAGACTTTGAATGAAGTTGGTGCATGTGGATCTGCAGGACCCGACCCTGCAGAAAAGATCCCAGCCAAGACAGGACTGTACCCTGCACACCCATCTCTCTTAACCTTTGGATAAGAATGGTGTGGTTTACCATATCAAATGTTGCATTGAGATCTAAAAGGATCAGTGCAGCAGTACCCATATTGTCTAGCTGATGCCTCAGATATTCGGTAATGCAGAAAAAAGCTGATTCGGTGCTATGGCGGGTTCTAAAGCCTAATTACAAAGGGTGAAGCAATCAATTTAGCTCAATGTACGATGTTAGCTGCTTATTTATATTTTTTTCTAACATTTTGGCCAAAGTAGGCAAGAGCGAGATTGGTCTGTAATTAGACCACAAAAAAGGATCATGATTTGGCTTTTTCAACAATGACATGACCACAGCATGTTTAAAAGAATTCGGACAATGCCTACTGAAAGAGATGCATTCAGAAGCTGTATGAGTTGATCCATAGATTGAGGGACAAGCTTGCTGAACACCGAGGGTGGACAGGGGTCAAGAGAAGAGCCTGATTTTATGGCAGCAAGAAGCGAAGTGAAACTCGAGAGGTCCAGGGTGTAAAACAAGCTCAGTGCACAATGTACTTTAGATTGTATAGGATGTGTGCTGGGGTTAAGTGGAGGGGAGAAAGAGGCCTAGATGTCCACACTTTTTAAATATAGAAACCAGCTAACTTGTCACACTGAGGTTGTGAGAGGGGGGTAACTGGAGGAATGTAAGTGGGATCTGAGAGTGTTTTGACTACTTGAAAAAGCTTTAGGGCAATTTTGGGCCAAAATTATTTTGTTGGAGTAGAAGGTGGCTCTGATGATGCAACAATTATTTTGATAGTCCTTTGAAGCCGACTTATACGTCTGTTTGTCCTCTTTAGTATAGGATTTGTGTCAAACTCTTTCAAGGCATTTACATATCTTTTAGTTTTCTCTCGCAAAGAACCATTGTACCATGGAGCCGGAGGAAGAGTTCTATGGTGCGTCCTGCTCATAATAGCAAATAAAGAGTCAAGAGAAGACATAAGCCAGGTATCAATAATGAGTGTATCTAATTCCACTGAGTTGTTAAGTGAAGGTCGATTGAACTCTAAAATGGAATTCTGAGCTGGGACTTTGAGTTTTCCCCAGCTCCTGCGAGTGGAGATTGACTATTCAGTGTGTGTGCGGGGCCCAAAGGGGACAGAAAAGGAGAAACGAACCGCAAAAGGATCTGACCAAGATAAAAGAATTGGTGTGTCAACATTCAGGCTGGTTAAAATAGGGTCGAGGATGTGTCCAGCCTCATGGAGATGGACTAGGCTCTGACCTATCCACGGCGGGTAACGTTTCTTCCTGTGAGGTTCTCTTCACTAATTAATTTTCCATGTTCTGCAACCTCCCAACCAAAAGGACTACACAGGACCCAACCATAACCTTAATTTTCACAATCAGTGAATTACAGACAGTCTCATTACTTTCACTCCAGTAAAACTGGGAGGGCACTATGTGACTGTTCCTAAGATTACGCTTAGAAGGGCTTCTAGGACTACAAGCTATTTGAGAAGTAAGATGCTTCGTCCTTTTTTTCCTTTTGGCCATAGGGCCACAATCCCTCTGGGGCGATTGTTCCTGGGTATGGGTGTCCTCTTGGTTATGGCCAGTTGGGTGAGCAATAAAGCTCCACAGCCATCCCCACCAGTTGTGCTTATATCCAAATTGATAACAGGTTAGGTTGTTGGACGACCGACTGAGTCGAATGAAAGCCGTCTTTCAGCCAGGTCCACGTTCTTGGAGATGAACCCCAACAGCTCAGATTAAGAAAGAGTCCAATGCAGAACTGTTTGAGTTGATGGTACTTTTTGTGACAAAAAGGTTCCTCTTCCCCATAGCGACCCGAGCCAAAACAATATATGACTAAGAATTGAAAATGCAAGTAGACTTATCCACAAATTGACATTAAAACAATGAGTGGGTCTGGAGTACATACATGGCAAAGTTAAGGCCCCAATTGAAATAAATTTTATTTTTCAGCTAAGGAGGGTTGCCCAACATGACCTCTTAAAGTCAATGTTGGGCGAAGAGGAGCCTGTCTTGGCCCAGTCTGCACCCAGGCGCGACGCCCTAACTGAGAAAAAGTCCAATGTAAAATGGTTAGAGTTTATGGTTCCTTTAGTGACCGGAAGTTTCCACTTCCCAATGGTGACCCGATCCAAACCAATTTATGACTATGAACTTGAAATGCAAGTAGGCAGATCCAGAAATTGGCAGTAAAACAATGATCATCATAATATGCGGGACAGAGTATATGTGTGGCAATTTTGAGTCCCTGGTTCATGTCAATTTTACTCTCCAGCCAAAAAGAGTGACCCATCCTGACCTCTTCTGGTCAATGATGTGCTCAGACTAGCCCGCCATGGCCCAGTTTTAACCCAAGTACAGCCTGGCCACATTCTGAGCTGCAGTAGATGGCAATTCCCTTAATAGAACATGAGGTACTGGGTTTTTCAGAACCGGTACTGATCCGGTAACCCAGCGGTGCCAGGGTACACCCAAAGACCTCGGGTACTTTCCTGATTCAGACCACAGAAACTCAGAGTCTTCTAGGTGAAGTCAAAGATCAAATTTATTGGCTGCAACCAAGTGACAAGCGTCCTAGAAGTACAACAGCACGGTTTGTATGTTCTCAGGAGACTGTGTGTCAATGCAAAGTCAGGTTTCCTTATATACAGTTTTTTAAGCTTCAGGCAAACATTCTTGACATTTTGGTTGGTCATTCACATGTTTTCACTACAAAGGAAAAAACAGTGTCATGATGAAACCTCATATTTCATGTCATCCAACCCATAATAAATTACCCGGCAAGGCCTAGTATTTTACATCAGATAAGTGTGGACCCCCAATAAAAACGGGCACCTCCCCCTCGTAAAGTAAGAAGAAGAAAAGAGCAGGTGCAGGTGTGAGCAAGATTAGGCAGGGTGTGTGAGCGATAATAAGGGTTTTATGGCATGGTGTGCCTTGATGCTATCTGATTCGGCCACTGGGAGAGGGACTGACCAAACAGGTTTGGCCTGAGGCAATGGTTCCAGCTTGCCCAGGTCAGAGAAAAGTCAATCAAGGTGTACGTGTCCTTGGAATCAAATCTGACTGTATTATAAGCCTATGTGAGGGCAACTTTTAAAAATGGCTGCCGTATATAAAATGGGAGCCACGAGTGCAGGACGAAAATGGCGATTTCGAGGTGAAAATGCTGCTGGAATTGAGCGAAAATGCTCATGTTTAGTGTACTAGTCATTATCGGTCTTTTGATACTAAAATCGTACTGCTGTGGCAAAGTAAATTACATGGGTCCAGAATTTTTAGAACCACAAACCCTCCTTTTGCCCTTACATAGGCAATAAACCTATTCTCATGCTAATCTGAGTCCAGGTCTATGTTTCTAAAGTCGTTGAGATGTTGCAGGAGCAAAATTCTAGTACTTGGTAACTCTCTTCTGGACAGGTCTCCTCGAACATGAAGTAGCACAAAAGGCCACATATGGCAGAACAAAATAAGCAATACCTCTATCTGCAGTAGGTGGCATAAGATCACACACCCAACAATTAGTGATGTTCACTACTAACTAGTGTTGATGCAGAAGCTGTACAAAAGAATTGCTTACGAATTCTGATCTTCTAACCTGCTCATGTTCAGGAAAAGGGTGAAAAGAGTGCAAAGAAACAATAGTAGGAAAAGACATAGGTTGGGAAGTGGGTGCAGAAGTCAATTGAGTAGAGAAAAACAATCCCACCCATAAATGACAACGTCATGTTTAAAAGACACTAGAAAACACGTTATTAAGAACATATAGACAACGGGAGAAAGTAGTGACCACTATTACAAATGAAATAATAATTTTTCACAACCCTAACGAAAAAGCAAATCCTAAAATTATCTAGTAACATTTTTAGGGCTCCTCTGCATTTCAGTAATTTTTGTATGTTCAGGTGGAACAGTGGTGACTCTCATCAATGCTCTAAGGTGAAAAGGGGCTACTCTTTCCACAGAAAATGGACTTTATTCTGCTTTTACTAAACAGAATAGTACTTTAAAACAATGCCAGCAAAACAATCAGTCTCCTAACACCTAGTCTATACAATCACACGGAAACCTCTTGTGAAACCAACTATGCCCAGAGTCCGTTCAAAAAGACTCTCTGGCAGGCTTCTATTGTCCATCAAATTTTCTTTTGTTGTTTTCTTTCGCATGGGCCTCTCAATTCAGGCCTCTTCGTGAGAAAAGTACTGCTTAGTTGGAGTGCCCTCCTGGCAAACACCCACAGCTCACTCGAAAGTCTCAATGTCTTAAAGCAATGCACCAGTGTCTCTCCTCTGTGGCAGACACTACAAACAATGTGTTCTTCATTGATCAAGGGCACAAATCATCTCGTGCAGACCCAAGCACCATTAATTGGGAAATAGCTCAAGCTCAGCAGCACTTTCAGACTCCAACACTCATTATTTAGTGTCAGAGGACGCTCAAGCTGCTCTTTCATGGGCACCACAATATAGTGCCTTTTTCCAAACTTGAAATCTCTGGTGCACTGCCCTTCTTCCGTTGGAGCAAAGAAAAGGGGGGGTGTGGCCAAAACTCAGGCCAAGGGGCTCAAGGGATTGCACACTGTCAGAGGTTACCAGCACATGACAGGTAGAGAAATGAAACCTCAAAACAGCTCTGCCATCAACAACAGGAATCCTTCTCTTTAGCTCCTTTACACTGAAACTTTGGTTTTGTGATGTCCAACGCCGTCTGATGGAGCAAGTACGATACCATGCGCTGGCGATCGCTGTCCAGCTTTGCTACTTTCTGGGTGCTGAGACTGTAGGGCCAAGACGTCCGTCTTTCATCTGTAGCTGTCACTGATGGGAATTAGGCTTAAATCAATGTCCTGCAGGTTATTATGACTTGATACCCACAGAATCTAGTGACGTAGGAAATGTGCCACAGTTGTTAGTTTCTTTCAATTTAGTTAAAAAAAAACAGTTCATGGTTTTTAACAAGGGGACTGCAAGCAGGTGGTCTGCAATCTTCAAAGGAGTAGCCATACACCATGGGCATAAAATACAAAGACAAAGGCAGAAGGTCAAAACAGGGTCTCTAGCATCTTTAATTGGGTTCTCTCCATTATTCTCTGCCATCTATAGCTACATGAGAATTCCATCTGAATGGATTTCCTCACACAGTGGCATTGTCTAATGGGGTAAACACATATTTTCCTCAACGATTAAGTCTAGGTGTTTCTCCTTACCTTAGAACATCTCAATAGAGAAATCACATGATACCGATTATCAGGGACATGTAGAAACCTTCCTTTAAAAACTGTGCATCAGGTGCACTATGCAATACACAGGCTAATAGTCAAATGTGCAAACAAAAAGACAAGAACTAGAGGGTCCTGATATTTGCATGATTAGGACACATCTGATCCCACCAAAAATTAAAGTAACAGGAACAGAAGGGAACCGAAAACCAAATTAAAATAGACATTGAAAATTTGTCATGTTCAAAAAGGTAAACATAAGATATCTCCTATTGAGATGGAAAACTTGTCTTACTATAATATTGAGTCAGTTAACCAGTCTATCGCTACCCTGACAGTCAGGCTGGAAAACATTGAAGCAGGCCTAAGGCAAATTCTTGAAAACCAGTCTGGTCATACCAAAGGGAATTATACATAACATGGGGGTCCCTGGTACATCACTGCAGTCTGGAAATGTGAACCTGAACAATACATCAATAATAATAAAAGGGCTGACTGGTGAAAGGAATTCGAAAAAGAGAAATGGGACTAGGACATAGCTAAAATCTCAATAACTAAGCATGATGCGACATTGGTCAGGGGAAGTAACAAAAGAAAAAATCTATAGGAAGAACAAAAAAAAAATTATTTGGGTGATAGTCAGGCATGTGACACAACACCGAGAGTACGGGTGATACACAAAGGCCAAAGTTACACAAATTTTAACTCTACCGTTGGCGACTACACCATATACAGTACTCCTAGCTAATGTTTCAGTTCCTTCTTCAGGAAAAAATGAAAACCTGGTTTTCTTTTAAGGAACGAAAGCCATATGCTACTTAGGAAACAGAACATCATTAACTAATGTAATATAGAAATTAGGCCACCTTGAGTCACAGATCTATAATTTCATCCTTAGGTCCAATCAAGGCTACATAAATGTAGGGCTGCCTGTTCCTTTAAGGGAAGGGGCAGTAACGTGACTAACTGCAGGTGACACACTTTGATCCTGTATACCTCTTTTTATTTTCCTTCAATACCATTATAGCCAAATAGACATGCACTGGTGAAGTGTTGTCTTTTATGTTCACAGCATGAAATATCATTATCTGTGGAATTTAGTAACCAGAACAAGTTCAACCAACTGTTGCGTAGCGATGGGCATCGTCATGACCATCCCCTCACAACACAGGGGAGCTTGTAATAGTATCAAAAGCAGCAACAAACATGCAAAAAACAAATAAAAAAGAATAAAAACGCACAAAACGTCAAGCCATCAGATATACTTGCTGTGTATCAAGCACAAAAAGCATAGACAAAACAATAGCATGTGTGAATAAGCGGTGACACACAACACTATGGCCCTGATTCTGATTCTGGCGGGCGGCGGAGGCCGCCCGCCAGTTTTCCGCCCTCCAAAATACCGCGCCGCGGTCAAAAGACCGCGGCGGGTATTTCAAGTTTTCCCCTGGGCTGGCGGACGGCCGCCAAAAGGCCGCCCGCCACCCCAGGGGAAAACGACCTTCCCACGAGGATGCCGGCTCGTAATCGAGCCGGCGGAGTGGGAAGGTGCGACGGGTGCATTTGCACCCGTCGCGTATTTCACTGTCTGCCAAGCAGACAGTGAAATACTTGTAGGGGCCCTCTTACGGGGGCCCCTGCAGTGCTCATGCCATTGGCATGGGCACTGCAGGGGCCCCCAGGGGCCCCGCAACTCCCCCTCCCGCCATCCGGTTCCCGGCGGGAGAACCGCCAGGAACTGGATGGCGGGAGGGGGAGTCGGAATCCCCAAGCCGGCGCAGCTGGGGGCAGCGGGAAACCGGCGGGAGACCGCCGGTTTCCCTTTACTGACCGCGGCTAAGCCGCCGCGGTCAGAATGCCCCGCGGGGTACCGCCGGCCTGTCGGCGGTGCTCCCGCGTGCCGCGGCCCTGGCGGTTCTTATACCGCCAGGGCCGTAATGAGGGCCTATGTCATGTACTTTATGCACTGTAAACCTGCAGCCCAAAACCCAATATTTGGGCCTGTTTAATTTGTCAGGTTTAAAATCCTTACCCTCCTTTTGACAGTAGATCACCAGGCAATGGAAATCTGCTGTCAAATATAACTTTACTGTTTCTCTTCTAACATACAGGACCAGCAAGAACAATTCATGATAGGACCAAATACATGAAAATAAATTTCCATTACTTAACTGTTACCCTCTTGTCAGTTACTTCGCAACATCAAGCCACCTTAGTTTTACCTTTCTAAAAGTAAAAATTGTTACACTGACACTCCATATTAATTTGGCACCTACAATTTCCACTGTGAAAAATAAGTCTTAATTGGCAAATCGTTCTCATTAAGGCATGTAGCCTTCAAAATTTAAAAAAAGGGCTGCATCTTATTTTCTGTCTAAGACTTAATGCAACACTTCCATTTCACAAGTGTCAACATGACAGCCTCCTCCATTGTTTATGGGAAAACTAAAGATAGCATCTCAGGAGCGTGACTTGAGCCAGCCTCTGTAGCTCTCCTAGCTTCTGCCACTCTGAATCTGAATCTGTCAAAGACAGTAGGCCTTCCTATTTTCCTTCTAACCTGGAATAATTCACTCTATTTAAAAAAAAAAAAGAAAATTTCCTTTTTAGGCGCTAAAAAAAAATGATCTCTATTTCCAGAATATTAAACTACATTTACTGTGAATAATTCACAAACCTTAATAACACACATACCAGTTGTTAGAATAAATGCTTGTTGCAATCCCATGCAATGGTACATATTTCATCAACCTCGAATGAATGAACGTCTCAGTAGGCCCAGCTGAAGTTAGAACCTTCAACCTTGATATTAAAACAAGCCTTTGTACTGGCACATTGACTCATTGAATCATAAGAAGGCACAACCTGCAAATATATATCAAACCTAAATGTATGCATTTACTGAAGCCTGAGACACTTTAAAAAGTACTCTGAATGAAAGAAAATGCAGTTTAAACAGTGCTTTTGCCCAAAATCGACTTTGATATTTTAGGCATTAAAAAATAAATATCCTACAATTTTCTTGCATAATATGCATTACCAGAATGTCTATTACACAATCCATGAGTCAGCCATTGAAAATATTAACTTATACTTTATAGAAATGAGCTTGTTTGCTCCTGCGCCAAGGGAAAATTGCACATACAAATGTCATTTTAGCGGTGCAACATAACTTAAATTAAATTTTAATGTTAGGAGGTCATAGTATAGGTATTAAGCTTTATAAATATTAAAAAACGATTTTGAAAGGCACTTATTTTTTAAATAATTTTTCCATAATTAATAATTTTCTTTTTTTTAAAAAATAAGAACCCAATTATTCTTTTTTTTTGGTGATAATTCCACATATAAAAGCAAGCTGCATCCCTTGCCTATTATTTGGGATACATTAACTCACAAGCCTAAGCGCATAAGCCTAACTTGAAATGCGTCACATTTTTGCGCCACTTTCATTTAAAAGGAAGGTTATGCAAAATTCCACCCATGTTTAACTGGGAAAGTGCTGGCTGAATTGAACATTCCTATCAAATATACTGCAGCTGAAAAGTTTGCCTGTGAACATCTAATACAATGCATCTAAGAAAAATGCTGTAAATGTATTTTTTTTTGCAAAAATAGATAATTTCGTTTTTGTTTGGGGCCCTATTTATATCTATTGAATGTGTTTTCTAATTTATTAAGCATTTAACGGCAGTTTTGTATATGTGCACAATTGCTCATTCTATAAATTAAAGAGCAACATATAGCTATGTTAGCACATCACATGGTTCATTTCTGGATTTTTTCTAAGTTTCTACCTAATATTAATTAACCAACATTTTACTTAACAAACTGTAAACATCAAGAAGACCCACAAACACACATTGAGCTAATTTCAGATATAAACAGAAAACACTCAGTACACACAATACAGCGCGCTTTAGCCATTTTTCATAAATAGCGTCGTCGCAATTTACTTACAGAACCGTTTGCAGATCCTAGTTGTAAGTCATATTTACAAGAAAAAAAGAAAACTTTTCTCAATTATTTCCAAGAATAGCGGACCCATACTTTATTAAACGTGATGGGGCCTACTCCGTGCTTCACATATAGTTCAAAGGTTGGAGTTCCAATCGGAGGAACCGGACATGAGTCCTCCAACTGGGAGTCCCTTTTACAACCAAGACAAAACAAATTTCCAAGTCTGCTAAGACCAGGCATCTTCGCTCACTAGTCTAGCTTCAAACTTCAAAGGATTATCGTTCACGATAGTCTCGTGAATACACGAATCCTTCGGCTTTGGTACTTGCAAGTTCCAAATCAAAGTGATCCCGAAGGGATACCAAACCAAATGTCCAACTAAGGACCAAATCAAGTGTCCAACTAAGGACTGGGAGACGCTCCACTTATACTTAACTGGAAATATCGATGACGTCACCAGAAGTCTCGTCTTATCGTTTCGCTCTACCAAACATCAAGGGTCCAAATCAGGGCGATAGCCAGGGCAGCAGTCCTTCGTAGCCGTCGGGAAGCGGGGAACCTCGCAGCAAAGACTTTCGGACCACGTCGACATGCAGGGGTCAACGAAGTGGCGGCCTTCCTCCAGAATTTTCACACGAAGCTCCCCACGGACCTCAGGCTTGGACCAGTACCGCTGGTATCGCCCCACGTTGGGCGCCAACTGAGGTACTGGGTTTTTCAGAACCGGTACTGATCCGGTAACCCAGCGGTGCCAGGGTACACCCAAAGACCTCGGGTACTTTCCTGATTCAGACCACAGAAACTCAGAGTCTTCTAGGTGAAGTCAAAGATCGAATTTATTGGCTGCAACCAAGTGACAAGCGTCCTAGAAGTACAACAGCACGGTTTGTATGTTCTCAGGAGACTGTGTGTCAATGCAAAGTCAGGTTTCCTTATATACAGTTTTTTAAGCTTCAGGCAAACATTCTTGACATTTTGGTTGGTCATTCACATGTTTTCACTACAAAGGAAAAAACAGTGTCATGATGAAACCTCATATTTCATGTCATCCAACCCATAATAAATTACCCGGCAAGGCCTAGTATTTTACATCAGATAAGTGTGGACCCCCAATAAAAACGGGCACCTCCCCCTCGTAAAGTAAGAAGAAGAAAAGAGCAGGTGCAGGTGTGAGCAAGATTAGGCAGGGTGTGTGAGCGATAATAAGGGTTTTATGGCATGGTGTGCCTTGATGCTATCTGATTCGGCCACTGGGAGAGGGACTGACCAAACAGGTTTGGCCTGAGGCAATGGTTCCAGCTTGCCCAGGTCAGAGAAAAGTCAATCAAGGTGTACGTGTCCTTGGAATCAAATCTGACTGTATTATAAGCCTATGTGAGGGCAACTTTTAAAAATGGCTGCCGTATATAAAATGGGAGCCACGAGTGCAGGACGAAAATGGCGATTTCGAGGTGAAAACGCTGCTGGAATTGAGCGAAAATGCTCATGCTTAGTGTACTAGTCATTATCGGTCTTTTGATACTAAAATCGTACTGCTGTGGCAAAGTAAATTACATGGGTCCAGAATTTTTAGAACCACACACAGATGGTCTCACCTCAAGACAACAATAGAGCAATGAAGTGTGGGGCTTGTAGTCCTTGTCCTGCCCTCTCCTCCGGTTACCGTGTCCCATGCTGCAAGAATTGACAATGTGCTTTATAGTGTTTATGGCCTCATCGTCAGAAAGCAATGGAGCAACAAAGTCTGGTCCTTACCAATCCCTCTTCTCTAGTTAGCACGTCCAACGCTGTGAGAGATGAAAATGAGATTTATAGAGAAGATGGCCCCACCTCCAGAGAGCAATGGAGAATAGAAGTCTGGACCTTGTAGTGCTTGCCTGACCCTCTCCTCTGCTTAGAGTGGAAGGCTGCGTTTTGCTCTAAAAAAAGTAGAAAACCATTGTGCCTTGAGCATTGACTACTCGTGTTAAGTTCTTCTTCATTCTTCTTGTGCTCCTATGATAAAAAACATGGTTTAATGGCATAATCTCTGACATTTCGCATAACAATCAAAAAGTTACACCAGCATAAACAAAATTGCGTCCGGGCCCACTACTGAGTAAAGTAAGAAGTGGAAGTGCAATGAGAGTTGGAAAGCCTGAAAAGAAACCACTTAACATTTAAATGCTTACATTTCACCGCAGTAAATGACAAGAGTTACCAGGGTGCACCAGAGAAGTCCAACAAGCCAAATCAAAGCATACGGTTATAGTAATAAGAGTCCTGAACACGTCTTGAAAGCATAGTAGGTTTATTCTTTCCAAATTGTGACATATCCAAAGAAGACAGCTGACACGTTTTTCGTCATCTGGACTTTTTAAAGGCTTGTACTATTGTTAATGGATTCAATCTAGTAGAGGATATAGTATAGAAATTTCTGATCCTACCACGGACTGTATATCTTATATTAGGATGAGTACAGGTACTTTATGATAAATGGCCATGATAAGCATACTGTGCTAGTGCAGAGTTGTGCAATATTAGTATATCTACTACTTTCACTATCAGACTACACCTAGCTCCCTCCACCCTTAATCGTATCCTACCAATAGATTCTTGTACTATAATTAGCATTCCTCTTTTGCCATTCTCATACATTTTCACCATCACATTAAGATGTCTTCAAAGTCATAAAACTTGGCCCTTCACCAAGATGGAGTAGCAGTGAAGGGAAGAGGATTCATACAGAAGTCATACAGCATCTACCTACCTCTATTAGGCTATTTCCCTCTCATTTCCTACTCATCACCTTCAACCACTCCTAGTTTTAAAAAGTGTACTTGATGTTCTGCCACTCTCCCACACCATTTTCTGAAATTGCATCCCCTGTCCTGTTTAAATACATATTTAAAATTCCACTAGCTATCGTGGCATTCTGCCAAAATCCATCAACACCTACTGAACCACCCCTCCCTAAATGGCATCTGTACTCTGCTCCCAAATGGAGAGTAGAGCGCAGGGTTCTGTATGGACAGCGGCCCCTATTAGAATAAAGTCAGCAGCATGGAATGATGGTCTCCTTTTAGATGTGGGTGGGAATGCACTGCCATGAGAAATTGCAATTAGTGATGCAACAGTGCTCCTTTTTCCACTGCCCACCTCTAGACTGTGGACACCTGAGAGTGAGACCAACTCAAAATCTGACATTCAATCACTTTTATCAAACTTGGATACACAAGGTTAGGAAGCAACATCAGAACAATAAAAAAAATTGACATTAATGGCTTCCGCGGAAAGTCATGCATACAAATGACCTTAGAAAATTATAATAGTTAACAAATATTAAACATGACTTACCAGATGACACCTCAGTCCTGCCAACTGAGATGTTACATACAATATGGCAGTGTAGAAATGTTGCCAGTACTGTCATCCATGCACTATGAGTGACCCTTTTGTCAAATGTTATGTCTATTATGTCAGGGTCAGCATTGTGTCATATACGGTCCCGGACATAAGCCCTGGTTGTTTTCATATGCCAGGAAATTCCTCTAATGTGCCAGTGGCAGCAGTTTGCCACAGGTACCATCTATGCCAAAAATGTCTTCCAGTAAACCATTGGAAGCATTTTTTTCCACTGGTGCCAAAGAGTACCTCTAGTGTGCCAGACCCAGCATTTCGGTGTGGGTATTCCATATGCAAGTTTTTCCTGTAGTATGCCCGTGCCAACATTTTGGCATAGGTGCCTCTATAAACCAGGACATGTGAGGTTTAAAAGCAGACTTGCAAGCATAACTGCACCTTCTCAATCATGCTCACTTAAAATCACATATGCACATTCACTCTCATACACTTCTAATAACTCTTATTTATTCTCACTCATTAGCACTCAGTCTCTTGCACTGACTCAGTGATATGCACTATTTCCCTCCCCCTCAATCTAACTAATTTATACCTTCTCACGTACTTACTTTCACAAAAACACACACACACACACACACACTCCCATATACAAAAATACCTACTCACACATACACATCCTCTCTCATCCAAACTCTCTCCCACTCACATGCACGCTGTAAGATTTGGGTTACTGCTTAAGAGGGGGTGAAACCATTCTCAAGCAGCAACCACAATTCTTCTCAGGGTGAATTCAGAAGTAACCCTAAATTAACATGTGCTCAACAAGCGGATAGCTTGGCAAAGAGCAGTCATTTCACTCTAAGGCAATGTGTAAAGTATTTGTGCAACACTTCAACAGTAACACAGTGAAAACACACTACAAAAGGACCCCACTCCAGTTTAGAAAAATAGAGCAAAATATATTAAATAAAATACCAAAATGGCAAAAATCCAATCAGTAGAACCAGAGTTATGATTCTTCAAAGGTTTTAGGGTAAAATAACACCAAAAAGCACACAGGGCAAACTGCATCTATCTGGTCTTGTGAGACTGGAAGAAAGTCACAAGTTCAGGCCAACTGTAATGGAGCATGGGTTGGATACAGATTACAGGGACCAGGTTAGCCTTGCTGAAAAGTTACCTTCTCAGTCCAGCACCAAGTGTCATGTTTGCGGTGGAGGTGGCTTCAAGGAGCAGGGAAGTGTTGCAGACAGCCGTTAATGTGGCATGAAGAGCAGGACTGGAATCACAGACGGCCATCACTGTAGCATGACACAAAGTTCCTGTTGGTGTGTGGGACGGTCAATCTGGTGCTTCACGGTGTGGCCCCGGACAAGCGGTCGATGTTGTAGCTCAAAGGGCACGGCTGACAGAACTTTGTGTTGCCGGGTTGTGCGAGTGACAAGGATTCGGTACCACTAGGGCTGTTTGCAGTCGCAAAGAGCCCAAAAACTTCTATTCGCCACTTCAAGGCCACATCAAAAGTTAAGGACCTGAGAGGTACCACTAGGGGGTCAGAGGCTTGCTCCAGCTGGATCTGGGTGCTGGAGCAGGTGGTTGGGAGCCTGTTATGTCCCTGTGGCTCAGAATAAGAGGCCAGCAGACTATGCCTTGGTTCTTCTCACCCAGGCAAGACGGCAGAAGGCAACAGGTCATCACAGCAGCAGCAGTCCAGCAGAATGGCAGCCCTTTCAGCAATCCCTATTCCTGGTATAGTATCCAAAGGTTCAGAAGTGTACTGAAGAGGTGGCGTCTGAGGTCCGATATTTACATCTGGTACCCTTTCCCTGGAAGATGGGAGACACTACTTGAAGTTTCCCTTTGAAGTCTACAGGCATTCTGCCGCTCCTGGCCTGGCTCCAGACTAACTACACTGGGTATGCAGCCCTTTGTGAGGAGGCAGGACACAGCCTATTCATGTGTAAGTAGGGCTGTTCCCAGCTCCTCCCTCCCATCCTGCCAGTGAGTGTCCATCCAAGAACACCTAAGCGCTCTATTGTGTGTAGCTATCTTGGAGGAACACACAGAGCCCAGCTGTCAGCCACACCCAGTCATGTGACCCAGAGACAGGCTGCAGGCACTATATGGCTAAGGCAGGTAAATTCAAACTTTCTTAAAGTGGCATTTGCAAGCTTTGAATTTGAAATCTGATTTCACCATGAGTTAGAATTTCTCATTACAATTCCAAAGACGGCAAACATGAAGGGATTACCTGTTCCCGTTTGGATATTACAGTTTATTAAATGTATTAAGGTAACTCCAATATTATTGTATGGAAGGGAAGAGATAGGCCTCACAATTGTGAAAAATGAATTTAAGAGTATTTTACTATCAGGACATGTAAAACTAAAAAGTACATGCCCAAAGTTTCAAATATACTGAATCCTGCTCTCTGGGCTGTCTACGGCCTAACCTAAGGTTGACTTGTATGTATTAAAAAGGAAGGTTTGGGTTCAGCAAAATGTTTACTTTGCCAGAAGGAAATGGCAGTTAAAACTTCACATATCAGCTGACTAGACTCTTAATTAAGGACAGGATTGGATCCAACAAGGTCACCAGGAGTCCCCACACAAGGGCTCTCACTGTCTTTGGTTTGATCCATTCCTGTCGTCGGCACTAAGCCTAGCCACACAAGTTAAGTGGGGAAGCATTTTTATTGAACAGGTGGTTCAATACTCGGTGGTAGGTATTTTGTGGATTCCTCGAGATGAGGAAAGTTTTCATCACAAAAATGTAATGAAAATTAATAATTTCATGTAAAGTTTGAGGTTTGCAACGCGTTGTGGGCAAAAAAAAACTCATGGTATCCATGCAGGTCAACGCATTTTGGATTTCCCTAGGCATATAGCTTTAAAAAATGTACAGGTTTGTGAGGTTTCCCCAGGTGCTACCTGAGCTAGGGCCCAAAAATCCACTGTTACCCACTTTGCAAAAGACGGGTCAATGTTGAGTGGAAAGGTTTGATGTATCCATGTTGGTTTTTGGGCCGTTTCCCTGCGCGGGCACTAGGCCTACCCATACATATGAGATACCATTTTTATCAAAATACTTAGGGTAATGTTAAGTGTATGGACGTTTGTAACTCCCCACAGAATCCAGAATTTTCCATCATAGAAATGTTAGGAAAATATGTTTTATTAGTCAAAGTTTGAGGTTTGCAAGGTATTATGCGTAAACCAACCTGATGAGAGCCAGGCAAGTCACCCCATCTTAGACACCCTTAGGTGCCTAGTTATCAAACATGTACAGGTTTGCTAGGTTTCCCTAGGTTCTAGCTGAGCTAGAGCTCAAAATCCACAACTACCCACTTTGCAAAAGAGGGTCAGTTTTGAGTCGAAAAATGTGACGTATCCATGTTGCATTTTGGGCTGTTTTCATTCGTGGGCACTAGACCTACCCAGACAAGTGGGGTACCATTTTTATCAGAAGACATAGGGGAATGCTGGGTGGAAGGTTGTTTGTAGCTCCCTGCAGATTCCAGAACTTTCCATCACAGAAATATGAGGAAAATGTGTTTTTTTTAGTCAAATTTGAGGTTTGCAAGGGATTCTGGGTAAAACATGTGCAAGCCACACAAGCCACACCATCCTAGATTCCCCTCAATGCCTAGGTTTCAAAAATGTGCATGTGTTCTGTGTTTCCCCTCGGTGCCAGTTGAGCTAGGGCCCACAATCCACAACTAGACACATTTCGAAAAAAGGTATGTCTTGAGTGGAAAAATGTGATGTATCCGTGTTGCATTTTGGCCTGTATCTAGTCCCGGGCACAAAGCATACACAAACAAGTGAGATACCATCTTTATCAGAAGACTTAGAGCAATGCTAGGGGAAAGAAGTTCGTAGCTCCTCACAGATTACAGAAATTTCTATCACGGAAATGTGAAGAAACTGTGTTTTTAATCAAAGTTTAAGGTTTGCAAGGGATTCTGGGTAAAATAAACTGGTGAGCGCCATGCGTATCTCCCCATCCTAAATTCCCATACGTGTCTAGTTTCCAAAATTGCACAGGTTTGCTCGGTTTCCCTAGGTGGCAGCTGAACTAGGACCCAAAACCCACAGCTAGGCACATTGCAAAAAAGGGTCTATTTTCAGTGGAAACATTTGATGTGTGCACGTTGCGTTTTGGGGCCTTTCCTATCACGGGTACTAGCCCTACCCACACATATGTGGTACAATTTTTATCGGGAGACTTAGGGAAACATAGAATAGTAGAACAGGTATTATTACCAATTGTATTTCTCTGCATTCGTGCCTTCCAAATATAAGCCAGTGTGTAAGAAAAATAAATTTCAAGAAATGTCCTCTAATTCACATGCTAGTATGGGTCCTCCCAAATGTGGAAGTGTGCAAATTACCACTGATTCTAAACTCCATATCTTGTGCCCATTTCAGAAACACATAGGTTTCCTTAATACCTTTTATTCACTCTTTATATTTTACTACATTAATTCCTCTATACCTGGTACACAATGACAAACCATTGCAAGGTGCAACTCTGTTATTAGCTCTGGGTACCTCAGGTTCGTGTAAAACCAATAAACCATATATACCCCAACAACCAGAAGGACATGGCAGATATAATGGTTTATTGCTTTTGCAAATCAGTCATCGTGAGGAAAAGTTACAAATTAAAACGATGTCACAAATTATGTTTTTTTACTACTAATTTTCAATTTTAATTTTATTTTAACACTTAGGGCCTCATTATGACCCTGGACGCCGCCGGGTAAGATGGCGGAACACCGCCAACAGGCTGGCGGTGTTCCGCCAGCTATTATGACTGTGGCGCAATAGCCACGGCCATACTGCCGCACCCTCCACTATACTGCCAGGCTTCCGCCTGGTGGTCATAATCCCCAGGGCAGCGGTGCAAGCACCGCTGCCCTGGGGATTATAAGTCCCCGACCGCCAGCCTGGCCGCTGCGGTAAACACCGCCATGGAAAGGCTGGCGGTAAGGGGGACTTGGGGTGCCCCTGGGGACCTCTGCAGTGCCCATGCACTTGGCATGGGCAGTGCAGGGGCTCCCAGGCATAACTCCGTCGTGCATTTCACTGCCCAAATTTCGGGCAGTGAAATGCTCGACGGGTGGTACTGCACCCACTGCACATCAGCATTGCCGCCAGCTCTATTACGAGCCAGCAGCAATGTTGATGTGACTTTTCCACTGGGCCAACGGATGGTAACACTGTTACCGTCCGCTGGCCCAGTGGAAAAGTTAAAATAGGGAGCCAGAAATACCGCCAGCACTGGCGGTATTCTGGCTCCCGCAGCCTTGGTAGTATTTAGAAAAGACCGCTGAGGTTGTAATGAGGGCCTTAGTTTCTTGGAGAAAACCTTAAAGAATCTACACAAATGACCACTTGATGAATTCAGAATTTTGTCCTTTCCAGGATCCACCATGGTTGAACTCCCACTTCTACCACAGACTAGAATGAGGTTGAAAACACAAATAACAGGAAAACATAAAAATTGTGTTAAAAAATGTGGCTTTCTGAATCAAGTCTGTGCGTTTCTTAAAGCTGGAAGATGGTGATTTTAGCACCATAAAACATTTGTTTTTTCCAGAAAAAAACAGACACTTCTTTTGCAGTCCTTTTTCCCATTTTTCCCAAAAGCATAAAATCTAGCTCTATTTTTGCTAATTTCTCGGTCCCTTCCAGGGGAATCCAAACACCCTATGTATCTTTAGGACACCAAAGATGTTGGAAAAAAAGGATGCAAATTTGGCATGGATAGTTTATGTGGATATAATGTTATGGAGGACTAAGCGCAAACTCCCCCAATAGCCAAAAAAGGCTCAGCACTTAGACCAGATGTATCAAACCATTTTGCATCCGCAAATGGTGCGAATTGCAAAATGTGGCTGTTTGCGAATGCAAAAACGTGGTCTGAGATGCATGAAAGGCATTTGCAGACCAAAAATAAGGAATCTCAAAAATTGTGATTTTTTTGTGTTGCTATTAGCGATTCAGTATTTCAAGTCGAAATTGCGAGACTCAAAATGCGACACGCAATACCATGTCGCAATTCGATGCATCAAAAATTTGCAAATTGCGAATTTTCGCAGAATGGCCTTTTGCACATGCAAATTACCACTAGGTGAAACCAGGTGGTAACCAGGTTCAACCTATATAAAGAGGCCCAGAATGCTTCAGTGTCTTTTCCACAATGGCTTCACTCTACGTCATGGCAAGGAGAATGAGGATCTTGGCAGGTTTGAGGAGAGGGAGGAGGAGACAGGAGTGCATTTTCAGAGTGCGCATAACCCTTTTTGACCAGACTGTGGAGGAGATATTTGAGAAGTACAGGTTGAACTCAGCCATGATACTTGGCCTGATAGCTGAGCTACAACCCATACTGCAGCGCACAAAACATAGGACTAATAGCATACCCACCCATGTGCAGGTATTATGCTCCCTCCACCTACTTGCCTCAGGGAGCTATCAGGGGGTCATAGCAGCAGCTGGAGGAGTATCACAGAGTGCCCTCTTTAGATTTGTCAATGCATTTATCAACGCCATGCTGAGTAGGATACACAGTACCTCAGATTCCCCCACACCCCACAGGAAATACAGCAGACAAAAATTGATTTCTAACAGATAGCACAGTTCCCCCACGTCCTAGGTGCCATAGATGGGACACATGTTGCAATCACAGAGTATGTGTACCGCAACCGTAAATACCAACATTCAATGAATATACAGGTAATATGCAATGCCTCCTGCATTATAACTGATCTTGTGGCCAGGTACCCAGGGAGCACACATGATTCATACATCTTTCGTCACAGCGGCATTCACACAAGACTGCTAGCTGGGGAGTTTGGTGAAGGATATCCACTAGGTATTGTCCTTCTGTACACTGGCGCATTGATGGCGTTGTGATGTCAGATGGCTCACTTACTCATTATACCCTATGTTCCTTCCAGGAGACAGTGCCTACGCAGTGCGCACCTACATGATGACACCCTACCTCAATCCTACTACACCAGCAGAACGGAGATACAATTCAGCACACAGGGCAACTCGCAATGTGGTGGAGCGCACCTTTGGGCTGCTGAAGAGTCGCTTCCGATGCATCCACAAAAGTGGAGGGGCAATACAGTACAGCCCGGACACGACCTGTAGCCACATGTGCAATCCTGCACAATATATCTACCACCAGGGGCATACCTGTGGAAATATCTGATTCAGACTCAGATGAGGATGATGATCCCATACCCCCCCTACAGCCAGCAGACAGGACCAGTGCAGCAGAGGGCAGGCAAAGGCGTGCAGACATCACGCACAACCATTTCAGATGTAAGTAATAACAACACAACTTAGCTGACATGTGTACTGGTAGTTAGAACATTTATTACCTTAACGTCAGGTAACATATGTGTCACAAGCAAAAAAAAAAAACATGTGTCATAAAATAAGCAGTCAACAGTGTCTCACTATTTATTCATAGTTTACTGTATTACAAAAGAAGTAGACAGTCCCCTGTGGCCATTACAGTCACTTTCTGCGGCCACGCAAGCCACTCGAGTGCGCAGTGGCCTCACCGGCACCTCTGGTATCTGCCTCAGTGGCAGTGCTGTGCCTGGCACTGCAACACCTAGGAACAGTGGTGGGCACTGCTACACTGCTGAGGCTAGATGAGTCCTCAGTCTCCCCTAAGCCAAGTTCACTGGGTGTAGCAGAGCGGTTACCCAGCATAGTATCCAGCACATTAGTTATCTCGACCAGTCCCTGTGCTACATCCCTACTGCTGTGCGCTGCCTCCACCTGTGCGTACACAGCACGCCGCGATATGAGGGCCGTTGATGTTGCACGGTGATTGACCGATCGACAGAATCCACCAAACATGCCCATAAATGGCCTCTCCTGCCTGCGGTGGCTGACTCTGTTGTGCCTGAGCTCTGTGCAGAGTTCCCTCACTGCAATTGTCAGCTCCCTGGTGTTCTCGGAAGCTGTGATCTGTCCCTCATGCAGCTTTGTAATGTTAGAATTAAGGCGCTCCAACTGCCGATGCAGCCCCCCATGTTGGCATTGTGT
This sequence comes from Pleurodeles waltl, assembly GCF_031143425.1. Taxonomy (NCBI): domain Eukaryota; kingdom Metazoa; phylum Chordata; class Amphibia; order Caudata; family Salamandridae; genus Pleurodeles; species Pleurodeles waltl. The sequence goes on along the minus strand of NC_090449.1, from coordinate 799,049,732 downwards.
GCCTGCATCTGCCTATGCATTGCTGTTATCTTCCTGTTTTGCAGGCACTGCAGTTTCAGCATAGTGGATTCCAGGCCACCGAAGACTGATGGGCCCTCTCCTGCTTCCATGTGCTGTGTGCCTGCATACTGAGGCCTCCTGCGGGGTGTTGAGTTACCCTGGGGCTGGGACTCCTGCATTACAGTGGATCTGACATCTGGGGAAGGAGTGTGGCCGCCATCCTGCATGTCGTCTGAGTCCTGGCTCAATTCGGGGAGCGGTACAGCCATTGCCCTGCGTCTAATAGGTGCAATATTCAGTGACTCTCTGGTGTTGGAGTCTGATGGAGGGTGGGTTTCAGCATCCCCCACAATGGCACGTGCTGATGCTGCTGGGCCTGGGCCATCTGCAACGACAATGTGCAGCATGTCATTTATGTATGTATCACCAAAGGTTACACAATAGTAATAAATGTACAGTTACATCATATCACTATGTAGTGGGTGTTGTGTTCTTCTGGGTGTCGCTCTGCTTAATTCCATTCTATGTGCTACTTTCAGCTCTGGGTTGTGGACTACCACTCCAATAAGGCATTGTTGTGCCGCTTCTAAAATGTGGAATGGACTACTTATCACAATGCTTTGCACTACTTGCTAATTCCTAAGGAGCATTTGTACATACACATATGGCGTTACATTTTGATATTGCACTTACCTTTACTGGTGCTTGGTGTGCCGGATGTGTCTATGTCAGTGACCCCACTGACAGCTTCTGGGAGGAGTATCGACTCAACCAGGTCTTCCATTGGGGTGGAGGGTTTCTCGGTGGATGGTCCGCCTCCTGTGTTCCTTGCCTCATGTAGTCTTCTTGCCACCCTCTCCTTGGCACGGGAACGCAGGTCGTACCACCTCTTTTTGATCTCCTCCACTGAGCGCTGCGCAACCCCCACAGCACAGATTTTTGTTTGTATGTCCGCCCAGAGTTTGCGCTTCTCACTCTCCGGGACCTGGAGTGAGCTCTTCCCGAACAGCGGGTCATGGCTCCTCACCACCTCCTCAGTGAGCACCTCCAGTTCCTGCTCACTGAACTTGAGTTTTCTTTTCCTCTCTCCCTTCTCCTTTCCATGTGCAGAGTTGTCCATGGTGATGTGCAGTCCTGCCTTGTTCACAGACTTGCTCCCAGTGGCTGGGCTGTGTCTCTCTCACTGCTCCTTTGGGTGTGGCACCTGCAAACTGCCTGGGATGACTCACTTCCTGCTTGTGATGTCATCAGGCTCTGCCAGGTGTGCGTTCTCGCAATTTGCGATTTTCAATTACCAATTCGGTATTTGGGCCTCGCAAACCGCAAATAGCGATTTTTAAGAAATCGCTAATTCCGAATCGCAAATATGTTACATAGCATATTGCGACTCAGAAATAGCGATTTCTTAAAAATCGCTATTTGCCATTCACAGGGGCCTTTGTTCATACATCTGACCCTTAATTCCTAGCAGCAAAAGGGTTAAATATGTCAATTGGGTATAAGCCAATTTTAACATGTTTTAAGGAGGGAGCTCATGCACTTCAGCACTGGTTAGCGAAGGTAAAGTGTGCAGAGTTCTAAGAATTGCAAAAAACAAAATCAGCAAAGGTGGAAGAGGAAGACAAAATGTTTGGGGAAAGAGCAGCCTAAGGCAGACAGGTCTAACACATACACACAGCATACATTTTTCATTTAAAATTTGTTATTTGTTCTTTTCATAAAGGATATGTGTGCTACAATAACATCACAGAGAAATATAAGCAGAGAACAGGCGCGGTCTGCTAAAGAAAAGATATAACACCACTACTTGATGTACCACATGGACGACATCACTGACTAGTTCCTCCCCCAATAGTCACATGTTGTTACGCTTGCCCACCCTCCCTCCATCTCCTTTTCCCCTCTTCTGCTCTCCCCTGCTGCAGAAGATTGTATGTACTCAACACATCCACCAACAAGCATGCACCAACAACCATAGAATCATAGCGTATTGTTTCTGGTCAATAAGTATTTCAACCACTACAATCCATGAACCTTCTGTTCTGATGTGAGAAAGGCGGAACTCATTGTACCTGTTAATAAAAAAGACTCACTGGGGAAGGGCATTGGCTGGGCAGTCCTTCACTTAGGAGCTGTGCCAATGGTCACCTTTTAGCTTTGAAAGCAGATGGGACCCATGCATGTTACTGGTCAGTCATTTTATGGCTAAAATGGCCCATAGACTCTGGGACCACTATACGCAGGGTGGACAGTATGATTTTTCCAGTGATGGGCTATGGGTAATTTTGCAGATCCAATGCACTCAAGCTACATATGCTATTTGCCCCTGGCTATCTGAGCAAACTTAAGGGGCTTGAAACCCAGACGCATGACATCTGGTGCTGCAGGTATTGGGAAGGTTAGAAGTGGGGTAGTTTGGACACCTCCACCCACAGTGGACAGACTACTGGGCAGTCCCACCAAAGTGCCTCACTTAGTGCCCCGCACCCTTACACAAAACATAGATTTAAAACCATTTGAATTTAGTTTTCTAAGATCCCAGTGGAAGTCCCATTCCAGATCCTGTTGCTCCACATTTTATTACACTAATAGTGAAAGATAGACCAGTATTCGCTTTTAATGTAGTAGAATATGAGCAGAAAAAAGGAGGTTGGGAACTGATGCTGCTAATGCAAGCCACACCTGTGGCCTTGACAGTGGTTTTGCCACCCCTGAAGCCAGGGGTCACACAAGGTGAGCCAGGGGTCAAAGCTGCAACCTCTGTGATCCCTAGCAAATCCTAAATAACATCTTTGCTACATTTAGACCCTGAATTACACTTGCTAGGTGGGAAAAAAGCTACATAATTTTGCCATCCCTCTACCAATCAGCACTTAGTCCTATTTAATAAGGAATTCTGAAAAGGAGCCTCTACAGTTGATACTCAATCAAAATTACTTGTAGAGCATTTACAGCTGAATGTATGAGACACGATTGCAAAAGTCTGCTCTCAAATTGCAAAATGGGATTAGTGGATAGCAAAACATATATTTTGTGGTTCAAAACCCTTCAATATGGTCAAATCCCGGGGTTTACCACCACAAAGTTGCTTGGTACACCCAATAACATTGCACCAGTTGCCAAGATCAAGGGGGCACCCTCTGCATGACAGGCTGAACTAAGATAAGAGCTGCCTGCAGGGATCTGTGTGGGTGCCCAGCATTTTTCAGGGGATAATTGCAATGTCATGTTAACTGTATTGTTAATTCACTTGAGGGAGATATATCTGCCATTTTTCTAGTCATAGTTTTATCTCATGATATAGTAGCATAAAGGATTAATGTTCCTGCTATAAAGCACAATGTGTGACATGTAGATCACAGATTATTACTTTATGTAGAGAGCTCAGCAGATTATTGCTTTTGTCACAGAGATCATTTTGTTACTTGGAGTTCATAAATAACATCCTTCTAATATTTCACATTGAGCTATTAACTGGCTTCAAAGCGCTGCATGCAAGTTGAAAGGTGTGCGTTTAGAGCCTTATTGTTTTTACTTTCAAGCTTTCATTATTCTAAGGTTGCTTAAAAGGGTTCCTTTGGGTAGAAATACTTTTTTATTACCCCATTTATTGTGTTACATTTATGGGGTGGATTTACTGACACTTTACACCTGCTTGATGCAAATCTGGTGCAAAATATGGTTTTGGGGCTTCCTGACTTGAGTTGGGCAGTAGCCCTGAACTAACAAAAAGTAGTACCATGCACTATTATGAATCAAAGATGTATAACATGGGTGGTATATGGACAGTCCCAAGCACTCACTTATGAATTTTGACTCTAATCCCTATCTACTAACTGTGGTAGAAAGAGATTGGCATAAAAAATATGCCTCCTCAAGGGAGGCATAAAGTTGGAGAAAAGATTAATTTTCTCTAAACCTTTCTAACGTTGTATGTGTGCTGCACCGTCCAGCACACGTATAAACTGTGAAACATTGCCAAAGTGTAGAATTGTATGCTGGAAGGGTTTCCATACAGTATGATACCTATGCTTCACCTTACAAAAAATACCGTTGCATCATGGTCCAAAGGTATGTACTTTGATGCAAGGCAGCCTAAGGTACAACAGCTCTAAAGAGAGAAACAGCAACATATCTAGGTAGATAGTGTGCTTTTGTGGTCTCTCCTTTCTACCCAACAAAGCACAGCAACATTGGTTGCTTGGTTAATCTGCCACTTCATTTCTTCAGACCAATCACTCTTAACATATAAGCTACTAGTATGGATGGATACTTCTACACCTTGTAGTCCTCATTTTCTTACGTATAATTTCCTATACATTGGTTTACACGTGACTCATTGTGTCTGTTTAATATGTTTGTGATTTAAAGTGCTCTGAAAGTCTACAATGGCATAACTAACACTATAAAATAAATAAATGTGAGAGAGGGGCTAAGTGACCGCAAAGGAGAGATAAGGGACATCATTGAAATGTGGTAATGAAGGAATTCAACTTTGGGGGCAGGGCGCCAACAAAGATACGCCAGGTGCCATCAGTGCTAAACCTGGCCCTGGGTACATCTAGCCCATTGTCTCAAACATCATGTTAATGTTTGCAGAGCCCTCAACCAAGAGTCAATGGAGTTCTCAGCTTGAAATCAGTGGTATTGGTGCAATTTCGAGAAGGGGGTGCCGCCATCAATGTTACATTACTGATGACATAGTGATTTTGAAAAATCCAAGTGTCATTCAAAGAACAAGGGTAGCAAATGAGTCCCTCCCATTAAGCAGGAGAGTGGTAAGGGTGTGGTTTGTAGCCAGTGGTGCATTTTGGTGCGCACTATTGTCAATATACTACTAATGCCTCATATGGTAGTGCACTGTCATTTCCACTGAAATGGCTACTAAATTTGCACAGACATGCAGTTTTAACGCTAAAATTATACTGGACACACAATATACAAGATGTGATGTGTCTGAATATTTTTCATTTACACATCATCAAGTAAAGTGTCTTGATTTGTTATGATCGTATTAAAACCTTTGTTTCCATCCCACTTCAGAATTTAAAAAATGGTGTTCACTTGTGCTTTTCTAACTGCTCATAACTGCACACCCCAACACTCATATTTCCAGCAGCTATCCATGATATGTTGGCTTGGAATGTTATTGGATATTTAAACAAAGATTATGATCTAACTCAGAACAGAAACATGTCCCAGTTTTATTATGTCCAAACTGGAATGATAAGGATATTAATCCATTATTTAACAAAATTTCATGTAAGTCCTTTCTTTCCACTGGCATGTCAGGTTATGCTAAATGCAAAATGTCAGGTTAGTTGAGTTTAAAATCATTTTAAATGGTAAGTCATTAGTCCCTGGAAAATAGAGCTAGATAAATTAATAGCTTTTATGGAAAAAGAAAAGTGTTATGGGTCATTGCTTTATTAAGAGTTCAAAGTGGATTTAAGTTCTGCCCTATGCACATTTCTGTGTCTGTCATGTGGAGAACTTTAAAGGTCGCCGAGGCACAATTTAAACAGCTATGTTCTGCTATAAGCGGAGGCATTCTTAAAGGCATATTTTACCTAAAAATATGAAGGTGGTAGATTTTAAAAAAGCCGATTTTCAACCAGAGGCTTCTTACGCTTTGTAAGCTGTGGGAATACTTACACAAGGTTTTTCTCAAATTCAAATGTCTCGTCTGAAGAGAAATACTAGGGTGCAGTTTCCTAATCCTGAACACAGAATTTTTTGAGTGTGATGCAAGTAGCCATGGCAGTATCTCTAACTGAAAGGTTGGTTGTAAGTGATGGATATGTATTTTGTGTTCAGGGTGATTTAGTGATCTTCTTTGTAACGCAAAGTGCTCTAATGAATAGAGCTGAAAACGTTCCCAACCCAATGCCAAAACCCCTAGTACGAATTTGGAATGCAGAAAAGATGTAAAAAACAAACTGTTAAAACATGAATTTCATAGCACGATATTACAAAGAGGGGGTATGGCATGCCTATTGTTGCAGGAACGAATGACTTTAAAAGTAGCAAAAAAAAATATGGAGCGGAACATGCAGGAAGTGACATTTTATCACTAGATATGAGGGACAGACTGGCATTTAAAAAAATGTGGTTTTCTGATTGGCCCATGTCACTGAAAGAGTTATGGATGTAAAATAGAACCTTATTTGTGAAGATCACTGTCTGTGCTCCGGATTTCTGGCCAGATACCGTGGGCAAAAGGCTCAAACCAGTACCGTCTGTTTGTAACCTTGATGTGTTGTTAGATGACAATCTCTAGTTAACTCAGTTAACTCCTCAAGTGGGAGCAGTAGTGAGATCCTGCCATTTATCACTAGATATTTGTTGGTTGATGTATGCAATTTTAAAGGGCTGGGTAAACGTAGTGCTCAAAAGCACCAACTGGGGTTATTCTGGTTGCGCTGGATTGGGACATAGTTACAAGTTCAGGCCAGCCATGAAGGAGCGATAACCAGATACAGGGACCAAGTAAGGTCTACTGAACAAAGTACTTTAAATCATGGTTGTGGAGCACTGCGAAGTCCCACTTTGAGGATGTGTAGCGCAGAGATGAGTCAGGGCTGCAATGCCAGGTCCTGCTGCAAGGATGCGTCACACAGGGGTGATTCCGAGGAGCTGTAGAGATGTAATGCGAGGCCCTGGTCAAGTATGAGTCATGCAGGGGCAGTCCCGAGGAGTGGCTGGGCTGCGATGTGAGGTCCTGCAACAAGGAGGCAGTGCATAATTGCGGTTCTGATGTGAGGCTGCAAGGCAATGCGTCACACTGTTACTGGGGCTGGGGTGGCAGAGCACCTTCAAGCCCACTTCCAGGGGTCCAGGGCTGGGGCGGCCCCACTTGAAGGGGGCAAGACTCTCAGTAGACAGAGTCCTAGTGCAGGGCTCAAGATGGTTAAAGCCTTTCCTGACCCTGAGACTCTGTTCAGGAGGCCAGCCAACTAGCCCTTTGAGTCACTCTAGTGGTCCTGGGTTCAAGATGGAGGTCTAGTCCCTCTCACTCAACCAGCAGAGCAGCAGAGTAGCAGTCCATCTGGTAGCACAACAGTCCTTCTTCTGTGTCTTCCACAGGTACCGAGGTGTATAAAAGTGTTGGGTCTGAGGTTCCACTATCTATCTTTGGTGCCAGCTTTGAAGTGAGAGATGTTTCTAGGGAGTTACAAGCTCTGAGGTGTTTGGAATTTCCTGCCTCCCTGCTTTGGCCCCAACTTGTCTGGGGGCACAATAGACTGATGTGAAGCCCATTGAGAATGTGCCGAGGCAGAGACTTGTGATGTGCAAGTGTGGTAGGTGACAGCTCCCCCCATCAAGCCAGAGATGGCCCATCCTGCCAACACACATTCTTAATTTCTCTCACTGCCTGGGAACAATACACAAAGACCAACTTCCAGCTGCACATATGTATATGACACAGTGTACAGGCTGCAAGCATCAAGTGGTTAGGACAAAAAAATGCTGACTTTCTGAAAGTATAAAAATTAAGCAATGCTCCTGACAACCATAGTTTCACCGAACGTGCTAATATACTATGGCCCTCATTACAACATAGGCAGTAAAAGCCGCTTACCACCGTGCAGAAGACCGCCAACACACCACCGCGGCCGTGGAATTCCACCACGGTCATTATGACACAAAGCCCGGAATCCGCCAAAATCTAGACACCCACACAAGTCCGCCACACCAAAGGTCAGTGATAAACTGGCGATAAGAAATCCTTCACCATCATGCCAACAGGAATACGCCCACACTATCACGACCCACGAATCCACGCGGCGGTCTTTCAACCACAGTATTCCATTGGCGGTACACACCGCTGCGCTCAAAATACACACACATTTAAAAAACACACCCACATTGGACAATTCGAAATACACACACCTGATACACATACACACACCACTCCCACACACCCAATACAATATAAAACACACACCCATATCACCCACAAACCCTTACGACCACAATTGCGACTGAAGGCCACAGAGAGACAACACAATCTACAAACGAGCATCCACAGGCACTCAACACCATCTCCCACATAACATCCACGCACCTAACACAACACACCTTTAAAATCACCCCACACATCACAACACACACCACCACACACATCACCCACAACACCCCATGGCACGGCAAAGAAACCTCAGGTTCTCTGAGGAGGAGCTCAGGGTCATGGTGGAGGAAATCATCCTTGTAGAGCAACAGCTATTCGGATCACAGGTGCAGCACACCTCCATAGCTAGGAAGATGGAGCTATGGCGAAGAATCGTGGACAGGGTCAACGCAGTGGGACAACACACAAGAAATAGGGATGACATCAGGAAGAGGTGGAACGACCTACGGGGAAGGTGCGTTCCGTGGTCTCAAGACACCACATTGCAGTACAGAGGACTGGCGGCGGACCCCCACCTCCTCCCCCACAACTAACAACATGGGAGGAGCAGGTCTTGGCTATTCTGCATCCTGAGGGCCTCGCAGGAGTAGCTGGAGGAATGGACTCTGGTAAGGCAATTCTTAACTATTACATCCCTCACCCTACCTGCATGCCATCACATACCCCCACCCTCGTCCTCACCCCCATCACTCCTACTCCTCACACATGTCCCAATATCACAAACCATCCATCCTAACACCAAGCCCTGCATGCAACACCAAAGCATGGACACCCATCACCAATGCATGGCCACTGCACATACCCATACACCCCCCTAAACCATCATCACACAAGGTCCTACACAGGAATGCAAGCACTGGGGTACACGGTCACCCACCCATTGCACACCATGCACACCATGGAACATACAGATGCAATAATCATGACTTTACACCCCTGCAGGACCCCTACCCAACGTCACCGGACAAGAGGGTCCAGATATGTCCACTCCACCCACAGAAGAGGCCCACAGTGATGACAGCAGCTCTGTCCAACTGGATCTAGATGACCAGCCTGGCCCATCTGGCAGGAGGAACAGTATTTGGGCTTCAGGGAGGAACTCAAATCCATCAATTCCACCCTGGGCACCACTGTAGGGGTGCTGAAGGAACTCGTGAACACCAGGACGGACACTGTGGCACAACAAGGGGCCCCTGACACTAGCCTGGACAATGAACTCCACACCACCTCCGCCGGCGCTAGTGGACAGGAGGCACCGCCACAGGACCACCACACCAGCACCCCACCAGCACCCCACCCCCTGCAGAGGAAGAACCACCCCGCAAACAGTCCCTGAGATCCAGGATAAAGACAGAGAACGATGCCAAGACCCCCACCAAGAAACTAGACCACCCTGATTGTCATCCTTCTGTCCCACTTTGTCACCCTGTCCATCCTTAAACTGTCCCAGCTCCACTTCCTATGCCCCTTTGGACAATGCACCTGTTGGACTAATAGACTGGACTCTGCCATGGACATTCCCCCACCATCACCCCTTACCATTTTACAACCCCCTCCAATATTGAGCCCTTAAATAAACACCCTTAAAGCAGAAAACATTCAGGAGTCTGTCTGTGATTTCGAAATAGTGTATTAGCAATTACAGTGGCAAAATGCTCTTTCAAATGTAATGTCAACATACCTATGTCACACAGCTCTAGTCCCTGAGGAAACAAAGCAGATGTCACACTGTGGGACCCACATCTGTGAAATCGTAAGGGAAAGTGACAACTCAGTGACCATACACTGGGTGAAAATGACAGACAGTAGAGAGGAAGTGGATTAAAATCAGATGTAGCAGGTAGTGTTGTCTTCTTACCTGTGTCTCACTGGAAGTATTGCAGGATCATCGTGTTCCTGTTGTCGATGTCCTCTTCTTCTGCTTCCTCGTCTTCACTGTCCACAGGCTCCACAGCTGCCACAACACCTCCATCTGGACCATCCTCCTGCAGAAAAGGCACCTGTCGTCGCAAAGCCAAGTTGTGAAGCATACAGCAGGCCACATTGATCTGGCACACCTTCTTTGGTGAGTAGAATAGGGAACCACCTGTCATATGGAGGCACCAGAACCTGTCCTTCAGGAGGCCGAAGGTCCGCTCGATCACCCTCCTAGTTCACCCATGGGCCTCATTGTAGCGTTCCTCTGCCCTTGTCCTGGGATTCCTCACTGGGGTCAGTAGCCATGACAGGTTGGGGAAACCAGAGTCACCTTCAAATGGCGAGGGACAACTGTTAGACACACACTGACTCATAGGGACATCCACAGACCCAGACAACTATTCCCACTTATTTGGGTCCAGGTGCTCACCTAATAGCCACACCTGGTGCCTCTGGAGTTGCCCCATCACATAAGGGATGCTGCTATTCCGCAGGATGTAAGCGTCATGCACTGAGCCAGTGAATTTGGCATTAACATGGGAGATGTACTGGTCTGCCAAACACACCATCTGCACATTCATCGAATGATAACTCTTCCGGTTTCTGTACACCTGTTCAATCCTGCGGGGGGACCAAGGCCACATGTGTCCCATCAGTGGCACCTATGATGTTGGGGTTATGTCCCAGGGCATAGAAGTCACCTTTCACTGTAGGAAAATCCTCCACCTGAGGGAAAACGATGCTCCACATGTGTTTCAGCAGGGCAGACAACACTCTGGACAACACGTTAGAAAACATAGGCTGGGACATCCCTGATGCTATGGCCACTGTTGTTTGAAATGACCCACTTGCTAGGAAATGGAGTACTGACAGCACCTGCACTTGAGGGGGATTCCTGTGGAATGGAGGATAGCTGACATCAGGTCTGGCTCCAACTGGGCACACAGTTCCTGGATTGTGGCACGATCAAGCCTGTAGGTGATGATCACATGTCTTTCATCTATTGTCGATAGGTCCAACAGCGGTCTGTACACCGGAGGATGCCGCCATCTCCTCACATGCCCCAGCGGATGGTGCCTATGGAGGAGAACAGCGAGCAGAGAGTCAACCAACTCTGAGGTACGTAAACACAGCTTACTCTGAAAATATTCATAAATCGAAATTTGCCTGCATGAGTGGTTAGGCAAGGCCTAGATATGTGTGACACAGTCAAAAATAATGCCATGTGGGCCCCTGAAATGGCGGCTGCCTGACCTGTAAGGTGGGACAAGGGGATATGAGGTAACTGCGCTGGTGTTCTACTCTGTCGCGGTAGGCGGTCGAAGACCGCGGCGCAATTCTGCATTGGTTAACATTGGGCACTATGGGTCCCAGGAGCCAATGACGATGTACGCCGGCTGTGACAGTACGCACCGCTGCGGACGTGACTGCCATTTTCTCTCTGTTCACTTACTCGATAGCTGATCTTCGACAGGAGAGGACCTACACTGCAAGTGCTGCTGTAACCTCAGTCTGGAAGAGACAATGGCTCGTGTGTCTGGGGAAAGGGCCCCTGCCTTCACATCGGAGGAGTTGGAGAAACTAGTGAATGGGGTCCTCCCCCATTACACGCTACTCTACGGTCCTCCAGACAAACAGGTAAATACACTGTGAGCATGCTGTATGGGCAATACCTGTGTGGAGTGGGGTGGATGAAAGATAGGGGGGTGAAAATGAGGCGTGCCTAAAACGACGGTGAGTGCATGTGCTTCATGGCAAGGGTAGGGATGTGGGCCAATGACAGTGACGGTGCAGTTAGTAATTACTTCTCTTTTCCCCTGTACAATTCCTGTAGGTCAGCGCACACCAGAAGAAGGATATCTGGCGTGCCATCGCCAAGGAAGTCCGGACCCTGGGGGTCTACCACAGACGGAGCACCCACTGCCAGAAAAGATGGGAGGACATTCGCCGCTGGAGCAAGAAGACCGCGGAGGTCCAGCTGGGGATGGCCTCCCAACGTGGGAGGGGTGCCCGTCGCACCATGAAACCCCCTGATGTTCAGGATCCTGGCGGTGGCGTATCTGGACTTGGATGGGCGCTTGAGGGCATCACAGCAGACACAAGGGGGTGAGTACACTCTCATTCTGCTGATTCAGCGCACATTTTAGGTGTCTGGGTGGGGGAGGTGGGCTGTGGGTCCCCCTAGGCCAGGGCGATTTTGCTAGTTAAGTTTCCTTCTTCAGACAGGCCCTGTGGCACCCCACCCACCTGTGTACAGTGCCAACTACACCTAGTCGGGCTCCTGTGACATCCATGTGTGCAGAAATCGGCCATAGCCTTGTAAGCCATGTCCCAGGGTTGAATAATGGACCCCAAGTGAGCGGCGTAGTGCAGTTGGGCTTCTGTGTCTGTTGTGTCCACCAACGGTAGCGGTATTGCATGCATTCAACATTTCTTTCTTCTGTCTCCCCCCCACTTTTTGTGGTCTCCCTGTACTTGTGTGCATTAGCATCATCAGGCGGAGGAGCAGTGGCACCGGAGCAGGAGGGAGCTGCATCCCACATGGCCCTGGAGGGCGACACTACGGACTCCCAATTCACCAGTGGGACGGAGGGCGAGGGGAGCTCCACCACGGGGACAGGAGCTGACACCAGCTAAACGGACTCCTCCTCTGATGGGAGCTCCCTTGCGGTGGCGGCACCCTCTGTGCCCCCTGCATCTACAGGTACAGCCGCCACCCCCCCTAGCAGCACCGCTCTCCCAGCAGCCCCTCAGCCTTTGCCCCGTGCCCACTCACCCAGGAGGTTGGGCATTACCTTTGCCCCAGGCACCTGAGGCCCTGCCCCTGTCACCACTGCTGCCCTCAGTGAGGAGGCCATTGACCTTCTCAGGTCCCTCACTGTTGGGCAGTCAACCATTTTGAATGCCAACCAGGGTGTAGAGAGGCAGTTGCAACAAACCAATGCATTTCTGGAGGGCATTCACTCTGGTCAGACAGCCCTTCAGCGAGCTTTTCAGGGCCTCAGCACTGATGGCAGCCATTGTCCCTGTCTCTAGCCTCCCCCCTCCAACTTCCTTCACCCAGACCCACACCCCTGTACCTTAGCCTATCCCAAGCACACCATCAGACCAGTATGCACACACATCAACACACAAGGGAAGCTCTGGCAAACATAAGCACCACACATCCCGCAGGCACTCACGCAAGCATCACACACATGCAGACACACCAACATCCACTGCCTCCACTGTGTCCCCCTCTTCCTCATCTCCCTCCTCCGTCCCTGTCTTGTCTCCACTCACACCTGCATGCACTACATCCTCAGCCACTACGTCCATCACCAGCACACCCACCACCACACCCCGCTCACGTGCACTCACCATCCCCACTACCATTCACACATCCCCTGTGTCCTCTCCCAGTGTGTCTGTGAGGCCACCTCCCAAGGTACACAAACGCAGCCACACACCCACCCAACAGCCATCCACCTCACGACAGCCTCCAGCCCATGCACCTTCACCCAAACTCACCAAAACGTACACCGCCTGCAACCACTACCTCTTCCTCCACTCCCAATCCCCCTCCATCTACCCGTCCCAGTGTTCCTAAGAAACTTTTCCTCGCCAGCCTTCACCTCTTTCCCTCACCTCCCACACCCCGTCAGTCTCCTAGGGCCTGACTCTCCAGGTCCCTACCTAGCACCTCAGCCACAACATCGGCGGGACCAGTGGTGCCAGTAGTCACCGGATTATGGAGTGCACCAGGCAGCAGGGCAGGCAGTGTGGCAAGGAGCCAGAGCACGGACAGTCCCCCACCTGTCAAGCATAAAAAGTTGTACAGTGCCCGGCGGGAGAGGGGAAAGAAACCAGCCACCAAATCCGCTCCCAGGGGTCCAGTTGGGAGTGTGGAGACAGCTGCAACACCATCCAAGGTAGGAAAGGTGCACAATAAAAGCAGCATGTCTGGGAAGATCAGAAGGGCGGACAAGACCACCACCAGCCCCGCTGCCCAGGAAGCGACCGCCAGCAGCAGCCCCGCTGCCCAGGAAGCAACCGCCAGCAGCCACACTGCCCAGGATGCAAACGTCAGCAGCAGCCCCGCTGCCACAGACAGGACCGCCAGCAGCAGCCCCGCTGCCCAGGACACCGCCGCCAGCAGCCACACTGCCCAGGAAGCGACCGCCAGCAGCAGCCCCGCTGCCAAAGACAGCCACAGACACCACCGCCAGCAGCCCCGCAGGGCAGGAAAAGACTGCCAGCAGCTGAACCGCTGCCCAGGACACCACCGCCAGCAGCCCCGCAGGGCAGGAAAAGACCGCCACCAGCTGAACCGCTGCCCAGGACACCGCTGCCAGCAGCCCCGCAGGGCAGAACAAGACTGCCAGCAGCTGAACCGCTGCCCAGGACACCGCCGCCACAAGCACCGCTGCCAAGGACACTGCCACAAGCACCGCTGCCCAGGACACCGCCGCCAGCAGCCCCGCAGGGCAGAACAAGACCGCCAGCAGCTGAACCGCTGCCCAGGACACCGCTGCCACAAGCACCGCTGCCAAGGACACCGCCACAAGCACCGCTGCCCAGGACACCGCCGCCAGCAGCCCCGCAGGGCAGAACAAGACCGCCAGCAGCTGAACCGCTGCCCAGGACACCACCGCCAGCAGCCCCGCAGGGCAGGAAAAGACTGCCAGCAGCTGAACCGCTGCCCAGGGCACCGCCTCCACCATCCCCGCAGGGCAGAACAACACCGCCAGCAGCTGAACCGCTGCCCAGGACACCGCCGCCATAAGCACCGCTACCAAGGACACCGCCACAAGCACCGCTGCCCAGGACACCGCCGCCAGCAGCCCTGCAGGCCAGTCAGCGCAAATGATTCCGACGCTACTGAGTCCGCCACGGACAGGATGAAGCACTCTGGGGACAAGGCCCCCTCCAGAACCAGTGGAGATTCACATCCACTACCTCAGTCCTTGGCAGGATGAAGCACTCTGGGTACAAGACCCCCTCCAGAACCAGTGGAGATTGTCATCCACTACCTCAGTCCATGGCAGGATGAAGCACTCTGGGCACAAGGCCCCCTCCAGAACCAGTGTGGATTCACATCAACTACCTCAGTCCTTGGCAGGATGAAGCACTCTGGGCACAAGGCCCCCTCTGGAACCAGTGGAGATTCACATCCACTACCTCAGTCCTTGGCAGGATGAAGCACTCTGGGCACAAGGCCCCCTCCGGAACCAGTGGAGACTGTCATCCACTACCTCAGACCTTGGCAGGATGAAGCACTCTGGGCACAAGGCCCCCACCAGAACCAGTGGAGACTGTTATCAACTTGAGAGACTGTGGCTTTGCACTCCCCAGGATTGAACAGTGGGCAAACCACCCACTGTAGAGACTTGAGAGACTTTGGCTTTGCACTCCCCAGGATACAGCAGTGGGCAAACCACCCACTGTAGAGACTTGAGAGACTGTGGCTTTGCACTCCCCAGGATTGAACAGTGGGCAAACCACCCACTGTAAAGACTTGAGAGACTGTGGCTTTGCACTCCCCAGGATTGAACAGTGGGCAAACCACCCACTGTAGAGACTTGAGAGACTGTGGCTTTGCACTCCCCAGGATTGAACAGTGGGCAAACCACCCACTGGAAAGACTTGAGACTGTGGCTTTGCACTACCCAGGATTGCACAGTGGGCAAACCACCCACTGTAGAGACTTGAGAGACTGTGGCTTTGCACTCCCCAGGATACATCAATGGGCATGGAGCCCCCTCGTGGATCTGGCGTCGTGCACTCATCCGGCTGAGATGCCCCCCTTCCCCTCCCCCTGAGGTGCCTGTTTTATTTCTATCTGATGCCCCTGCAGTGTTCTCTCCGTTTTGATCGGGTATTGAGTGTGGGCCTCGCCCATGCTTTTTGGGCCCATTGATCCACGTACTATGATGGTGGAATCCCCTGGACTTGTGCTCTTGGTGTACATAATTGTATATAGTATAAATGTATGTATTTTTAAATATTTTTGATGTGTGTAATTGAATATATCACAAGTATTCGACTCATTTCCTTTTGTCCTTGCATTCTTCCAGGGGGGGGTTGGGGGCTGTAACTGTTATGTATCAATATGTATTAGCGTGTGTGTTGTAGTGGGTGAGGGTGGGGGTGGGGGTGTTGCGTGTGTGTGCACTCTCTTTTCCCTCCCCCTCCCCTGTGTCGTAGGTGCAGTACTCACCGTTGTCTTCGCTGCCGGCGTTCGTGCTCCTGGTAGAGGAGCGGGAAGATAAAGGCTGGGAGTATCTGCAGTTCCGGTCCCATGGCGTCCTGGTTCCTCGTGGGGTGTGTGCAGGTGAGCGTTTTCCCTTTGAAGTCCTGTTTCCGCCGTGTTTTTGTTCGCAGTGAATCCGCCCCGGAAAAGGTGGCGGATTGGTGGGTTGTAATACTGTGGGCGGTACATTGTGTTCCGCATGTCTGTTGGCAGTTACCGCCGCGGTGTTTGTTTGTACCGCCGTGGCGGTCGGAGTGTTAAAGTGGCTGTCTATGTTGGCGGTTTCCGCCATGGTCGTAATTCAATTTTTTTTACTGCCAGCCTGTTTGCGGTTTTACCGCCGCTTTAACACCGACCGCCAGGGTTGTAATGACCACCTATGTATTTACTCTAGGTATACATGTATAATTGCTTTGCTTGGCTGAATCATACCTTCAGTCATATAGGCCCTCATTACAACCCTGGCGGTCGGTGGAGAAATGGCGGTAATACCGCGAACAGGGCAGCTGTAAAAAAAATGGAATTACAAGCATGGCGCTGATCGCCATGCAAAGCCACCACTTCTCCTCTTTGACCGCCAGGGTGGTAAAGACCGCTGGGCTGGAGACTTCGTTCGCCATCCCGGCAGCCGTCACTACACTGCTGGCGGTATCATGACCCCACATACCACCATGGATTTCATGGGGTTCTGTACTGCCACGGAATCCATGGCGGTAGGCACTATCAGTGCAAGGGAATACGTTCCCTGGCACAGTAAAGGGTCTCCCCTGCCCCCCCACCCCCTCCCCAGAGTCCTCCCCCCAAACCGACGACCCCCCTACCACTCCCCAAAGGTGGTAGGACCCCCCTCCCTACACCCCTCCCAACATTGACACACACACCCCCCCTACATGCACACTCACACAACTACACATACACGCACACATACTTGCAGACATACACACAGACATACACAGACATTTTCTATACACACAACACCGCCCACATGCATTCACACACTCACACACCCGTCTACACACTCACACACACACCCCCATGCACGCACACAACACACAACACTCCCCCACCGCCCTCCCCTAATGGATGATCACCTTACCTGGTTTGGTGATCCTCCGGGAGGGAACGGGATCCACGGGGGCTGCTCCGCCGCCAGCTCCCCGTCACCAGAACACCACCACACCGAATCATGGGTTGTGATTCGGTGGGCGGTGTTCTGAAGACGTGGCGGTGGAGGTGGAGCAGCATCCACTTCACCCCCAACCGCCAGTACGGCTCCTGGCGGCTCTCCGTCCGAAAAAGGGCAGAGGGCTGCCAGCAGTCATGATACGCTGTGTGGAAAACTGCCTGCACTGGCGGTCTTCAGCACGGCGGTACCTTGGCGGTCTTGGTAAAAGACCGCCGAGGTTGAAATGAGGCCCATAGTCTGTAACCTAACATTAAATTTACGAAAAAAATATAAATCAATTTTCCACTTCATGTAGTGACCTTTTGCTCTAATTAAACCTATTTTTATCAAGTAGCTCACACATCAAACACTGTGACGTACTCCACACTATAGAAAAAGAGAAACTCACATCGTGACCCAGTGACATGCTGACTTGAGAGTTCACTCCTAGACATGACACCAAGGCCCATATTTATACTTTTTTTTGCACCGCATTTGCGTCGCTTTTGACGCACAATCGGCGCAAACTTACAAAATACAATTGTATTTTGTATTTTGTATTTTGAAGTTTGCGCCGTTTTTGCGTCAAAAAGCGGCGCAAATGCGGCGCTAAAAAAGTATAAATACGGGCTCAGGTATCTTTACATATAACTAAAGAACCCCCACCCACCCAAGAATTATAGTTTTTCGGTTATAAATGTTTTTACATGCTGATGCTTCTCAAGATCATTACAGCTCGAGAGGAGATACTAGCACTGTGACAGAGGTCTCCCTGCTGCCGAGTTATAGAATGTATTTTTTGTATTTGGAATTGCCGATGACTTCTCAGGAGTCTTTACAAGATCTAGATTTCGTTGTGTTGTGAGTTGAGTTTGATTGTTCGAGCACAGGGTTTTACAGGATAATGCCAAGCGCAGACACGTGGTGCATACATTTTTTCAAGAAGTTTGCCCTAATAAGGGTCCAAAGTGAAGTTAAGTAGCAATTGTCTCACGAGACCTATATGTTTCTACCCTAATACATGCCTGTTTTTATGAGGTGACTTCATTTACACTACCTTTACAACTATGTGGTTTCGTACAGATGTCCAGATTTAGGAATCCATAGCGAGTTGTACCCAGGCAGAATCTCATGAGAGCCAAAGTCTAAAGTGAGATATTCCAGTGGTTTCTGAGTGAATTGGATCATAGACCTACCCCCACACAATTTTCAATAGTGATCTTTGACGTCACAGAACAGTTGTTTTATTTGGTGCTGGAGATAGTACCACAACTTACAACAGACCCCAATGTTTGTCATGGCAAGGCTCTACAGGTTTTTTGGGGACAATGGAGCGCCGTGGCACGTTGCTGCACACACATATAGGGCAATAGGGGGTGAAACTTTCCTGAACTGCTGAGCTTGTCATCAGTCCAATGTTCAGGGGTTCTTCTGGATAGACGTGGTATCAGGATTCTATCCCTATTCAAGTGGAATAGAGAATTCCATAAGCATGTTGGAAATACTACATAAGTGTTTGCTTTTATATGGTCTTCATAGGTTCACAGAGTGATAGTGGTTATAGCATAATACTTCTAAACGTTTCTGCAAAAGTTGAGACAATCATATTTTCCATGACCATGGAAAGAGAGCTATCATGTCACTTCAATGCCTTGTCTTTCTGATCCATTCAAAGCCCGAATTCCCCCAGGTATTTACACACCATTGGATCAGTATGGTGTAAGTGATGAGACTTTAGTAAAGCTAGATGCTTGAAAGATTACATTGTATTTATTTATTACTAAATTATTTCACAATCATAGGTGAATGGAGGCTTGGGGGTGTGTGGGGGTACGAAAAAGAAAGAAAAAGGAACATTTTAATTTAGGAATGTATTGTGGAAAAGTGCATTCCTATCAACAAAAATTAGAATCCAAATTCATGCAGATTCTTATTGGAGTGAGCACACAGATAAGAGCACATTTTCTCTCATTGCAGAACTATAATCTTCAATAATCGTTTATGTCACATAAGTCCTTCCTACAGAAGCAAATATCTCTAGACTTCGACCTGCTTTATTATTTACCTCTCCAAAAATACACTGTGCCAAGTGACGCATTTCATCCAACCACTTGAGGGCTTCTGCAGGGTGGTATCTCTAAGTTTTGAGTACAGTAAATCACATCGTCTACTGCAGTAAGGAAAGGAGTTGGATGATAATGAAAGTATTTTTCACGGAACATTGACACGTGTTCCATGGCATTCGCCTGTCGATACTTCATTTGGACATTACCATACGAGTTTAGTGAAATGCTTATTTATGTTTACTGTCACTGACTTTAACCTGTTTGGTAATATTACATATTGAGTTTTCGATTCGAGAAATTGGTGAATGATTTTTCTGTGAAAAATACTTTCGTTATCATATAACTGCTTTCCTTACTGCAGAACATGTTATGATTCACAACACTCGATGCGTTTACATTATTTTTAAAAATTTCAAAACGTCGTAAGATTCAACCTACAACCCTGTGTTTCTTCTAGTAACCAATGAAGCTGTCTATATCCCAATACCTTGCCCTTTTGTACACAAATACGTCACTAACTATGAAACGTCTGTAAAATACTGATATTTGTGTATCTTAAGAGAACTCATATTAAATACATGTGGGATTTTAGGGTTGTTTCATATTAGCCTTATGTTGATTGCCACATTTTTGGTGACCAACCAGGTGTGAGTTACATTTGTAATACATTAAATATTACATTTTGATTCCTTGGATGGTTGAAAGCCGAGACAGAGTACAATTGGTGCTTTATCGACTAAATTACGGAAGGAGGCTATTTATGATGTGTCCAGTGTACAAATGCAAAATATAGACATCAACACTTATTGAAATATTCCACTAGAAAAGCCATATCTCAAATATGGGATGCCAGGGGTGAACCCTTGGACCTTAGGAAGCACTCTTCACCATGTACCACTTTATTTGAGACACCAAACGTTAGGCCGGGGTGGACAGAGATGCAATTTATATTGTGCCAACAAGCCAGATGTATCAAGATAAGTGACACATTCGAAAGTGAAAATTGAAATCCTGCCAGCTAATCCAAACCGACTATAGCCTAAGTGAATCTGAGAGGGTCAAGTATGTACAAATGAGACACTGGGTGACAAAAAAAGGAATAAATATCGCAGTCATACCAGCACTCATTGTATTTGAAAAACTACTACAGAAAGTGATGGAAAACACACACTTGCTATCAAAGCTATAAAAAGTGTGCAAATCAATTACAGAGAATGTAAGAAATGGGGTTGCTGGTTGAGGGGCGTATAACCCTACTCAAGCAGGAACCACAATCCTTGTCCGGGTGAAGTCACAATCAAACCCTAAATTAACCAGTCCTCAGTGCTCTGGTAGCTTGGTGCAGATCAGTCAGGCTTAACTTAGAAGCAGCCAGTTTAGAAAGATAGGGTTAATTGAAATGAATAAAACAAGACAAAAATATCAAAAATCAAAAAAAAGATTTAGGTGAAAATAGTACCAAAAAGCACAAAGCGCCAATTATGGGTATTTGGTTTCACCAGACTGGGACAGAGTCACAAGATCAGACTGACTACAATGGAGCACCTGCCAGCTACAGGGACCCACTTAGGCCTGCAGAGCAAGAGTACCTTAAATCTTGGTTGTGTATTCTTGAGAGGTCCCCCATCGAGGATGTGTCTCATACTTGAAGTGATGCGTGATGCGGATCAGAGATGCATCGTGCAGCATCAGTTCTGGAGAGCTACGTGTCTAAGATGTGAGGTCCTGCATCATTGTCAAGGAGGATGCCGACGATGAAAGCCTGCGATGTAAAGTCTTGCGTCAAGGATGTGTCATGCACCATCTGGTTCTAAGGAGACTGTGGGGCTTGTATTGCGAAGTCCTGCATTGAGGTAGCTGTTGACAAGAAGCTTGTAATGTGATGGCCCGCATCAGGGATGCAGCTGTGGTTACTATGGGGCTCCAGTGTTGATGCAGAGTCCTTGCACTGGAAGAATCCTCACAGCAGAGGTGATGAGTCGGATCTGCTTTGGGTTGCGCTGCGCACAAAAGGAGATACGTCAGTTTTGTTAGATCCACTGATGGGCTGGCATAGCACTTTCAGGCCCACTTCGAAGGATCCATGACTGAGGTGTCACCATTTGGCAGGGTAGAAGTCACAGCTGCAGAGTCCAGGTGCTTGTTACAAGATACTGGCCCTTGCAGTCACTCTGGTGGCCCTAGGTAGAGGTTGCAGGACCAGTTCACCTCCCCCAGGCAAGAAAGCAGCAAGCAGCAGGTTAGCACAGCAGGCTAAAGTCCTTCAGGGCAGCAGTCAAACAAAGTGGCAGTCCTGTCAGCAGCACAGAAGTCCTTCCTCCCTGCAGAGTCTTCAACAGGTCCAGAAGTGTACTGAACAGTTGATGTCTAAGGTCCAATATTCATATGTGCTGCCTCCTTTGAATTTGGGAGAAGCTTCTAGAGGTTCCCCTTTGAAGTGCACAGGTTTCCTGCACCCCCTGCGTTCTCTCTAGACTAACCAGAGGTATGCAGTGCTTTGTGTGAAGGCAGGACACAGCCTGTTCAGGTGTAAATGGGGCTGTGCCTAACTCCGCCCTCCTATCCTGCCAGTGATGGACCATCCAGGCACACCTAAGCTATCAATTGTGTGTGGCTGTTAATAAGGAATACACAAAGACAACTGGCAACTACACCTAGACATTTGACCAAGAAATAAACTGGAAGCACTAAATGGTTAAGGCAGGAAAATGCTAACTGTCGAAAAGTGCCATTTTTCAAAATTGTAGCCAAAATCTGGCTTTACCATAAATTACAATTTTTCATCACAATTCCAAGGACACCAAACATGAACTGTTTACCTGTTCCCATTTGGAAGTTACAGCTTATTAACTGTAATAGGGCAACTCCAATGTTATCCTATAGGAGAAGCAGTAGTGAAAAACAAATATGAGTTTTTCACTACTAGGACATGCCAAACTTAAAGTTACATGTTCTTCTTTTGAACTACATTGCACTCTTACCTGTGGGCTTATTAGGGCCTGCCCTGAAGGTGATTGATTTGCATTAAAAAGGAAGGTTTAGGTCTGATGGGAAAATGAATTAGGAATAGGCTATTCCGTGAAACAGTGGGATACTTTATATGACAATATATTTAAGGGAATTATAGACATACAAGGGAGGGAAACAGTGAGCAAAATAATACACAATGTGCACTGGAATCAAGTGTCATCTCAAAGATTTTGGGGGCCCCAGGCAAGATATATCTGATGGTACTTTACATAGCAAATATCAATTTTATTACACATTTCCCGCTAATTGCCAAAATATACTAAATTATATGTTAAACTTTAACAGGGACACATATAAGCAGCTGAAATATGTCTTGCTCTGTACCCCAAAAATCTTCAAGGTGAAGCCAAGAGGCAGATGCCGAGGTAGAGGGAGGTAGATAGGTAGAGAGGTTTAGATAGAGAACTGGAATACACAGTACTAACATACAGAGCAAGCTCACTTTTCTTAAGTGCTCGTTGTGCAATTGCCCACTTTACCCTTGCCTAAAGATGACTCTGATGGACACACTACCACCCACATACCATTAAAGACACAAAACTCAGGCTCTGCTGGAGGAATTTTCATCAGGAAGAAACAATCACACACATACTTTGGGAAAGCCCAAGAAAGGTACACACTGGGAATAGGTATTAAGGGCAATAGGGACAATAATGGACCACAAATGCCAAGATGTCTGCCAGTTTAATATACGGATGGATGCCAGAGTCAAAAAAGGCAAGTTAGGATATTACATTAAATAAAGGAATGCCTTTCTACTTTCAGTAAAACAAGATATATTAGCAAAATGGTGTAATATATGGCACCTTTCCTCAATTATTGTCATGAGCGACTACATTTTATTCTCTGCACGGAAAAGATTACACATTTTCAACAGAAAGAAGAACAGGGCTTTGAAAAGATGTGGGGGCCAGAGCAGAACATCTTTTATAAGGATCCAAACCAACATAGGGAGCGTGGCAAAATATTACACAAGGCATCAATAGGTCACTGTAGGATAAATCCAAATAGTGAAAGGCAGTCCGTAGGGATTAATGATTTTTTATTCAGCACATTAATACACAGGAACCATAGGCCCTCATTATGACATTGACGGTAAATCCCACTTACCGCCACACTGACTGCCGCCAACTTACCGCCGCTGCGGCGGATATCCGTTTACTGTATAATGACACACACACCAATCCGTCAGTATTCAGCCACATACACAAATCCTCCAAACCAAAGGTCAGTGATAAACTGGTGGTATCAAAACCCACACAGCTATGCCAACAGAACAATGCCCATCACATTATGACCCACGAATCACCACGGCGAACATTCAATGGTGGAAAACCATTGACGGTACATATCTCTGCGCTCAAAATGGACACACACAAACAAAACAACACAACATTGGACAATTCTAACAACACACACCTGACACCCATACACATACCACACCCACTTCACTAAAAAGCACACACCCATAGGACCCACATACCATTTCAAACCATTGCCAGCAGAGAGACACCAAGACCACTGACCCAACTAGAGCCACACACTATTCACACCTATACACCACTCGCGCACTCCACATCACACACCTCAACACATTACCCAACACACCCTCACCTACACACCTCACACAACAACAATGGCACCACAAATACACCCCTGTTTCACAGAGGGGGAGCTAAGGGTCATGGTGGAGGAAATTATCAGGGTAGAGCCACAGTTATTTGGAGCACAGGTGCAGCAGATATCGATAGCAAGGAAGATGGAGCTATGGTGGAGAATCGTGGACAAGGTCAATGCCATGGGACAGCTCCCTAGAACCAGGGATGACATCAGGAAGAGGTGGAACGACCTACGGGGGAAGGTACATTCCGTTATTGCAAGACACCAGATAGCAGTACAGAGGACTGGCTGTGGACCCCCACCTCCTCCCCCACAACTAACAATATGGGAGGAGCAAGTCTTGGCAATAATGCATCCTGAGGGCCTGGGAGGAGTAGCAGGAGGGCTGGACTCTGGTAAGACAAATCTTAACTACTTTCACCCCCTACCTGCATGCCATCACATACCCCCCACCATCAATCCCATAACCCCACCACCTCACATACACCCCTCCATCACAACCCACCCCTCCCAGTACCCAGCACTGTTTGCAACAACAATGCATGGACACCACTCATAGCCCTGCATGGACACCCATCACCTCAGCATGCACAGTAGTGACAATCACTTAGCCAACCAAATTACAACTCACACAAGCCAAAGCTGCCGTGGTAATATCAACCATACAGGGAAACACACCTATGCACAAGATGTCACACGCAGTAACAATAGCACTGCATTTACATACCCACAGGACCCCACACAACGTCACCAGAGAGTAGGTGCCAGCAACATCCAGTCCCCCCCCAAAGAGGCCCACAGTGATGACAGCAGCTCTGCACGCCTGGATATGGATGACCAACCTGTCCCATCAGGGACCTCTGGACAGTCGGTTACCCACGCACAGTCCCATCCCACCACAGAGCCTCCCCCTCAGGAAACACCAGCACAGCACCCACCCAGCGGGGCCATACCACTGTCCCCAGGACATGTCAGTCAGCAGTGTGTCCACCACTACAGGGACCCCAGGCAACCCCACAAACACAGGATGACCAGGGACCTTGGGTCAGTGGCAGTGGGCACAAGGTTCAGGGGACAGAGGCACAGCACAACAGGGAATCTGGGAGGACTGCTGTGTGACAGGGGGAGGACAGGTCCAGGGAAACGACTCTCCACAAGGCACTCACCAAAATCCTGGGAGCATACCACCATTCCCAGGAGACCATAGGCCAGATACTGGCCAAGTTGCAGGAGACCCAGCGGCTGCAGGAGGGACAGTACCTGGGGATCAGGGAGGACCTGAAGGACATCCACACCACACTGGTCACCATTGCAGCGGTGCTGGCTGACATGGCCAACATCATGAGGGAGGCAGTGGCACACCAACGGGCCCCTGACACTAGCCACACTGATGAACAGCCTTCCACCTCCACTGCCGCTAGTGGACAGGAGGCCCTGCCACAGGACCAACAGGTCAACAGCACCCCACCCCCTGCAGAAGGAGAACCACCCTGCAAACGGTCCCTGTGATCCAGACAGAAGCCAGAGAACATTGCCAAGACCCCTGCCAGGAAATAAGACTCTCCTGATTGTCAACCTTGTGTCCCACTCTGTCACCCTGTCCATCTTGAACTGACATTGCTCCCCTTCCTATGCCCCCTGGACAATGCACCTGTGATACCAATAGACTGGACCCTATCCTGGACTTTCCGCCACCATCACCCAAGCCCATTGCACATCCCCATTTACTTCACAGCACTGAAATAAACACCCTTGGAAAAAACTAGTATGGAGTATGTCAAATGATTTAAGGATGTAGTTGTTGAACAATCAGTAGACATTGCAAATGGACTGTACAGTGAAGTATACATAGTTATGACCTGTAATGTGCTGCAGTCAATACACCATGGGCCACAGGAGGGCACAGATATCTGCAAATAGACATGTTAAAGGCTACAATAAGTGGCCTTTGTAGTGGGAACAACAGCCAGCCAGAGAAAATTCACTTCACAAAACAGCAGTGGAAGGTGAGGTTTCAGTGTCTTACCTGTGTGTCACTGGAAGTACTGTTGTATTATAGTTGTTCTGTTGTCCACATCCTCTTCCTCTGCCTCCTCTTCGTCACTGTCCACAGGTTCGACCGCTGCCACACGACCATTTCCAGCCTCATCCTCCTGCAGAAAAGGCACCTGGCATCTCAAAGCCAGCGTGTGCAACATGCAACATGCAACATGCAACGATGATCTGGCAGACCTTCTTGGGTGAGTAGCACAGTGATCCACCTGTCAGATGGAGGAACCTGAACCTGGCCTTCAGGAGGCCAAAGGTCCATTCAATGATCCTCCTTGTTCGCCCATGTGCCTCATTGTAACGTTGCTCTGCACTTGTCCTGGCATTCCTCACTGGGGTCAGTAGCCATGAGAGGTTGGGGTAACCAGAGTCACCTGTAAATATCAAGGGATACCTGTTAGCCAGACACTCACCCTTAGGGCCAACCCCACACCCATATACCAACAGACATTGGGTGGGGACCATGGGCTCACCTATTAGCCACACCCTATGCCTCTGGAGTTGAGCCATCACATATGGGATGCTGCTATTCCTCAGGATATAGACATCATGCGCAGACCCAGGATACTTTGCATTCACATGGGAGATGTACTGGTCCACCAGGCACACTATCTGCACATTCATAGAGTGAAAGCTCTTTAGATTTCTGAACACCTGTTCATTTCTCCGGGGGGGGGGGACAAAGGCAATATGTGTACCATCAATAGCACCAATGATGTTGGGGATATGTCCCAGTGCATAGACGTCAGCCTTCACTGTGGCCAAATCCTCCACCTGGGGGAATACGATGTAGCCGTGCATGTGTTTCATTAGGGCAGACAACACTCTGGCCAGCACATTTGAGAACATAGGCTGTGACATCCCTGATGCCATGGCCACCGTCACTTGGAAGGAGCCACTTGCCAAGAAATGGAGCACTGATAGGACTTGCACAAGAGGAGGGATCCCAGTGGGGTAACGGATAGCTGAGATCAGGTCTGGCTCCAATTGGGCACACAGCTCTTGGATTGTGGCCCTATCAAGTCTGTAGGTGATGATAATGTGCCTGTCCTCCATTGTTGCCAGGTCCACCAGGGCTCTTACACGGGGGCATGTCTCCACCTCCTATTCATCCTCAGCGGTTGAACTCTAGGGTGAAAAACGGTGAGCAGCTGGTCATATTCAAACATATCAGAGTAAAATGCCTTGCATGTTGTGACAGAAACAGTATGTGAACGTGTAGTTCCGTAAATATGCCTATGTCTGCTGTGATGCAGTTAGGGGCCATGGCCTGTTCCCCCCTAAAATGGCGGCCGCCTGACCTGTGTGGAGGGACAAGTGGAAATGAGGTAATTCCGCTGACGTTGTGTGCCATTGCAGGAGGCGGTCGATGACCGCCGTGCAACACCTCATTGGTTATCATTGGGCCCTATGGGTTCCAGTAGCCAATGGTGATGTACGCCGGCAGTGACGGTACGCAACAGCGTGGACGTAACCGCCATTTTCTATCTGTTCACTCACTTGCTACCTGATCTTCAACAGGAGGTGACCTACACTGCAAGTGCTGCTGTGACCTGTGTCTTGAACCGACCATGGCTTGAGTGTCTGGGGAAAGGGCCCCTGCCTTCATTTTGGAGGAGTTGGAGAGACTGGTAGATGGGGTCCTACCCCAGTACCGTTTACTTTATGGTCCTCCAGACCAACAGGTGAGTACACTGTGAGCACAATGCATGGGTCATGAATGCATGGAGTGCTGTGTGTGTAAGCCTCATGTGGGGAGGGTGGCTGAGGGGTCCTGGGCAGAGTAATGCATGTATGGTGGTCAATGTCTGTGCGTAAGGGGATCGGAGGGATATGGTGGGCCATGAGTGTAACAGTCCGGATGGTATGACTAATACCTTTTTCTATGTATCTTTTTCTGCAGGTCAGCGCCCACCAGAAAAAGGGTATTTGGCGTGCCATCGCCAAGGACGTGCGGACCCTGGGGGTCTTTGACAGGCCGAGTACCCACTGTCGCAAACGGTGGGAGGACCTGCGCCGCTGGGCAATGAAGACGGCGGAGGCCCAGCTGGGGATGCCTCCCAACGAGGAAGGGGTGCCCATCGTATCCTGACTCCCCTCATGTTCTGCATCTTGGCAGTGGCCTATACGGAGTTGGATGGCGCTTGAAGGCATCACAGCAGCCACAAGGTGGTGAGTACAGTTTCAGAATCAGAAAATTGCACATGTTGAGGTGTTATCTGGGTGGGGGATGTGGGTCTGTGGGTGCCACTAGGCCAGGACGAACATGGCAGGGTAGGTTCCAGGATGGGCAGGGTCTGATGCACTCCAACCCGAAATATGCTAGTGGGCATCTACTACTGGGCAGGGTCCTTTGGGTTTCAGCTGTGCTGCTATTGGTATTAGGCATTGTACTCCATGGCCTGGTGGCTAGCATTGTAACTGTTAGTGCATGGCCTAGTGCATAGGGCTGTTCCCTGTGTGTTGTGTACGTCAACGGTGGTGGTGTTGCTAGCATTGACCAAGTGCATCCTCTGTCTCTTCCACCCCCCTTTTTGTTTTGTCACCCTGTCCTTGTGTGCATTAGCATCATCTGGCAGAGGAACACAGGCACCGGCGACAGAGGGAGCTGCATCCCACATGGCCCATGAGGCCAAATCCACCGACTGTGAGGGCACCAGTGGGACAGAGGGCGACAGTGACACCTCCTCCGATAGAAACTCCCTGGCGGTGGTGGACACCTCTGTGGCCACCCCAACTACAGGTACAGCTGCCACTTCCAGACCAGCAACACCCTCCCAGCAGCCCCTCAGTGTGTTTCCCGTGCCCGCTCACCCACGAGGGTGGGCATCTCCTTTGCCCCAGGCACCTCAGGCCATGCCCCAGTAAGCCTTGCTGCCCTCAGTGAGGAGTCTATTGATCTCCTGTGATCCATTTCTGATGGGCAGTCAGCCATAGTGAATGCCATCCAGGGTCTGGCAGGGCATTTGCAACATACAAATGCATTCCTGGAGGGCATTCACTCTGGCGTGGCGGCCCAACAGAGATCATTCCAGGCCCTATTGTCCCTGTCTCTAGCCTCCCCCTGCCAACGTCTTCTACCCAGACCCAATCCCCTCAACCCCAGCCTTTCCTAAGCACACCTTCAAACCAGGATGCACCAAAATCAACACACAGAAGTGGCTCAGGCAAACACAAGCACCACACTTCATCTCACAGGCACTCACAGAAGCACCATTCACATGCAGACACACCAACATCCACTGCCTCCACTGTGTCCCCCTCCTCCTCCTCGTCCACCTCTCTCCCAGTAGCATCTCCACTCACACCTGCATGCACTACATCCTCATCCACAACCTCCATCACCATCACGCCTACCACTACACAACCTTCACTGGCATTCACCACCCACACATCCATGCACACGTCCCCTATGTCCTCTCCCACTGTGTCTGTGACCCCTCCTCCCAAAGTACACAAACCCAAGCATCAGACACCCAACAGCCATCCACCTCATGACAGCATCCAGCCCATGCACCTGCACCCAAACGCAGCAGATAGACACCTCCTGCCACCACTTCCTCTTCCTCCACTCCCAAACCTTCACCCTCTTCCAGCCCCAGTGTCCCTAAAAAGCTTTTCCTCTCCACCCTTGACCTATTCCCTGCCCCTCCCCCCATCCTTCAATTCGAGCCAGGGTGGTCAGGACCCAGGCTAGCACCTCAGCCACCCAGTCTACGGCCACTGTCGTTTCTGCAGCCACTGCAGTTGTGAGAGGCACAGCGAAGACACCCGTCCTCACAGCCAGTGTGCCTGCCCCAGCTGCCAAGGGCAAAAACGGAGCACCAGCTGGCAAACGCAAGGAGGCACCACCAGCTGGCAGAAGCAAGGAGGCACCACCAGCTGGCAAACACAAGGAGGACCCACCAGCTGGCAAATGCAAGGAGGCACCACCAGCTGGCAGAAGCAAGGAGGCACCACCAGCTGGCAGAAGCAAGGAGGCACCACCAGCTGCCAAGGGCAGGAAGGAAACACCAGCTGCCAAGGGCAATGACAAAGGCACAGACACCGCAGGCAGGATGGATAAGGAGCCTGGTGCTGGAGCAGCATCTGGGCAAACAACACCAGCCATGGCACTTCAGCCATCCGAGGCTATAGGAGAAGGGCTGTAGCCTCTTCCCACCACAGGCAGCACCGCCACCTGCACCGCCACCTGTACCGCCACCAGCATCACTGCCACTACCACTGCCAGCAACAGCAGCCCCAGTGGGCAGCAGTCCGAGGCTGCGGGGGAAGTGTTGGAGCCTCCCTCCACCACTGGCAGCACAGTACGCCAGCACCGCCACCTGCACCGCCACCAGCACCACTGCCACCACCACTGCCAGCAGCTGCAGCCCCAGTGGGCAAGCGTCCGGGGCTGCGGGGGAAGGGCTGGAGCCTCCTCCCACCACTGGCAGCCCCACCGCCAGTTCCGCCACTGCCACCACTGAGCAGCCATCACCTCCGGCGGGCAGTGTGTAGTCATGCCTCTGTGGGCTGTAGTGCATCCTGGCCCCTGCAAAAACTGTAGGTGTGACACCCAGGTGAGAGACTGTGACCTTGCACCCTCCAAGATCTGCATCACAGGGCACAAGGCCCCCTCCAGAACCAGTGGAAGAAGGCATCCACTCACCCCTTCCTCGCCAGGATGAAACACACTGGGCACAAGGCCCCCTCTAGAACCAGTGGAAGAAGCCATCCACTAGAGAGACTGTGGCTTTGTGCTCCCCAGGACCAAGCAGTGGGCAAAGCACCCACTTGAGAGACTGTGGCCTTGCACTCCCCAGGACCAAGCAGTGGGCAACCCACCCACTTCAGAGACTGTGGCCTTGCACTCCCCAGGACCAAGCAGTGGGCAAACCACCCACTTGAGAGACTATGGCTTTGCACTCCCCAGGACCAAGCAGTGGGCAAACCACCCACTTGAGTGACTGTGGCTTTGCACTCCCCAGGATCGCAGAGGGCATGTAGCCCCCTCCAGGAGCAGTGGCGTTGTACCATCTTCCAGCTGAGGGGCACCCCCTTCCCTTCCCCTTGAGGTGTCTGTGTATTTTAGACCTGATGCCCCAGCAATGTTGTCTCCTTATCGAGGCAGGAGTCAAGTGGGGCCTTGGCCCATGTGATATGGCCTGTGGGCCACGGATATTTTGGACTGAGCAGTGTCCCTCCATTTGTATATATTGTAGATACTGTTTTCTGCTTTGAGGACGTACTTCTCATAACGTATATTATTACACTGACTTTACTCACTTCCTTTTGTCCTTGCGTTATTCCTGAGGCATACGGGGTGGATATGTAATGTTGTTGCATCTGTTTGTGTGCATGGTGTTGGGGGTGCGTGTCCGTGTTGCGTGTTGTGTGTGTGTGTCACTCTCTTTTTCCTCCCACCCTCCCTTGTGTGCTAGGTGCGGTACTCACCGTGGTCGTCTTTGCCGCCGTTCGTGTCCCTGGTGTAGGAGGAGGATTACCAGCATGGGTAACGCCTGTAGTTCGGGCTCCATGGCATCGTGGATCTTCCTTAAGTGTCCAGAGGTGAGCCGTTTCCCTTTTGTGTACTGTTTCCGCCATGCTTTTGATGGCGTTGGTACAGCCCCGGAAATGCTGGAAGATTGGCTTGTTGTAATAGGGTGGGCGGTACTTTGTCTTCCGCCTCGCTGTTGGCGGTTACCGCCGCGGTGCTTGCTGCTACTGTCGTGGCAGTCGGTGTGTTAAAGTGGCTGTCTGTGTGGGTGGCTCCCGTCGTGGTCATAATTCAATTTTTTTGTATTACCGCTGCTTTGTCACCGACCGCCAGGGTTGTAATGAGGGCCTATGTCTCTAGTTGGCAGAGGTATGCACCCCGTCACTAGAGACCACAATCCTAGTCAGGATAAGTCAGATACACTCCCTAAATTAACCTGTGCTCATCCTCTGGTAGCTTGCCACAGAGCAGTCAGGCTTAACTTAAAAGGCAATGTGTAAAGTATTTGTGCAACAGTCAATACAGTAAAAACAGTGAAAACACTACACAATATAATCCAAGTTAGTAACATGGATCTGAATTTAATGGACCAAAACAAGACCAAAATGACAAAAACTCAATAAGTAGAACTCCAATTATGCAATTTTAAAGATTTAGGAGGCAACAGTGCATAAAGGTTCAAAGTGAAAACTGTGATTATCTGGTCGCGTCAGACCAGGACAAATTCAAAAGTTCAGGCCGACCACGATTGAGCACGGGCTGGATACAGGGACCCACTTAGGCCAGCTGAACACAGCACCTTAAATCCTGGAGCATGGTCTGCGAGGCAAGGCTTCGGCAAGGACCACAGAGGGCAGAGTACCTTAGGCCCACTTCATAGAGTCCAGGATTGGAGTGGTACCACTTGGCAGGGCAGACCCACAGATGGCAGAGTGCTGGTGCAGGAGCAGGGTGGTTGGAAGTCTTTTTTGACCCTGAGAATTCAGAAAACAGAGGTCAGTCAGTTGGGCCTTGGAGTCACTGTGAGTTTTGGGTTGTAGAAATGCAGGTCCAGTCCTTCTCACTCCCACGCAAGAACGCAGCAGGCACAGGTCAGCAGAACAAGGCAAGAATCCATCAAAGTAGCTGTACAGCAGAGTGGCCATCATTTCCGCAGCACTGCAGTCCTTCATCTTGGCTGAGTATTCACATGTCCAGAAGTGTACTGAATTGGTGGTGTCTGAGGCCCATTATTTATATTTTGGTGCCCTGGATCTGGAAGGTGGGTGAAGCTTCTATAGCATACCATTGAAGTACACAGATGCCATGCCTCCCAAATCCTGACTCCAAGCTTGCTGGTGTGACAATGCAGGGCTGTTAAGCCCTATTGTCACCAGGCAGGTCGCTCCCCCCATCTGCCAGGCAGCCTCCTGTGGGTTGAACCTTCGTTGCTGCTTTTGCCGCCTGACTACTCGCTCCCTTTTTTTCTGTACCCCTGCGCTTGGCTTCTGTGTCACTTCGTTTTTTCATTCTGTGCCCCTGTGTTTTGCTTCTGTACCCCTGTGCTCTGTTGTCCCTCTCCCGCCGTCTTTTCCCGCCGTTTTCCCCCCGGGTTTTTCCCTTACTGCTGAGCCCCTGCTGCCCCGCCCCCTTCACTCCCATTGGCCGCCCCGCTCCCACCTCCCAGCTGCTCCTCCCTCCCGCTGGTGCGCCTAAGGCAAGCTCGTCTGGACCGCACTCAGCACCAGAACCCCTGGAACCCGTACCCCCGCAACGCCAGACTGCACTACAATGCAAGCAGCTTCCACGCACTCAACACCAGACAAGACCACCCCTGCTACCGGGCCACCCCGAAACGCACCCAGGGGCCTTTCACCTGCCGGAACTGCAGATTCACCAGCATCCAACCCTCCACACCACCAGCCAGAGAACCCAACCACCTCCGCTGCATCCTCCTCAACACCCGCTCCACTCGCAAGCACACCATTGAACTTTGGGACCTCCTAGACTCCACCGCCCCCGACGTCGCCTTCCTAACGGAGACCTCGCTGAACGCCACCTCAGGACCAGATATCGCCATAGCCATCCCACAGGGCTACAAGATCTCCCACAGAGACCGCACCATCGGAGTGGGAGGAGGAATCGCCATCATCCACAAAGACTCCATCAAAATCTCAACGAACACAGATGACACCCTCACCACCGCCGAACACATGCACTTCCAGATCCACACCAACCCCAACACCACCCTCAGAGGAACTCTCATCTACAGAACTCCCGGACTCCGTCCACACTTCAGTGACACCATCGCCGACCTCATCAGCACCCACGCCCTCACTTTCACGGACTACATCCTCCTCGGGGACCTGAACTTCCACCTTGAGAACAACAACAACGCCAACTCCACCACCCTGATCGACAACCTCGCCAACCTCGGACTCAAACAGCTCGTAACGACACCTACTCAAGCCGCTGGACACACGCTCAACCCCATCTTCTCCACACTGGACCGACCACAGATGAGTCCACTTCACCTTCAGAAAACCCACCACATACCACCGCACCCAACAGCTACCACGCCGCTGCTGGGGCAAGGTCACCGAGGACCAACTGACTACCGCCCTCGCCCTGAGACCACCCACCGACCCAGACACCGCCACGACCAACCTCACACAGTGGATCAACGACTGCGCCAACACCCTCGCCCCTCTCAAGACCTCTACACCCAACCACACCAACAAGAAAGCCGCCTGGTTCACCGAGGACCTCTGGATCTCCAAGCACACCTGTCGGAAGCTGTAGAAGAAATGGCTCCACGACCAAACACCAGACAACCACACAGCCCTCAAGAGCGCCACCCGCAGACACCACCAACTCATCAGGACCGCCAAGAAGACCGCCTTCAAGGACCGCCTAGACAACAACGCACACAACACCAAAGAGCTCTTCAGCATCGTGAAAGAACTCTCCAACCTCAGCTCCATCACCAACGACATCCCGCCATCTCAAGACCTGTGTGACTCCCTGGCCACCTTCTTCCACCACAAGATCACCGACATCCACAACAGCTTCAACCCCGACCCCCCCGCACCCACCACCGAGTCCACCACCCCTGCGACTACCACTTGCACCAGTCACCTGACCGTCTGGTCCAGCGTCTGCGACGAAGACACCATCAAAACCATGAACTCCATCCACTCCGGATCCCCATCGGACCCCTGCCCTCACCACGTCTTCAACAAAGCCAGCGCAGCCATTGCACCCACCTCCGGAAAACAATCAACTGTTCCTTCGAGACAGAAACCTTCCCAGAAAGCTGGAAGCACGCCGAGTTCAACGCCCTTCTGAAGAAGCCCAAGGCGGACCCCAAGGACCTCAAGAACTTCCGGCCCATCTCCCTGCTCCCTTTCCCGGCAAAAGTGACTGAGAAGATTGTCAACAAACAGCTGACCCGCTACCTCGAAGGTAACAACATCCTGGACCCTTCCCAATCCGGTTTTCGCAGTAACCACAGCACCGATACCGCCCTCATCGCCGCCACTGACGACATCCGGACCCTGATGGACAAAGGAGAAACAGCCGCCCTCATCCTCCTGCACCTATCAGCAGCCTTTGACACGGTCTGCCACCGCACCCTATCAGCACGCCTCCATGACGCCGGTGTCCAAGAGAAGGCCCTGGCCTGGACCACATCCTTCCTCTCCGGCAGAACCCAGAGCGTCCGCCTCCCACCCTTCCGCTCCAAAACCACAGAGATCATCTGCGGCGTCCCACAGGGATACTCCCTCAGCCCAACACTGTTCAATATCTACATGGCCCCCCTCGCCCACGTCGCACTACAACACAATCTCAACATCATCTCCTACACCGACGACACCCAGCTGATCAAATCCCTCACCGAAGATCCCCACACCGCCAAAGCTAACCTCCACCAAAGAATGAAGGCAGTAGCCGGCTGGATGAAGGACAGCAGACTGAAGCTGAACTCAGACAAGACGGAGGTCCTTATTCTCGGACCCACCCCATCAGCCTGGGACGACTCTTGGTGGCCCACGTCACTAGGCACAGCCCTGGAACCCACGGACCACGCACGCAACCTGGGGGTCATCCTCGACTCCACTCTCTCCATGACCAGGCAAGTCAACGCCGTCTCTGCGTCCTGCTTCAACACCCTCCGTATGCTCCACAGGATCTTCAAATGGATCCCCCTCGACACAAGAAAAACCGTTACCCAGGCCCTCATCACCAACAGACTCGACTACGGGAACGCCCTCTACTCAGGAACTACAAACAAGCTCCTGAGACGACTCCAACGCATCCAGAACGCCTGGGCCCGACTCATCCTCAATGTCCCCCGCCGCAGCCACATCACACTCCACCTGAGAGGCCTGCACTGGCTCCCCGTCAACAAAAGGATCACCTTCAAGCTCCTGATACACGCACACAAAGCACTGCACAACACCGGACCCACCTACCTCAACAACCGACTCAGCTTCCACACCCCACCCGAAGCCTCAGCTCAGCCAACCTCGCCCTCGCCACAGTCCCCCGCATCCGAAAAACCACCGCCGGCGGCAGATCCTTCTCCTACCTCGCCGCCAAGACCTGGAACACTCTCCCCACCATCCTACGACAGACCCAGGACCTGCTGGCCTTCAGAAGACTCCTCAAGACCTGGCTCTTCGACCAGTAGCACCCCCCCCCCTCAGCGCCTTGAGACCCTCGCGGGTATGTGGCGCGCTTTACAAATGCAGTGATTGATTGATTGATTGATTGATTGATATTGAGTGTGGTCAGGACAAGCCTATTCAGGTGTAAGTGAGGCAGTGTTAAGCTCCACCCCCCATCAAGCCAGTTAATGGCCCTTTAAGACCCATCAAATCACACCTAACCTCCCATTGTGTGTGGCTGTCTAGAGGGACTGCAGAAGGCCCAGCTGTCACCCACCCCAGCCTTATGTTAGAGACAGGAAGCAGACACACAGGGCTAAAAACAGAAAAAAGCCAAATTTCTAAAAGTGGCATTTTTTTAAATTGCAATGGTAAATTTGACTTTACCTTTAATGATGATTTATCAGCACAATTCATTAGGAGCTAAACATGACAGCTCTACCTCCTTCCAATCAGGAATTATATTTAATACACGTATTAAGGAATGCTTAATACATACCCTATGAGTGGAGTAGGCTTCATAGGAGTGAAAAACAAATGTGAGAGTTTTTCACCACCAGGACATCTAAAACTAAAACATATATGCCCTGCCTTTTATTTACACTGTACTTGCCCTGTGGGCTACTAGCGCCTAACTTAGGGGTGTATTATGAGTAATAAAGGGAGAGTTTAAGGCTTGGCAAGTGATTTTGAATGCCAAGTCGACGTGCAGTGGATCTGCACATACAGCTCTGCAGTGGCAGGACTGAGACGTGTTTAAAGGGCTACCTATGTGGGTGGCATCAGTGCTGCAGGCCCACTAGTAGCTTTTAATTTACAGGCCCTGGCACATATAGTGCACTTTACTAGGAAATTACAAGTAAATTAAATATGCCCATTGTGGATATTCCAACGTTACCATGTTTTAAGGGGGTGAGCACATGCACTTTAGCACTGGTTGTCAGTGGTAAAGTGCACAGAGTCCTACAGCCAACTAAAACGCATTCAGTAAAATGGGGAGAAGGAAGGTAAAATGTTTGGGGGTGGCCCTGAGAAAGGGCCATTTCCAACAGGCAATATAAGCAAAAGGACTGATTATTAATTCTCCCAAACTCATCATCATGTTGTATACAAAAGTTATATTTAATCCCCTTAAAATACCAATATTCAGATATGGAATATTGTTCCATCTATTGTATGAGTACCTAATATAGTAGTCATATGTATTGACAGAAGAACTAAAAAAATAAAGATTCACATATGTAACCATACCAACCCAAGGGAGAAAACTGAATGTGAACTAAACATCATATATTTACCTAACACCTTTATTTATGAAAATGTTACAAGTACTCACATAAAGATATTCAGCAGACAGTTAAATTCCTCACTGTACAAATATCATGTTGTCCAAAATGTACTAAGGGCCGCGTGACAAACATTCACATTCACAAAAATAAATCAGTTCTCCAATATCTAAATTAAAACACTCTCACATTCCTAAAATCAATTAGTTCTCCAATATCCGAATTACAACACATTCAACTTCATAAAATAAACAATAACCAAACATTCTCTCTTTCGGTAAAATACTTCCAAAATCAAACACAAGCAATGACTATTAACCCACTTACACAAACACTCACTTGTGGCATCCTAAATTATAACACACCACATAGGTTCCTCAAAACCATCTCAAAGGGGACACCAAAAGAACCGAAAATTAAAAGGGAGCGCTTACCAATTACACATCCTCAAATCCTTACTGCTCAAGTTACACAAATAACTTTCCACAATCTGAAGCAAATGCAAACCAATCACTATCTTTTGATGCAGCGCCACAGAATCCTAGCTATTATTTACACTGAATAGTGGATTCTGCGCTAGAGGACGATGGATCGAAGCAACATAGGTTTGAGGGGATATTACCAAAGAGTAATGTGAGTATCAACAAGAATCAACACAATCAATAATATTAAACTTCAGCCAATAACCACACCAATTTATTAAAAAGTATTATAAAATGTATTGCCCTAGATTAACAATGCTAATGTCACTAAAATAACTCTCAAACACAAATGGTAAGTAAGCATATAGGATTAATGAAGGTTAATTAGAACGTCTTATAGATCTCAATTTGATTAAGACAACCAAACAAAGTATCTCCAAGAGAATTACACTTATTAATAATACTAAAACCGGTAATAATGGTAAAGTGTATATTAGTACAACACTCAAAAGATGTCAATATAAGTCCTGAGCATTTCAAATAAATTCCCTCACTAACCAAGAATTGGCATCAACATGTTGGGCTTCATATGAAAAGAATTTAGTAACACAAATTTAGAAAACCCTTTAACTCAGGTTAAAAATGAATATTAATATGCAGCAATAAGATCATAAATTGCAGCTGGTAGCTGGAAAGCAAAAGGGACACATATAACATTGCAATAACATACATTACCAATAGTAGTAGTAGTAGTAGTAGCAACAAGCAGATTACTTCAGCTAGGTGACACCATCAGCTATGTCTTCAGAAGATTTGGGCTTAACAGCAGCTAAACACACACAGCTACAGGATCTTGACTCCAGTCATCTGAACTCTGGTCACCATAATCTGCCTCTCGTCTCATCTCAACTCCACCGCTGACACTAACATCACTAGGGCTAACTCTCTAGGGAATCCTACCTAGCTTGTTGTACTCAATCCTAAATAACTTATGATTGGTCAGTCTATGGGGTAGTTACGCTTCAGCCAATCAACAACTAAATTGCTAACCTAAAATACAACAATTCTATACTA
Organism: Pleurodeles waltl; assembly: GCF_031143425.1. Taxonomy (NCBI): domain Eukaryota; kingdom Metazoa; phylum Chordata; class Amphibia; order Caudata; family Salamandridae; genus Pleurodeles; species Pleurodeles waltl. The sequence goes on along the minus strand of NC_090449.1, from coordinate 799,010,831 downwards.
ACTAGAACATTTTCTTCAATAATATTGTTTCCTCTTCCGTCTCGTCTGTAGCTCCATTGTTTCATCGTCTCCCAAATGCCTCCTCTTAGGAAGAAACTTTTACTGTTTCAACTTAACTTCCATCCTCGAGGAAAGGCCAAGTATTAGTAACATTTTCAAACAATAGAACATTCAACTTATGCAATGCTCAATTAAAACATGACCTTGTAAGACATAATGCAGCAACCCACTAGGGGTAGCTGTGGACACATCTACTGAAACTTCAAATGCACTTTTATGTGAGCATTGAATTATGGAAAATAACCAAAGCATTTAGTTAGAATTTTGCTCAATTAGGAACACAAACAAACTGTGGCAACCATTTTCAAAAATCATCCGTTTTACACGTTAATTCATTACACGTTTAGTTACCTTAAAATTATTAATAAACATATTAGACAATTCACACTCTCACAATCCCTCTTCTGATGACTATTTATGTCATCACATTAATCTATAATAAATTAATTTATTATCATCAATTTCAAAACTATGTCTCATTCATTTTCACATTATTTTCCTTTCTCCTTTTATTTCCACTATAGAATTTATTCATTTGGATCTCAAACTTGTGTCTATTCTTTTCCAATTTTCTCCTCTTAAAACATTTTATCATTTTATATGTTCCCCAAATTCCAATTAAACAAAGTACAATTGTTGACACCCATTTTGCCATTTTTAAAAATAATATTTCTCTCCACATTACTAATCCAATTTCCCACAGCCTTTATCCCTTTGCCAGCTTTTTCCCTAACTGTAGTTTCTGTTAGTTCTTTTAAATCTTCGCTATTAGTATTTGTTCCATTTTTGATCAGCTCTTCAACTTTTCCTGAATTATCAGGAATAAATGAACAACAGTGATTTGAACCAAGTAATTTACAAACTCTGCCCCCTACCAGTACCGCCCTCCCACCAGCCCCTCAGCCTTTGCCCCGTGCCCGCTCACCCAGGAGGGGCCAAAAAAATGTCTAATGCAAGACGGTTCTGAAGTGCCATAGCTCTTGTAGCAGCCAATTCTGTGTCCAAAAGAATGATAGCTCCAAACTATCTTGTCAACATGTTAACTACTATTGTAGACAACTTCTGTATTTTGATTTATTTCAAGACTACTCCCACTGAAGGAATTATAGCCCCAAAAATGTCTCCCACAATGCGAGAAATTGATTTTCGCTTGTATCTCATTTTAAATTTAATCGTTTCAGGAATCTTACTCAAGTTTTCCAACTGATAGATTTTCGGAAAGACTATTCCCAAATAACATGTTCCATACCATCCTCTAGGAAGACGGTAATATGCATTTCTCCCACAAATATAATAAATCCCAGGTACTGGGGGGTCCTGTCCATTCATCATAAAATCCCGCTTACTCCTAAACATGAAAACATGTCTACACTCACTCTTTCTAACAAACACTCTATCATTCTTACTCCAAGGTCTATATATACAAAGTCTTCCCACATGCTCAGCATCTATTGTTAGTTTTCCTTGTTTGGTAATGTCAGTATATGTATAATCTACTCCAGGTTTTCTACTTATTATTCCATTATCTCTCTTTGCCTTTATTTCCCTTCTTCTATCCTCCGTGTTATCTAAGAATTTATTTTCTACCGGTGTTGGTAAACAGGTTAAATTATTTGAGTGAGCAAAAGCTGTTCCAAAAGTTAAAGTAGGCTCAAAGAAATCTCTCAAAATTACTGTGTTATTTTCTTTGTCTATTTTATTCAAATAACCTATGACAGGTACAAATGACTATACCATGTCATAGTTTGAATAGAAATACTGAATATATTCTTGTTTATAGAAACACGTTAGCAAAAGATTACAACTTATAGCGTAAGTCACAGGCAGACTATGATAAGTAGTTCCTTCTTCCACTGAAGCCGGAATCTGTGTACATACATAACAATCTTTTGCGTCCATCACCTCAACTTACTCATGCAATAAGCAATAGAAAACATTAGAAGAAAGCTCTTTCTCTTTGTGTAGGTATTTGATATCTATTCTAAATTTATCTTTCGTTAGTGACTTATCATTTAAGTCTAAAGAACTATCAATCCTCGTACTCTGATTGGCTCCATCCATCTCATAAACAGACACTCCTACAAACAACAATAAATATATTAACATACTCACTACCACCAATCCAATACTTAACACTTTACAACAACTAATTCTACTGTTTTGGTTATGTGAGTTACTCAAATTTTCTATATTCTAAAAAAAATTAAAAAAAAAAAAAAAAAAGTAAAAATAAAAATTACATTAATTCAAAACAAACAAAACATTCAACATTCAAACAAACACTCAAAACACTCAAAAACCTCTTCTACATTTTTTTTCAAAAATTCATTCACTCTTGGACGGCCTCCTTGTCAATTTCAGTATAGCAGCTTGCCAAATCCAGTTAGTTATTTGTCTATTCCAGTAAGTATTATTATATTTCTTAAGTACGAACTTTTAAGCACGACTTTTAATTTTATTTTTTCCCAATGTCTTTTCTTGCAATCTTCACGTGCCAAAGTAAAAATGTTCAATGTCTCTGTGAAAACAATAGCTTAAAAATTCTTCCTGCCAATCATTTGTGTTTAAGTACACCCATTCAGGTCCTGCAAATCTCTTGCTCGCAACTCTTTTCCTTTTCGGTCTTCTGCCACTTTCACCTTCTTCTCCACTAGTATGTTCTCCTTCATTCAATTCCTTTTCCTCTTGAATCGGTGGAACTACATTAACTCTTCCACTCTTCTAACCTTTTTCTGGCCAATTGTCTCCTTTTAATGTCTTTTTCATCAACAATTTTTTTCAATATTGAGTCTTCACTTGCCTTTGGACCTCTTTCTTCTGACGTCCCCGCAACTGGTTCAGGAAGAGTATAATCCACTTCGGCTGGACTACCCTCAATTCCTTTCCCAATGGGGTCTGTCCTTTCTTCAGTTTGGTATATCAAACCACCTGCTTCTGAAGATACCCTCCTCTGAGCAGATCTTTCTTCTACTGATTCTTGTGATTCACTCCCGCTCGAGGACACCCTCCTGGGATTGAAATCAGTCTTCTCCTTTTCTTCTCAGACTGAGTCGTCTACTCCTTTTGCAGACTGCTCAACTTCTTCAGTATTTTGTTCTTTCTCATCTGTTATAGGAGTAGGCACATCCCTGTCATTTTCGATATTCTGTGGCCTTGACCTTGCGTTTGTTGTACTGTTGCGGCTTCCACCTGATGAGAGAAAGAACGAACCACATCAGCCAGGCTTTTGCAGTAATCTAGCACCATATCATCTGTAATATTCACAAGTGCATTTGCAGGTATTGCTGACAATCTCATTGCTCTCCCCATCAAAATCTCATGTGGAGACAACCCAGTCTTGTTGTCAGGAGTGCTTCTCATTGACATTAGCACTAGTGGTAAAGCATCTGGCCATTTTAAATTTGTCGACACACACACTTTTGCCAATCGTGATTTTAATGTTCCATTCATTTGTTCTACGAGACCTGAAGCTTCTCGACAATAACTACAATGTAGTCTCTGCTGAATGTTTAATGCAGAAAATAGCTATTTTATCACATCATTATTGAAGTGTGTTCCCCTATCTGACTCAATAGAAACCGGAAAAACAAAATGTGGAATTAGTTCTCGTAAAAGCAATTTAAATACTGTAAGACTGTCATTTCTGCTTGTTGGATATGCTTCAATACAATGACTGAAAATGCACACAATCACCAACACATATTTCAAACCAGCACATACAGTCATCTCAATGAAATCCATTTGCATTCTACTGACTGGACCTCCCGCCATACCTATGTGGCCCATGTTGACAATTGTTCCTTTGCCTACGTTCATTTGTTGGCAAACTATGCATCTATGGAAAACCAGCTGTGCCACTTGTCTGAATTTTTTATTGTACCAGAACTGTTTAAAACTCCTGATCATGCATCTCTCCCGATGTGTGTTTGACCATGATAGTATCTAGCCATTTGTGTTAACAAACTGTTTGGTAACACTACTTTCCCCTCTACTGTCACCCAAATTTCATCTTCCGTTTGGATGCATCGATGTCTTACCCAATCCCTAAGCTCTTCTTCTGGAACATTGTTCTGTATGGCTTTTAACTCACCTAATGTCCCAACTATTTGCATTGTGAAATTTGCATATATTTAATCATTTTCAGACATTAATTCCCAATTTCCTTTGAATGAAATCCCATTCAGAGCACAAAATTTTGCGACCTGGTCTGCATAAGCATTTCCCAATGTTACATAATCTTGTCCTCACTGGTGTGCACTGCATTTGACCACAGCAATTTTCTTAGGCTTTTGGCCAGCTTGTAACAAATCATGTATTCTCTCTCCATGTCTCACAGGTGAACCCGAAGAAGTCAGGAATCCCCTTTGGACCAAATTTGACCAAAATCATGTACAATATCAAATCCATACTGACTATCAGTGTAAAGTGTTACTTTCATCTGGTCTGATAATAGGCATGTTCTAGTAAGAGCCACCAATTACTAATTTAAGCCATGAAGCTTCCAGTATGCCAGTGACTGTACATACCACATTTCCTGCTCTTAAGGCACCTCTGTTGCCTCTTATACAGGAACCATCAACAAAGAGAATTTGATTGTTGTCTCCCAAACAAGTATCTCTAATGTCATTTCTTAGTTTGGTGCATAATTCTGTCACCTCCAAACAATCATGTTCAACATCGTCTATTCTATTTACATCTTCCCCTTCATTTGGTAACAATGTTGCCGGGTTAATCACTGTGCACCTTTTAATCATTACATTTGGTGCTCCAAGAATAACTGTCTCATATTGTGTCAGTCTTGCATTTGTCAGATATTGTGTCTTTGACCTAGTCAATAGGATTTCTATTGAATGAGGTACCATCACTGTCAGAGGATAACCCATCACAATGTTTTCACTTTGAGTTCTACTCTGCTCAACTGCTGCAACTGCTCGTAAGCATCCTGGTAATGCTGCTGCAACATTATCCAAAGTAGCTAAAAAATATGCTATTGGACGATTGACACCACCATGTGTTTGTGTCAAGACAGACAAAGAACATCCATCTCTCTCATGACAAAACAACCAGAAAGGTTTTGTGTAATCAGGCATACCTAAAGCTGGTGATTGACACAAACTCTCTCTCAATTCAGTAAATGCTCTCATGCATTCCTCATCCATCATTATGGGATATGAAACATCCTTATGTGTCAGCCTCTGCAGTGGCTTTGAAATGGCTGAAAAATTTGTAATCCACTGGCGACAATATCCTACCATTCCCAGAAACATCCTCAACTCGTTTTATGAACTTGGTATTTTCATTTTCATTATTGCCTCTACTCTTTCTCTCGAAATTCTCCTAGACCCTTTCTCAATCAAATGTCCCAAATATTTCACCTCTTGCTGACGGTACTGCAATTTAGCAGGAGATACTTTATGACCATTGTCTACCAAAAAGTTCAACAATGCAACTGTATCCTCTCTACAACCTTCCTTTGTCTTTGATGCAATTAACAAATCATCAATGTAGTGTGCCAACGTCGATTGGTAAGGCATTACCAATGACTCTAGGTTCTTTTTCAATATCTGATTGAAAATCGATGGTAATTCTGAAAACCCTTGAGGAATTCTACACCAGCAATAGACTCTGGTCAGGAACTTGAAACAAAAGAGGTATCTGCTATCCTCATGTAAAGGTACTGAAAAGAAAGCTTGGCACAAATAAATTACTGTGAACCATTCTGCATCACTTGGAATATGAAGCATTATCACTGCTGGATTTGGCACAACTAGACAACACTTCACCACAATGTCATTTATTTTCCTCAAATCCTGAACAAGACGAATTTTTCCATTCGGCTTTTTCAAACCCATTATTGTTGAATTACACGGTCTGCTCATCACTTCATTCAAAACTCCCTGTTCCAGAAATTGTTCTATCAAAGGTCTTATCCCTTCAATTACCCCATTTGCCATAGGGTATTGTGCAGTCTGTGGAAACACTACATTCTCTTTCACTGCCACTTTGACCCCTTCAATTCCTTTAATCAAACCAATGTCTTTACCTGAAAAGACCCAGCTGCAGCGCCACGGAATCCTAGCTATTATTTACACTGAATAGTGGATTCTGCGCTAGAGGACGATGGATCGAAGCAACATAGGTTTGAGGGGATGTCACCAATGAGTAATGTGAGTATCAACAGTAATCAACACAATCAATAATATTAAACCTCAGTCAATAACCACACCAATTTATTAAAAAATATTATAAAATGTATTGCCCTAGATTAACAATACTAATATCATGAAAATAACTCTCAAACACAAATGGTGAGCATATAGGATTAATAAAGGTTGATTAGAACATCTTATATATCTCAATTTGATTAAGACAATCACACAAATTATCTCCAAGAGAATTTCACTTATTAATAATACTAAAACCAGTAACAATGGTAAAGTATACATTAGTACAACACTCAAAAGACGTCAATATAAGTCATGAGCATTTCAAATCAATTCCCTCACTAACCACGAATTAGCATCAACATGTTGGCTTCATGTAAGAAGAATTTAGTAACACAAATTTAGAAAACTCTTAACTCAGGTTAAAAAGGAATATTAATACGCAGCATTCAGATCATAAATCGCAGCTGGTACCTGGAAAGCATAAGAGGCACATATAACATTGCAATAACATACATTACCATTAGTAGTAGTAGTAGTAGTAGTAGTAGTAGTAGCAACAAGCAGATTACTTCAGCCAGGGGACACCATCAGTTATGACTTCAGAAGATTTAGGCCTAACAGCAGCTAAACTCACACAGCTACAGGATCTTGACTCTAGTCATCTGAACTCTGGTCACCATCATCTGCTTCTCGTCTCATCTTAACTCCACCACTAACACTAACACCGCTAGCACTAACTCCCTAGAGAATCCTACATCTGTTGTTATACTAAATCCTTAAAAACTTATGATTGGTCAGTCTATGGGTGGTTACGCTTCAGCCAATCAACAACTAAATTGATAACCTAAAATACAACAATTCTACACTAACATTTTCTTCAAAAATATTGTTTCCTCTTCCGTCTCCTGTGTAGCTCCATTGTTTCATCGCCTCCCAAACACTGTTTCCCAGGAAGAAACCTTTACTGTTTTGACTTCACTTCTATCCTCGAGGAAAGACCAAGTATTAGTAACATTTTCAAACAATAGAACATTCAACTTATGCAATTCTTGGTTAAAACATGACCTTGTAAGACATAAGGCAGCAACCCACATGGGGTAGCTGTGGACACATCTACTAAAACTCCAAATACACTTTTATGTAAGCATTGAATTATGGAAAATAACCACAGCATTTAGTTAGAATTTTGCTCAATTAGGAACAGAAATGAACTGTGGCAACTATTTGAAAAAATCACCAGTTTTACACGTTAATTCATTACATGTTTAGTTACCTTAAAATCATTAATAAACATATTACTAAACATATTAGAAAATTCACACTCTCGCACTTTCATACAGGAAAAATTCAAAGCAATCATGCAATACAAACATCTCCTAATGCACAACGCAGTTCTCTGTATAAAAACGCCTGCTGTGTAATCTGAAGCAGTTTACTTGCTTCATCAAGCCAGCGCTACAATCAATCATACCAAATCAACTCCTACAGACATCCACATTCCTCCGAGTTGAATTCCTTAATTTGTCTGATTCACATCATTAACACACAGTCATTTAGAAATTTTTTTTTTACCGCAATTTGAGTAACAATCATGTAAGACTGATACCCCCACTCCACTGAACCACATTGTCTACTCTTTAGAAATCTGGCTTGTAGTTACATCCCTTTGCATGAGAAGCCTCCCTTCAGTCATATTGAATCCTATTTCCTAACCACTGAACTTCATAAAGTAAAACAATAATCAATCCATCTCACTTTCGTTGACACACTGCCTACATCAAACCGGCATAATACCTACCAACACAGTCTTACAATCACTCACCTTTAACATAACATGTTGAAACGTGCTGCGCAGCTTCGATGAAAACATCAAAAAGAGATAACCAAAAACCCTGTGAAATTTAAAAAGAGCTCCAACCAATCATATCCTCTTATATGTTTACTACACCAATCACACAACTAACTCCCAAAACACTTGAAAACAATTGAAACAAGTACAAGTACAAACAATCGTTATACTTCATACATAAAAATAAGTTCAAACTACTCAACTTGATGAATTCTTGTCTACCATGCAATATAAGCATCTCCCGGTACATCACACAGATCTCTTTTTAAAAATGCCTGTTGCGTGGTCCAAGGCAGTTCACTTGATACGTCAAACCACCGCCGATCATCCACAGCCATTCAAAAAGAGTGTAACCACCAAATTGCACAGAAAGCGACCAACCATATCGGACTCCCGTCTTCAATACACCAATCACCATTTTCTACTCCACTCACAGCCCGCTACCGGTCACATAGCTTTTATAGTTGAAGCATGCCTTCTAAAATTCATCTCGTCTGCACCAATCATATGCAAAAAGAGTCCAAATTCACCCAATACATATATCCATCCAAATTGCTGACACAACACAAAGGCCCCTTCGGCTATAACTTACCCCTAATTCAGCAACTGTATCCAAAATTAAAAATAGTCAACATTAGCATTTTTAATTTCTCCCGCCTGCACTAATCATACGCAGGCTCAATCAAAAAACCTGCCTATCACCAGTGTAACTCCAAAATCTTTGTGTAAAACGATCTATCAACAATACCCATCAATATCCTCTGGATATCTCAAAATTCGGACATAAAATTCTCTGTCAGATTGTAACCATACCATACAAACAATTGTCAGTCTCCAACAGGAGTAAATCCATGCCATTTTCCAATATTGTAAACTAACATATCCCATCCTCCATTATCTATCTGAGACACTTTCATTATGAAATCCCATCTAACAGCCTTCCATAATATAATATCCATAGTCATCCTCAAAAATATGTACACTCAAATAATCCAGTCATTCACAATACTACTCACATATCACAAAAATTATCAAATCCTTCATAACAAGTGGCAATATTCAACAAGTAACGAAAATATGGAAAATCATTCTCAATTCCATGTCACCACCTTAATTCTCTGTAATCCATGGAATTTAAAATTAATTGTGTCAGGATGGCTAATTTTAATTTGCTAGACCTAGGGAGAATGCACATCCTGATTTCCAATAGCCCTAAATTGTTCTTGTATCATAAGCTTCAAGGTCCTCTTATTACTGAGAATAAATACCATAGAACACTCATGAATAACTGCATATAGATACTAATGCATTTAACAAACTGTTGAATGTAGTATGTCCTGGCCATATCTTATCTAAATTACTTGACCTTATTTAGGCAATATTGTTAGATATTGCAATCTGTACAAGTATAGAAACCCTTAGGTGGGCCAGGTAACCAATTATCCTAATTTCCCTTGGTTGGTAGCTGAAATGTCCATGTGACTCTATCTTTCCCTGTATAACCTCTCTCATAGTAACTACTGGTTTGTCGGAAATTATATTAACAAACCTAATACCCCTTAATCATCTATAAAAACGCAACCAGAAAAAAAATGAACTCCATCCATTCAACGGTGGTCCAGGCATTTCAAACCAACCTATAAAAAGGTTGAAATAAGAAGGCGCAGACTTAGACCCTTATCGCTGTTCACTGGATCTAATGATACCATTCACCACTGAACAGAAAAAAGTTGTTCATCAAAATCGATTCCACCCTTTCAAATAGCATTCCTGAGTGTTCAAATTGCACTCATAATGGACAAAAATGACCCAGAGCCCTCAGTCCAAATTCCTTATGTATATATGTGTAAAGACCAACACCATCTAAGGAAACAAACATCATGTTGGGATCCCAAGCAAGATAATTAGGCTTGTTTAGGATATCAATGGTATCTGTTTTGTAGGAAGGCATATTGACCGCCAAGGGTTTGCCCACCAGATATAACTGGCCACCCTGATGGAAAACCACCAGGTTTGTGTACCTTGGCTAGTCTGTATATAAAAGGATAACAAGGGTTTTCATGTTTGATATACCTGCATTCAGATTCATTAATGAACCGTGTCTCCTTTCATGTATACAATTCCTAAAAAATCTGCCATTTTATATTTATCAAGGGGTTACCATTGACCTTTACATAACATTTATCATCACTCAGTTGTTTCATGAGTTCATTATCATAGTCAGATCTTCGCATGATAACAGTATTTCTTCCTTTGTCAGCCTCTCATAGTACAATGGAAAAATCAGTGGCCAACCTTCTCAAAACATTTATTTCTTCATGTAACAAATTGCCACATCTGTCAAACACCTAGTGCCTCTTTTCTTAAAGCAGTTGTCTGCCATCTTGTGCAGTTCTTCAATCGTCTTTTTTACAAACAAATCAAACCCACTTGAGGAATACATTTTGAAGGTGGGCAAAGCCCACTGCCACAGGTATAATCCATTTAAACATCCAATAATGCATACACATCATCAATGCCCAATTCATCTTCATTGTTTAATGACATAAATACATGTATATCCTGCAAATCAGACATCCTTAAATCAGATCTCTTAATTGTCCGTGTCTTACTGGAACTCTCTAGTGTTGCAAAAAACCTTTTGACTCTTAATTTTCTGGCAAACTTATACAAATCAATGTTCAGTTCTGGGAAATCAGAATGGTTACTGGGGCAAAAAAATAAAACCTCTGTGCAATATATTCATCTCAATCTAATTTAATTTCTTAATTGGCAGGTTAATAAACTGAAGCATATTGGTATATCCAAATGCAAATTACTGCAGATATCGCTTACATTTATGTCTTGCTTTTTTTTTCGGTTGGGGGTTAATATCCTTGTGTTCCCTGTGCCTCTTCCTTCCCCTCCTTGTCTTCCGCTACCCTTTCTTGTTCCTTTTCTTATCCTCTGCACCTCCCTGTAAAAATGAATGATCATTAATCCCTATTGACTGCCTTGCTCTGTTTAGATATATGTTACAATGGCCTATTGATGCTTTGTGTGATATTTTGCAGTACTTCCTATGTTGGTTTGATATGTTTAACAAATGGTTAGGGTTCATGAGCAGTAGGACCCTATGAGGTGAAGCACGAGCACTACAGATTGTTTTGACTACCATCACTTCTGTGGTATTGTTGGTTGTTACTGCTCTCTTTGGAGTTGTATCTCTTCTAATGACGACATGCTCTTGAACTCTAGGGCAGAGGGTTTGATATTGAGCCTAACAAAGTAGACGGTCACACATGATTTCATGACAATTGCTGAACTTGGTAGAATCTTGACCTGCACTGAAGGGAGGGGGGTGATGGACTGTGATTAAAACAAATAAAAATATATTGGAAACTAAATACGACTTAAAAAAGAAATAGCTCAAATTTTGCAAGATAACCTACAGAGAGAACTAGCTTAATAATATAGCCTTATGCATTAAAACGCCCTTCATTACATCTGCACAGATTGATCAAATATTGCAATTTATGCATATTTTCAGCCTAATTGTAATTTTTAAAATCAGGTCTTGCCAGACTGCTTGCTCTCTTTTAGATAATATAGGGCCAGATGTATGAAGAAAGCCCTCTGCGAATCACAAATTGAGATTTTTAAGAAATCGCTATTTCTGAGTCGCGATATGCTATGTAACATATTTGTGATTCGGAATTAGCGATTTCTTAAAAATCTCTATTTGTGGTTTGCGAGGCCCAACTACCGAATCGCAAAAAAATTGCGATTCGGTCATTGAAAATCGCAAATTGCGAGAACGCACACCTGGCAGAGCCTGATGACATCACAAGCAGGAAGTGAGTCATCCCAGGCAGTTTGCAGGTGCCACACCCAAAGGAGCAGTGAGAGAGACACAGCACAGCCACAGGGAGCAAGTCTGTGAACAAGGCAGGACTGCACATCACCATGGACACCTCTCCACAGGGAAAGGAGAAGGGAGAGAGGAAAAGAAAACTCAAGTTCAGTGAGCAGGAACTGGAGGTGCTCACTGAGGAGGTGGTGAGGAGCCATGACCGTCTGTTTGGAAAGAGCTCACTCCAGGTCTCTGAGAGTGAGAAGCGCAGACTCTGGGCGGACATTCAAACAAAAATCTGCGTTGTGGGAGTTGCGCAACGCTCAGTGGAGGATCATCCACCGAGACACCCTCCACCCTGATGGAAGATCTGGTGGAGTCGGCACTCCTCCCAGAAGCTGTCAGTGGGGTCACTGACATAGACACATCCAGCACACCAAGCACCAGTAAAGGTAAGTGCAATATTGAAATGTAACCCCATATTTGTATGTACAAATGCCCCTTAGGAATTAGCAAGTAGTGCAAAGCATTGTAAGAAGTAGTCCATTCCACATCTTAGAAGGGGCACAACAATGCCCTATGGGAGTGGTAGTCCACAACCCAGAGCTGAAAGTAGCACATAGAATGAAATTAGGCAGAGCGACACCCAGAAGAACACAACACCCACTACATAGTGATATGATGTAACAATACATTTATTACTATTGTGTAACCTTTGGTGATACATACATAACTGACATGCTGCACATTGTCGTTGCAGGTGGCCCAATCCCAGCAGCATCTGCAAGTGCCGTTGTGGGGGATGCTGAAACCCACCCTGCATCAGACTCAAACACCAGTGAGTCACTGAATATTGCGCCTATCAGACGCAGGGCTAGGGCTGTACCGCTATCCGAATTGAGCCAGGACTCAGACGACATGCGGGATGACGGCCACACACCTTCCCCAGACGGCAGATCCACTGTTATGCATGAGTCCCAGCCCCAGCGAAACTCAACACCCCGCAGGAGGCCTCAGTATGCAGGCTCACAGCACATGGAAGCAGGAGAGGGCCCATCAGTCTTCGGTGGCCTGGAATCCGCTATGCTGAAGCAGCAGCACCTGCAAAACAGGAAAATATCAGCAATACAAAGGCAGATGCAGGCACACAATGCCACCATGGGGGGGCTGCATCAGCAGTTGGAGTGCCTTAATTCCAACATCACAAAGCTGCATGAGGGACAGATCACAGCTTCTGAGAACACCAGGGAGCTGACAATTGCAGTGAGGGAACTGTGCACAGAGCTGCGACACAACAGAGTCAGCCATCGCAAGCAGGAGAGGCGTTTTATGGGCATGTTTGGTGATTCTGTCACTAGGTCAATCGCCTCGCTACTTCAACAGCCCTCATATCATGGCCTGCTGTGGCCGCACAGGTGGAGGCAGCACACAGCAGTAGGGATGTGGCACAGGGACTGCTTCAGATCACTAATGTGCTGGATAATATGCTGGATAACCGCTACGCTACACCCAGTGAACTGGGACTAGGGGAGACTGAGGACACATCTAGCGTCAGCAGCGTAGCAGTACCCACCACTGATCATAGGCATCGCAGTGCCAGGCACAGCACCACCACTGAGGCCAATAACAGAGGTGCCAGTGAGGCCACTGCGCACTCGAGTGGCTTGCGTGGCCATAGAAAGTGACTGTAATGGCCACAGGGAACTGTTTGCTTATTGTGATACAGGAAACTATGATTCAATAGTGAGATACTGTTATCTGCTTATTTTAAGACACATATTATTTTATGTTTTCTGCTAGTGAAACTTATGTTACCTGACGTTAAGGTAATAAATGTTCTAACTACCAGTACACATGTCAGTGAAGTTGTGTTGTCATTACTTACATCCGAAATGGTTGTGCATGATGTCTGCACGCTTTTGCCTATCCTCTGCTGCAGTGGTCCTGTCTGCTGGCTGTAGGGGGGGTGGTATGGGATCATCATCCTCATCAGAGTCTGAATCAGATATTTCCACAGGTATGCCCCTGGTGGTAGCTATATTGTGCAGGATTGCACATGTGGCCACTATTCTACATGTTGTCTCCGGGCTGTACTGTACTGCCCCTCCACTTTTGTGGATGCACTGGAAGCGACTCTTCAGAAGCCCAAAGGTGCGTTCCACCACATTGCGGGTTGCCCTGTGTGCTGCATTGTATCTCCGTTCTGCTGGTGTTGTAGGATTGAGGTAGGGCGTCATCATGTAGGTGCGCACTGCATAGGCACTGTCTCCTGGAAGGAACAGAGGGTATAATGAGTAAGTGAGCCATCTGACGTCACAACGCCATCAATGCGCCAGTGTACAGAGGGACAATACCTAGTAGATATCCTTCACCAAACTCCCCAGCTAGCAGTCTTTTGTGAATGCTGCTGTGGCGAAAGATGTATGAATCATGCGTGCTCCCTGGGTACCTGGCCACAAAATCAGTTATGATGTAGGAAGCGTTGCATTTCACCTGTATATTCAATGAATGTTGGTATTTACGGTACACATACTCTGTGGCCAATGGTGGACAGATTACAACATGTGTCCCATCCATGGCACCTAGGACGTGAGGGAACTCTGCTATCTGGTAGAAATCTATTTTTGTCTGCTGTATTTCTTGTGGGGTGTGGGGGAATTTGATGTACTGGTGTATCCTACTCTGCATGGCATTGATAAATTCATTGAAAAATCAAGAGAAGGCACTCTGTGATACCCCTGCAGCTGCTGCTATGACCCCTTGATAGCTTCCTGAGGCAAGTAGGTGGAGGGAGCATAATACCTGCACATGGGTGGGTATGCTATTAGTCCTATGTGTTGTGCGCTGCAGTATGGGTTGTAGCTCAGCTATCAGGTCCAGTATCATGGCTGAGCTCAACCTGTACTTCTCATATATCTCCTCCTCAGTCTGGTCAAAAAGGGTAATGCGCACTCTGAAAATGCGCTCCTGTCTCCTCCTCCCTCTCCTCAAACCTGCCAAGATCCTCATTCTCCTCGCCATGACGTAGAGTGCAGCCATTGTGGAAAAGAGTCTGAGGCATTTTGGGCCTCTTTATATAGGTTGCACCTGGTTACCACCTGGTTTCACTTAGTGGTAATTTGCATGTGCAAATGCCATTCTGCGAAAAATCGCAATTTGCGATTTTTTGATGCATCGAATTGCGACTTGGCTTTTCGAGTCGCAGTTTGAGTCTCGCAATTTCTGACTTGAAATACTGAATCGCTAATTGCGATTTGGTATTTCGTGTCGCAAATTGCGAGACGCAAAATGCAACACGCAAAACCAAGTTGCAACGCTAAAAATCGCTATTTTTGCGATTCCTTATTTTTGGTCAGCGAATGCCTTTCATGCATCACAGACCACGTTTTTGCATTCACAAACGGCCAAATTTAGTGATTCGCACCGTTTGCGAATGCAAATTCGTTTGATACATCTGGCCCTTAATTCTCAGCTGTGATATTTGAGTGAATTTTTGTCCCAAATAAAACTATTGATGCAATGTTTGTGATGTTCAATGTATGGGTGAATGCGTTCTTGAAAAACTGATTAACTTTATTCTTTGAGGGATTGCAATTGACCCATGACGTCATTCAATAAAATGCTTGGAACTCATGTATAATTTGTGAGTCTAATGTAAACCTTTTTGTCTAAATCTATTTCATCCAATTGGGCTATATGTTCTAGCCAAGAAAAAACAGACTTTTAATTAGATGTGTGCAATAAAGCTACATAATGTACCAATCTGTCTTAGTTTTAGAGACCATTAAATTCCCCACATGTTTTTATACAATTTTCAGCTTGGTGGTCAGGCTATGTAATTTCATCACACGTGTAATTGTTTTAATTTCCATCTTAGTATTATTGGTTTCCACGTAAATGACATGCTTCTATTGTTTTCCCATGACTTCAATATTAAACTGGAAACAGAGACATTGACTGTGTGCCTTGTATGAGCCCCACACCATGAAGACACAGGCATTGACTTTATTGATTATATAGAATATTTCCATTCGTTTTGTTGGGCACTCTGTATCATTACTATTACCCACCCTAAGTGATCCGTTTGATGCTTATGATGTCGAAGTTGAATTTCCAATTGTTGTAATCACATTGGAATCAAAGTATAATATACAAGGCATGGTCGTGTCACTACTATTTTTGGGTCATCCTGAATGAGAGACCAAAAAGTAATCAATTCATGAGAATTGATGGTAATTACAAAAGTGGAAAATGATCCCAGGATCATCTTGCTATAATGCTCTCCAGAGTTCAACCAGAACTAATAGTTGCATAGGATTATTGAATGCCTTCAGGACTTGTGCACATCAGTTTAGTCTGATTCTCATGGCCCTATTCACTGCATTTTAAGATATGTTTAGTAGTAGTACTACTGTACTATTATTAAAGTACTAAAAAAAGCTATTCACAAACCCATGAGTGCAAATCTCTACCTCCACATATCCTCTCTTTTCTGTGGGGAGATACTCACAGATGTAATTTTACAACTTAGAAGTAAATGTGGAAGGGACCAGGGGACTGAATAAAAAAATAGAGTGTACTTCCTACAAAGTAGGTGCACTTAAGGAGCAGTGAGTGGTTTAGAGAGTGTTAGGAAGGAGTTGAAATAGGGGCATGCACCCACTGACAAAAGAATAAGCTGATTGCTTTTCATAAACTGTTACCTCTAAAGTTACTACAGCCAAACTGGACCCACAAATGTGCTAAATGTACTCCAGCCTAGAGTCAAAACAAGTCCAGCACCATACATGGCCTGCACTTGGTTCTGCCACAAAATGAACAGATGAAAAAGATGAATACATTAGCAGACATTAATTAGCTCATCCATGAATTCCAGGATGCCTGCAGTGTTTACTTGTGCATTTCAAGATGTCAGGGCCAGTAAAAGTGAGAGCTCTTGGAACTAAACTGAACTTTGCTTCTTGCATTTCACCAAAACAGAGAATGATTAAAAATCTATAACAATTTTAACAAGTTTCTTCCTAGCCAGTGTCTTCTGGGCGGATGGCTATGAATGAGCTCAATCTCAATCTCAAGGTAGATAGTCTGGTTTGTTGGTAGTAATGTTTGTGTGACCACTTTGATCATTAGCTATTTCAGATTTTAGCCTTGTTCAAAGTTTTCCAGAATGTGATTACCTTTGAAATTAAAAACTCTTGTGTGGCTTTCTTTGCTTTCAGAGTTATCTTCAAGATTTTTATTTATGCCTTCTATATTATTTATTACTTCCAATAATTAATCAACATTTGCTTTGTCCTTGAAAGTCTTGATCTAATGTTTCACAATCCCCTATGGTTCCATATTTTCAACATCATCTTCAACCTCTTGGGAATGGGCTCACAAATAACAGCATCAATATTCACCAAAATGCTGAAAATACACAAATCTGCCTAAGGGTCTTTGCCGCTGCAGACTCTTAACACCTCAAACACTGCCTGCACATCATCTAGACCTAGATGTCCTACACCTACCTGAAGATGAAAGTCTGTTTATGCCATGAACTGCAAACAAGAAATAGAGGGCCTCATTTACAAGTATCTGACGCATTGCCATTGATGCGTCAGATTTCTTGGGCTTCCTGCACGTCCCCTAGAGACACCATGGATGCGCTGTATTTACAATATCGAGCTCCATGTCACACTTTTTCACAGATGCATCAGAAATTCTGATGCATCTGTTTGCACTAAACACACCCATTGCTGGAGTAGCATCATTAAACTGATGCAATCCAGTGATGCAAGGAGTCTCCGACAGGAAAAAGCCATGTGTCAATTTTACACCCACTCTGAGCAGCTGGAAACATTTTGACAGTGAAGTCGCAGAATGACACAGTGAAATGTAGTAAATTCCTCCCCTGCATACATTATACCTGGCGCAGTGCATCAGTTTGTAAATATAGAGCAGCGTATTGCACTGCTAGCGTTGCCACTGTGTCAAAAGAAATGATGCAGCGGTGGTGCAAAGGGCTTGTAAAGAAGGCCAAAATGTCTTGGATGTGGCCCTCTCTGCAGGGTCATCCCTGAACATTTATTTTTACCCTCTACTTTTTGCTGAAATCACACACAAAGGACCAGTCACCCCTTACTGATTAGGTATTCCTGAATTGGCCTCCAAGTGGCATGATTGAGGGCGGATTTGGGCACAGCCCCACCTGCAGTTGAATATACTGTGCTCTATCCTCACACAAAGTACCGTTAGCTACTGCATTGTTCATGCAGCCAGCTTTGAGTCAGGGCAGGGAAGTCAGAAAACTTCAAGACTTCAAAGGGAATCAACTAGAAACTTTTCCTATGTCAAATAAGGCACTGTGTATAAAATGGGGACCCTCAGATCCGCTCTTCAGTTCACTTTCTGGACTTGCAGAAGGACTCTCAGAAGAATCCTTGCTACTGTGGCCTGCTGTGTACTGCACAAAACTGCTTTGTTGTACCTGGAAGCACTGCTTTGCTGCCTCAAGCCTGCCTTGAACTTTCAGAGGCCTGCCCTGCTCCTTGAGCCCTGTTTCATTACCTACACTCAGGACTACTAGAGTCAATCCAATGGCTAGTTTGCTGGCCTCCTGTTCAGAGCACAAGGGGCAGAAAAGGCTCCCTTTATCTTGAACCCACACCTGGGCCCAGCTTAAGTGAGTCATAACCCCCCCAAGTGGTGCCCCTCCAGTCCTGGATCTTTGATAGTGGTGTTAAAGGTGCCAAAATCTAAAACTTGGGACTTAAAAACTTTTTGGCTAAGTATTTTCTGAGAACCGAGGGAAGACTGGGACCAACCGACCAACCGCCTCCTTTATCTTCCCAAGGTGCATCATGGTCAGCATGACTTCACAGCAGCACCTGCTACGTTCTTCTTCAAAGCAGCATACCCTGTTCAGTGATTGTTTGCCAAAGGGGTGTACAGCCTCATAGAAAGCTCGATGGCTACAGTCTCCTGCCTCGTCCTGCTGGAGATTTTCAACTTCCAAAAGGGAGACTAAGTCCAAACGTAGAAATCTTCACCACAGTTTCATCCAACGTTGCTCCAAGGACGATGCTACCTCCTCAGACACTGCCTGCAGCCTAGCCCTGCTGAACTTTACCCTCTCAGAACATTTTTCTCAGAATTACCTCTAAGTGCGAAGGTAAACTGCGACTGGGTCCAGTCCACTCATTGTATCCAGCCCGTGCTCCATCTCAGTCGGCCACATGTTTTTACTTTTACCTGGTCACGTACGACTATATGTTGGTGGGTGGGACTTTGATATTTTTTCTGCTAGTTTTCGTCTTAAATTTTACAAATGTATAACTCCAGTTCGACTAATTGAATTGTTGTTATTTTGTTGTCAATTTATAACATTTCACTCCATTTTTCTAAATTGATGTGGGATTTTTCTTTTGTTGTTTGTTTCTGTTTGTGTGTTACATAAATACTTTACACATTGCCTCTAGGTTAAGCCTGACTGCTTTTGTGCCAAGCTACTAAAGGGTAAGCATAGGTTAATTTAGGACCTTTTTTGATTCACCCTAGGGGAGACTGTGGCTGTCGCTTGAATAGGGGCCACTCCTCCTTCAGCCAACAATCCAATTCTTCGCAGTTGGCTTTGAACCCCAACCTTTACCCAATGGCAAGACACTTGGTAACACCCTGGAAACCAAACTCACCCTCAAGTAACACATTGCCAAGAAAACACAACTCTACAAAAACAAAAGCAGGTCTCTCCACCATAGAAAGAGAGGCTGTTCCATAAAGTCTGGCAGTCCACAGAACAGGACATTGCCACTACATAGATATGAGAGTAAAGGCGATGCAACAGTTGTTCTAAAGTCACTTTACTAGATGAACGGTTTCACTTTTTTTTAGTAAAAAGAGCTATATTTGTTTAAAAGTGTCAGCAGGTTTAGTGGTCTGTGTAGGATGGTGTTTTGAACAACTTTTTATAATACCTGGAATGCAGCAGCAGTCAGCATTGTGTACACAACAGTAGGTCACACTCAAGTCACACAGAAATGCGTGCTGCACATCTCACATAATATGAAAAGAGTTGCCTGTCTTATCGGGTGTTCCTCTAAAAAACTCTTGCCACATTTTTAAGACAAAAAATACTGTATATTTGCTCATGTGTTCATATTGTAAAAGGACCAGGAGTTTTGATGTGAATGCGATTTTATGTAAAATCATTAGTATCATTGTTTAACATTCCAATCCTGCAACTGTTCTATTAAGTATTTAGGTATAGTTAAGCCAGCCCTAAACTACCTTTGAAGTTTTTTCTTCAAGTATTTGCTTTATGACGTTTACATTAGGGGCATTGCCTGTCTGATAATCAAAATGGCAGTGTAGCCCCAGAGCACCCAATCCACCATCAAACGCTTAATAACTAATTTAGTTTATCAGAAAATTGGAAATTCCTACAGTAGGGTCCAAACAACGTGGCATATGACCCAGTTGTGGACTTGGATAGATTAAATTGTTTGAAGCATTCAGGCATGTGCTGCTGCTGAGGAATCGCTGTAGTCTGGTGCATCTAGGCTACTGGTGGACCAAAGACAGCATGTTAATTTGATGGTGTGTCCAACCAAGGATGTGAAATGGAGCTATGGGTGCCTCGGAGAATGACATGCAATGAACTAAAGACTATGATGGCAACACTTTGTGAGAAGGTGTGGTGACCCACTACGGCGGCCGAATCCTGTGAAGGGGAGGCAAATGGTTCAATATATCTGGATCCAATTGATACAAGTTTTTGTATGGTAGATTGACTCCCTACCTCAATAGCAGGCTCATTAACAGCCAAAAGAGGTTAAAAGATCAACCCGTCCTGACACCCAGATATAAGGGCACAAAGTGCTGACACTAATGCTAGTCTAGGATCACCAGAGTAATATATATGAACAACCAATGCCCCATATCTTTGAATTAATGGATGAATGAATCATTTATAAAGTTCTACTGCTGCCCCCACTAGGGTGTCCAGGTGCTATATACCATAGGCTTGGAGACAATTGTACAGAAATAGACTTGCTGGACTTAAGATAGGCTTTCAGTAATTTCAGGTATGATGTTTCAGTAGTTGCCAAACTAAGATCCAGGGATAGAAAATTCTACAGTTTGTGCCAGAAATGGAAAATACTGACCATCAAGTCTGGCTTCAATAAAGTGTGGAGACAACAATAGTGTAGCCCCTGAGGACCTAACAGGTCTTGTTAGGAAATCAATTTTTGCAAGCATTTGGGGCTGTTCTTGAATAATGCATGGAAAGTCAAGACTAAGACCGTAAATATGATTTTTTTGTGTATGGGGAGCCAGTGTAAATCTCTCAAAAGTGAACAAACCGGTTAGTGTCTGGGTGGACTCAAAATGAGATTTTCTGCCTCCTTCTGAGCCACAAGTAAAGAGAATTCCCTCAGTACAGTCATGCTGTAATCAGGGCATGGATGACCATTTTGCCAGTGTCCTGCGGGAGAATGCCTAAGATTTTTCTTAAGACTTTCAAAAGAATAAATAATTTGGCAGATATCCAATCAACTGTTTGTATAAGAGACCCTGGTCTAATTTAAGCCCAAGATTTCTATCTGCCTTATTTGTGATGAGAGTTTTTTACTCAGCTCCATTTGCCATGATGTGGATGACCAGATGGAAATGGGTTTGGCAAAAATTAAAGTCTCAGTTTATTCTGAGTTTAGCTTGAATCACATTTTATGCATTTAGGATGCCATGAGCCTACCCAGGCCTTGGAGTTTCCCTGCTAAAGGGTAAATATTTATTTGACAGAGTACATCAGCTAATTATCATATGCAAGGATATTATTTGAAGGCTATAACATTGAACCAGGTTGTCCACTGGGGCCATGTGTTCATTAAATTACGTTGGGCTTAAATCTGTGTTGCAGAAATTGAAAAGATGGATAGGGTAGCTGTTTGAGAACAATTTGACAAAAAGGAATGTATCCATCTAAGTGCTGGGCAACCTCTGCCCTGGTGGGAGACTGTATCAAAACATGAGGAGAGGTCTAATAACAACAGTGTCTCAGCTTTACCTTCATCTATCAGGGACCCAATGTGCTAGGTCAATGCTTGAAGAGCTGATGCTGTGCTGAACATCGTTTGCAAACCTGAGTGGGATTTGTCTAGGAAAGGATTAATCTCTGAATAGCTTCATAGTTGTCAACTTACTGATTTTCCTATATTTTTTTAAGGTAAAGACAGATGTGAAATGGGCCTATAACTGACCATTCTATGAGGTTCCACATCTGGCGTTTTTATCAATTGTCTCAAAAGTCTTGTTTCCACATTACTTTGACAGTGGCTAAATTGAAAGATGAGTTAAGCAAAGGACATAAATACGGGCCAGTACAATTGTTGAATAGTTAGGATAGAAGGGTAGCATGGGACAGCAGGATATCCAGATTTTCTACTGGTAACTACTGTCTTCTTCTCACCCAATGAAATTGGACTAAAGTTGTTTGGATGCTTTTCAAGAATGATGGCAGAAGTATGGAGAGAAATGGGAGATCTTCTAATGTAAGTTTTGTCATAAAATCTTTGTAGATATTTGAAATGTTTGTCTAAAAGAACATTGCTAAATTTTTGCATAACTCCTGGGATGGTATGTTGGCAAGCAAGTGGATGTAGACATAATCTGATAAAAGAAAATATTTCCTTTTTAGGGTTATTGATTGCAGCTAATCTGTCAACATCGTAACCATTTTAGATGCCTTTTTTATAGATTTGTTTGACCTGAAAATCATAATTGAATCTGCATTGAAATTCCAACATTTTTAATTGCTGTTTGGATTCTGTTAAAGTATCCGAGTGCCAAGGGATTTACGGTAAGGAGCAGCTTGATCACTTTACCTTAAATGAGGCAACGGAGTCCAAGACTGAAGCAATTACATTGTTGAAGAACAAAGCATCTTCATCAATAATTCCTAGAAAAACAGAAGTGGCCAGGTTCATTTACTAACTTTAAAACATATGCTAGATATCAAATGCTATATTTTTCTTAATAGGTGTGAAGACCGCAGCTGGCAATGGATGCCAGAATGACTGTCTAGAGCGTGAATGCTAAAGGACTCCAAGTGCTGGAGATGTGATGCAACGGGCTGTGAATTGTATATATTCTATGGGACTGCCCGGTGGTCTCATACTACTGGGGTTCGGTTTGGAATACGTTGGCGGTGCATCTGAGAGTAACCCCTCATCTGACGACCTAGTTCTTCTCCATGACATGACCATATTTCTGGACTTGATGCATCACTGTAAATGCTGGCTACGGCCCTGGCAGTGGCAAAGGTAGACATATTGTACCACTAGAAATCAGCCACGCCACCATCTCATAACACATGGCTCCTTGACATGCACAACATGGCGTCTTAAAAGTAACTTCTCTATAAGCTCATTGATCAACTGTAGAAGTTTGAGGATGCCTGTGGTCCCTT
Source organism: Pleurodeles waltl (assembly GCF_031143425.1). NCBI lineage: Eukaryota > Metazoa > Chordata > Amphibia > Caudata > Salamandridae > Pleurodeles > Pleurodeles waltl. The sequence goes on along the minus strand of NC_090449.1, from coordinate 798,987,474 downwards.
TCTCCATGGTTGGCTGTGGGCATCTCCTTCACTTAGCCAGGTTCTGCACTTTGCACCTGCCCCTTGGGAGGGGGTTGAGGCTTCATGAGGGCTGTCTGGAGGCCTGCCCCCTTCCCTTCCCCCTCACCCTTTCCACCACCTTCCTTTTTGGCTCCCCCTGGGGATTTCTTGGTTTGCTTTACTTTGTTGAGGAGGACTTGGTTGTGTTCTAGGTTGTGAGTTGTTTTTCAGGTTCTCACTGTATTTTCAGATGTATTTGCGCATATGATGTCTTGGACTTGCCTAATTTTCTATATCTGTATTACTGGTGCTGTTGTCTAATCTGAAAACTATGTTAATAAAAAATTGAGATACAAAAAAATTAGGTGCCGAGATATTGTAATCATAGCTAAAAGTAACAGCTGCTTGACCCAAAACTATAACTCGCACCCTTGCCATGCACAGTTTTCCTATAAATAAATTTATTGCAAATGTTGCAGTGATAATATCAAAGATCCCATACAAGATGTAATCAGTCATATAATAAGTGGAGTAGTAAGCTGTGCCTGGCGAAAGCACGAGTTATAGTTACCTTAGGGCACAAGTTATACTTACTTGAAATAACTCTAACTATAACTACTGAATTTTGATGGTTTTGTATGAGTAAATTCAGAACCTAACTATAACATCCCTGTGAACCTTTTCAGTGAATTTCTTTGGTTTTTTAACATAAAGTAATTTTATTTACTATATGTTATTCCAACTCCACCATTAACGGCCTTTGGCTGTGCACATGTGAGTTGGTTGCAGGGCCTGCAGCCAAGCCCTTCAAACCACCCAACCCTTCGCCTTGCATGTCCTTTGGGCAGGCGCATTGGAGGTTGGCCACATGGCTTATCTTTGTCAGTGGATTTGTGAGTGGGTGCGTAAGCGTCTGAGTGGGTTTAAAAGTGGGTGTTTGAGTCTATGAGTGGGTCAGGGTGGGTGCATGAATGTTTGAGTGGGTGTGTGAGTGGGCACATGAGTCTCTGAGTGCAAGTGTGAGTGAATGACTTGGTGTATGAATGAGTCTGTGAATGTTTTTTCTTTTTTTGCATATTCTGAAATATTCTAGAATGTCCTCAAATATTCAAGAATATCCTTGAATATCATTGAATGTTTGAGGATATTCGAGGATACTCATGAATATCTCAGGTGGTGAACCTCTGGTGTCAGGGTACCTCCAGCCTGACCCCTTATACCACTTATCACTTCTATTTTCTGCCCCAAGGACACTCTCCCATAACATGAAATAACAGCTGCAACTTTCTAGTCAGGTTGTGGCCAGCCAATTACAGTGCTTCTATTTGCATGGACATTCACAATGTATTTGCGAAGGATCTGCGGCCCTAGATATACAATGTATTTTCCCTTTAATAGCTCCAAAACTACTGCACGGATTTACACCAAATAAGTGAAAGCACAATCTACGTACCGAAAGCTAGCTTTCTGGTAAATTGGGTGTAATTCCATCTTGTGCCTCATGCTGTAGTCGTGTCTAAAGGTCCTATGAGAATTAACTTGGGAAATACTACTATATGACCCCTCTTTCTTATCGGCCCCCGATTGATGGATTACTCCGAAATTATCAGTGAACAACAAGAATCACTAGGGCACTTTTTTTGAAAAATTTCCTGAAGATTTGTCAATTGGTGACAAAGATATAGGCAAGTCAAAAAACGCTTTTCCATGGAAACATGGTCCTAACTACAACTACCTAGTGGTGACCACCACTAGGTAACACATGTGTGCACAAATATATATATATATCTAGATATATATTTGTTTTTTTGTTGTTTTTTTTACAAGGACATTATAGTTAGGTTACATACAAAATCATAAAAATTCAGCAATTATAGTTATACTTATATTTATATTTATGTTAAGGAACTATAACTCATTGCCTGAAGCTACTTTCCGGCATGAGTTATAGTTTCTTCAGATAAGTATAGCTATAACTATAGCTATAATTGTTGAATTTCTATGGTACTGTATGGGTAAAACATCAACCTAACTATAATGTCCCTGCTACGTTTGTTTGTTTGTTTTTCTGGGAATTTCTATGGTTTTTCGGACGCACACGTTAATATTTGTGTCAGGTTGTGGCAAGCCAATTAGGGCCTTGCTCTTCCCCAGGATCCTCGAATCTATGGATCGGCCAAAATCCACATAAAAGGGTAATTTTTTGCCCGGACCCCTCATTGTGTCCTATTGGGTCAGGATCCTTATATCGTGACCCCTTATATGTTTTAACACTGCTTTTTCCAATCCCCCCCAAGCAATGTGAGAAACAAAATGGCAGCCACAACTTCTCTGTCAGTTTGAGGCCAGCCAATCATGGCCTTTCTTTTTTAACAAATATGCAGAGTATACAAGGAGGATCCACGTTCCTATATGTACAAATTTGGTTTTCATTCAATAACTACTAATGACCGCATTTACATCAAATAACAAAAATCCCTTTTTCTAGACTAAGAGCTACCTTTCTGCCAAATTTGGTGTAACTCCGTTCAGTGGTTTCGATACTTTCACTGTTCAAAATCCCTATGGAAAAATGAATGAGGAAAACATGTTTTGGGACCCCCCCCTTTACTCTGCCCCTTCTTGATGGATCACCCTGAAACTTGCCAGACAGCAGCTGAAGTGACCACCGTATTTCATACAGATTCATCAAATGGCGCCGAAGTTGTTAGCAAAACAAACAACGCTCTTTCTATAGAAACTATGTCCTAGCTATAACTACCTAGTGGCAACCACCAGTAGGCAATATATATTTTGTTTAGGAGGCTTGCCTGGTTTGTAGTGGGTACCTATGGTACTTAAACCTTATACCAGGTCCAGTTATCCCTTAAGAGTGAAATGTAGGCAGTGTCTAGAAGCCAGGCTCTCTAGAGGTAGCTGTGGATGAGCAGCCAAGACTTATCTAGGAGACATGCAAAGCTCATGCAATACCACTGTAGTCACACAGTACTCACACTCATGAAATAAAATACACAGTGTTACAAAAATAAAGGTACTTTATTTTGGTGATACAAATAACAAAAATACCATAGAGACTATACTCCCTTAGGAGAAGTAATACACAAATTATACAAACAAGTATGTAGACATCTGCATAAAAACAGTTACAAATCTGTGCAATTAGTGAAAATCACAATAGTTAGAAACAGGCTTGGGGGACCACAAACTGTATACTAAGAAAGTGGAATGCGAAAGTCGGTCTCCCACCTAGGCAAGTGTAGTGTGTAGAGGGAAGCTGGAAGTACTAGAAAACTGCAAAGGTAAGTACTAGAACCCACCCCAGTGCCCAGGAAAGCAGGAGTAAAACACAGTAACTTTCCCAGAAACACAAAGAAACGAGAAGAAGAATCATGCAAAACCCATAAGAGACTGCAAGACACCAACAGGGGTTTCCTGGACCAGAGGACCTGTGGAAGAAGGGGACCAAGCCCAAGATGCACAGGAGAGTACAGGGAGAACAGGAGCCCCTGCTAACCCAGATGAAGGTGCAACAGAAGAACCACAGGTGAAGAAGAACAGTCAGTACTGCACCCAAGAAGACAAAGTTGGGTTCCTGGAAGGTGATGTCCCGCACCGGATGGAGGATTGCAGTCTGGGTTGCGTCGCTGGAGTCCACCAACAAGCCTCGGCACACACAAAGCACACGATTAGAAAAAAAAGGCACTGACTCGGACCAGGAGGGACCAGGTGGACACTACCAAGAAGGGGGAATCAAAGGGGGCTCTCAGCAACTCAGAGAGCCCACAGAAGACTAGACAACGTGCACAGGAGTCCCATAGCACGGGGACAAAGAAGGTGCAAAGGAGGCCCACGCAGCACTACGACAAAGGTTCCCACGCTGCTGGAGAACCACTCAGGAAGCTGTGCATCGCAGGCTAGAGTGCTGGAGGTTGGAGCTGCAAGATGCACAAAGAACTTTGTGGAAACAAGCCAACAAGCCTTGGTAGCTGAAAAACATGCGGTGCATGGGGTACTGTCTTGCGTGGGGAGGCAAGGTCTTACCTCCACCAAAGTTGGACAGTTGGAGGTGAGGACCGTCAGGACCACTTCAGTCCACCACCTGTGATGCAGGATCCATGCATTTCAGCAGGAGAGGGGATCCACACAGCCGGTCGTCATCGCAGTCGGTGGCTGCAGAAGTAGGGGAGTGACTCCTTCACCCCAAGGGAGATTCCTTCGCTCTTCTGGTGCAGGCTGAAGATGATGTCCTCTGAGAATGCACAGCCGGGAAACAGTTGCAGTTGGAGTTGCTGGCAGGAGCTGAAGATACAATGTTGCAGAAGGCACCTTGCTTCTTTGTTGCAGTTTGTAGAGTTCCTGGAGAGTCCAGGTGCAGTTTCTTCAGTAAGAATTTGAAGTGGAGGACACAGAGGATTCCTACTGAAGTCTTGCAATCCAGATCTGAGGAACTACCCAAAGGAGAGACCCTAAATAGACCTGAAAGGGGATTGGTCACCTAACCAGGTAAACACCTATCGGGGCTCTGAAGTCACCGGCTGGCACTGGCCACTCAGATGCTCCCAGAGTTCCCCGCCAACCTTGAATCCAAGATGGCAAAACCCAGGGATCCTCTGGGGAAGGTCTGAGCACCACTCCCCTTTCCTTTGCCAAGTTTTGCGCCACAGCAGGGACTGGGGGTCCCTGAACCGGTGTAGACTGGTTTATGCAAGGAGGACACCAAATGTGCCCTTCAGAGCATTTTCAGTGGCTAGGGGAGGCTACCCCTCCAAGCCTGTAACACCTATTTATAAAGGGAGAGGGTGTAACGCCCGTCTCCCAAACTAATTCCTTTGTTCTGCCTTCCTGGGTTTGACCTTCTCAAGCAACAGGCGGGCAGAAACCTGTCTGTGAAGTGGCAGCAGCAGGAGCTGCCTGGAAACCCTCAGAAGGCTGTAATGGCAGTACTGGGGATCCTCTAAGGAGCCCCCAGAGTGCATGGATCATACAACCAATGCTTACAAAAGCATGAGGGTATGATTCCTACACGTTTGATACCAAACATGCCTATGTTCGGAGTTACCATTATGTAGATGGACATAGGTAGTGACCTATGTCCATTACACGCATAAAATGGCATCCATGCACTCATGAAGTCTGGGAAAATGGTCCTGGAGGTTTTGGGGGTGCCTCTGCTAGTGCAGGGGTGCCCTCACACACAGGTATTTTGCACCCTGCCCTCAGGGCTGGAGGGCCTGCTATAGGGGTGCTTATAAGTGTCTTGGTGCGGTGTAAATGGCAGTAAAAGGGTGCTTACACCTTTTCACGCAGGCTGTAATGGCAGTCCTGCAGAAGCCTTTGCATGGGCTCCCTGTGGGTGGCAAATATATGCTGGAGCCCATAGGGATCCCCTGGAACCCCAACACCCTGGGTACCTAGGTACTATATACTAAGGACTTATAAGGGGGCACCAGTATGCCAATTTGAGTGGAATACTGTGTTAACAGTAGCGAGTAACCAATTTGCAGGGAGAGAGCCCAACTACTGGGGTCCTGATTAACATGGTACTTTCCTACATATATATATATAGCTGGAAGCAGAGGGCATATGTTTAGATCGAGAAGGAGCATCGGGGCTGAAGCCTAAATCTAGAACTATTCCAGCATACAGTGGAGACATAATTGATCAATTTTCTGATACTTTAATCAAAGGTTTTAAGATCTTGAGGGCTAAGACAGTTAAGCAAAACAATACACAGACTAGTGGATACTATAAAACATTGACTAAACTATCTAAGAATCCAGAAATTGTAGTGCGAAGTTCTGACAAAGGAGGAAATATTGTAATTTGGCCTAGACAACAATACATGGAGGAGGCTTATACTCAGTTGAATGATCTTAAATGCTACAAAAGGATTGATTTAGAATATGTGGATAATGTGAAAATAAGATTTGATTTAGAACTGATACAATGGAAAGACAGGGGTCTCATAAGTGAACAAGAGTATAAACTGCTCAAAGTAGATTTCCCAAAATTGCCTGTATTTTACTTAATACCAAAGATTCACAAAAACGCACACAATCCACCTGGAAGGCCCATAGTCTCTATTAAAGGGAGCCTGTTTGAATTTGTATCTCAGTATTTAGATGCATATTTACAGCCTCTAGTCAGAAATTTATCGTCTTACTTACAGGATAGCAGTGACTTTCTAAGACGGATCTTTGATATTAGTTGGGAAAAAGATTTCCTTCTGATGACTCTGGATGTGACAGCACTATACACCAGTATCCCGCATAATTTGGGAATACAGGCAGTTGAGTATTTTTTGAAACAGAGATCGATCAACTTTTACCAACATAGTAAAATGCTACTTAAAATGATCTCATGGTGTTTGCAACATAATATGTTTTATTTTAACAATGAGATATTTGAGCAGGCATGCGGTACAGCGATGGGAACATGCTTTGCTCCCAGTTACGCTAATCTCTATATGGGTTGGTGGGAAGAACAGATTTTGAATAACTCCCCCCTAGAGAAATGGAATGATAATATTGTCATGTGGCTTAGATACATCGACGATATTTTTGTAATTTGGAAGGGTGATTCAACCGCCGCTGACAAATTTATCAAAGAAATCAATAATAACATGTGTAATTTGAGATTCACAGGCAAAGTTGATGCAGAAACAATTGAATTTTTAGACATAAAAGTGATCATCACAGATAATAGAATAGAGACAACACTATATAGGAAAGCCACAGCTGGAAACAGCATATTGCATGCTAAAAGTCATCATCCACAATCATTGAAAAATAACATCCCATATGGAGAGTTATTGAGAGCAAAACGGATATGTAGTACAGAACTGCATTATGCAAATGTAGAGAGTGAAATGATAGAAAGATTGCAACAGAGGGGTTATACCAATGAGATCTTAGAGAACACTAGTACAAGAGTGAAATCCCGTATGAGGGAACAGTTATTGTTCACCACCGCAAAGACCATGAATTTGTCAGAGTCTAAGAAAAAGAACAAACGAAAAGACACAGGGATTGTGAGATTTATTACCACATTTAACAGTGCCCACGACTCTGTAAGAAAGTTACTACAACAGCATTGGCATATGCTCAAGAGCGATCCAGTCATAGGCACACTAATAAGTAACAGACCCATGATAACCTATAGAAAAGCAACATCGATGAGGGATATTTTGGTCAAAAATGATGTGAGACTAGAGAAATCTTTGAAAATGAGTTGGCTAAAGACACAGGATGGATTCTATAAATGTACTAAATGCAAAGCATGTAAGAATGGGGAAAATATTAAAACGATTGAATACCCATACAAAAGAATACATACCATCAAAGGCAGATATGACTGCAAAAGTGATTACGTAATCTATATTCTCAAATGCACATGCCCTAAGCTATATGTAGGTAGTACAAAACTTCAGGTACATAAACGAATTTTACAACACCTAAGGGCTATAGTTAATAGAGATGAGACTTATCCGGTTGCCAGACATATGCATGAGTTTCATGGAGGTCGTGTAGAAGATGTCAAGTATAGTGTAATAGATGGCATCAGAAAGGACATCCGTGGAGGAGATAGGGAAAAACATCTGAGGAAATTAGAGTCCAGATATATATTGGCATTAGATACTAGAGAGCCAGGAGGATTGAACTCCAGTGAAGAGTTATATATTCATTTAGGCTGATGTGGTTGATTAATGTATAGTAATACAGCAACTAAAACATACACATTACATAGATACAGTCATTGTACGATTTTGCTAGTATATATGAGATTTAACTTATTTATGATTGTTCATAGCAATAATGTCTAATGTAACATCTATGTTTATTGATTGGACCTGGTTGGCCTCTCCAAGGAGATTTATTTTAAGATTTATACGTAATTAGTTTCCTTGTCATTAATTCTAATTTACTCAGATTTATAAAGATTTAGTTAGATTGGTAAATAACATTTTGTGTCTTAGCACTATACACTGGCTTATTTCGTTACATTAATTTATTTTGCTATATGTATCATATATATTTTTTCATATATTTTTTCACATGTATGACATTACAGAAGTCAGTATGTTTGAAAAGGCAGTGTATCACTTTAAATGCATGGTAACACAAGGGATATATAAAGGGTGCCAAAATGGCGGCCCGCAGGTTGAAGAAGGCGGTTACGCCGAAACGCGCTCCTGTTTTGTTTATAATAAATCCTTGAAACCTTCGTGGAGTGCTGGAGCCTTAATGATTGGTTAAGGAATTCTGTATATATATATATATATACATATATATATATATATATATATATATATATATATATATATATATATATATATATTACCTACTGGCGGTCAGCGCTGGATAGCTATAGTTAGGACGATTTTTCCCACAGAAGGAGCATTTCTTGTTTTGCCAATATCTTAAGTACCGCTTGACGAATCTTCACGAAATTTTCAAAACTTATACGTTGAGTGCAGAGGGGTCCCAAAACACTTTTTCTCCATTTTACATCAATTGGATTTTTCAAGTTTTTGAACATGACGAGAGCTCAAACCACTGAATAGAATTACACCAAATTAAGCAGAAAGCTAGCTCTTGGTTCAGAAAGCGTGCTTTTTGTGATTTGGTGTAAATCCGTTTAGTAGTTTTGGAGAACTTAGAGTTTAGAAAATATAGATATATAGGGATGCAGATCCTCCGCTGAACAACCTGTCCCTGTACTGATATCTAATTGGCTACCAACACTTCAACCAGGAAGAGTTGGCAGCAATCTTGGGACTTGGCTTCAGCTGATTCCCCGAAGAAAAAAATCAAAAGGAGGCAGGGTAGGGACACCCTGAACCCTTAGTGCTGGGGTCCGAGAGGGACCCTGCCAGGGTTAAAAAGCATTTTTTTCAATTAGAAAAAAATACAGAAATATCTGTGGATCTGGATCCGTGGACTTTTCTGGCTATTTAAAAAAAAAGGTGTTTTCCCAACCTTTTCTTTTACTGCAGCCCCCGGGTGGGCCAGGACATGGGAGCATGCCAGAAATGAGGAGGGGGTGCATGGGGCACCACTCCTGGGCTTTCTGAAGTCCAGGGATCACGACCTGGGAGATTATTAGATTGCATAAGGGGTGGTTGTGTGGCCCCTGTGCCCCAGGGACTACTACCTTCCCTGGGCAATTTTGTTTGTTAAGGTAGGGGGATTCTGTGGACCCCCGTGTCCCAGGGACCACCACCTCCCGGGGGCCAACTTTCAGTTATTTGCGGGGGAGCCACGTACCCCCGCTCAGTCCCAGGTGCAGCCACTTCCCTGGGGCCAACGTAAAGTGATATCCACTGGGCCACACTGCACCCCAGCAACCCTAGGGACCACCTCTTCCCCAGGGATGAACTAATAATGCATGGTCCGCCGCAGCACTGGGGGCCTGCAGTGCAAAAGCAAACAAAGTCTGCTTTCTGACTGCTGTCAAACAGCTCCCACTGGCAGAAAGCCGAGTTTTCATCTTTGTGCAGGGAAACAGGTGAAAGCATTGCTCCAGTAAGCAGGGAGTGCTATTTTTAAAGCAGCTTTCCGCTTGTGGGAGCAATGCCAGCTCCCGCAGGATGTGGGGAGCCGGCTAGGACTGTGGGGGCTTTAAGGCTTCCCCCGCAGACCTGTCACTTTCTCTCTCTTCCATCCCATAATGGGATGGAAAAGAGAGAGAGATCATTATTGCAATGGTCTCTCCATACAATGACTTCAAAGAGACAGACTAGCAAAGCGTTTGGTAAGAATGTTATATTTATGTTTTGATGGACAGCAGATCATGGTCACTTCTGGCCTAATGGTAAAGCTCTTGGACTGTCACTCAGGAGGCTGAAGGTTTAAATCATTGTATCTCATGGCAGTGTGTCTGTTTATTTTCGAGTGTTTTGACTGTTAAACATTCCTAGTGATGTAACATTGAAGTAGTGTTCCTCTGAAAATCTTTGGGTTCAGTGTCATAGACAAGTCTGGACACCACATGCTAAGGAGTCACTTTTGGCCTGGTAGTTAAGGTCTCAGACTCGTACTCTGAAGGTTGAGGGTTCCAGTCTAGGTGTGACTATGGTCATTTCCGTATTTCATTTTTTTTACTTGAAATGTTTTAGGTAAACTTTGTCTGAAAATCTCATTCTAAGAGTATCATTCATCAAAACCTGAAAAGGCTCTCTCTCCTCTCACTTTTTCTATGGGTGGTTATAGGGGCTTTGCGTAGACCAATCCCTGCAGCTAACCCCTACTGCGCACCGGCAAAGGCTGTGTGCAGTGCTCAGTTGGGTGCTTGTAGGGGTTGGCTTCAGGGCCTGGCCTGTGGCCAGGCACTGTGGCCAACCTCTGCCATGACAAAATCACAACAGGGAGTAGGGGTTCTTATAATGTACAGAGGGGTGGGTCAGTGGTGTGTCAATTGTAACACTGGACCCCTCGCAATCCTCAGCTAGAGGCGAGATATAGGTGAATTATGGTGTTGTGGCGGGTCTGATAGGGGAGGAGGGGAATTTCCTTTACGGACTAGGTGGTCTCACACACTATATAGTGTCATGCTTCATCATATGACCACCTAGCCCCACCCAGGTAGGGCAATGCCACCTGGGCGGACTCAACCTCACTGTTAAAGGAACAGGAGGGAGTGCGTAAATTCATTCTGGTTCTGGAAATAGGGATCCAGCTAAACTAAGAAATAAAAACACCTAAGCAGATACCTATGTGAGTATTTAATAGAAGGTTCTGTTTGATGTGATTAAAAAGGAGACTGGGACACCAATGTGAGAACAATGACTCACAGGGTCACCTATCTAAAAGGAAGGAGCCGACATGTTTCTGCCCTCAGAAATGAGCTCTGGAAAGTCTCGGGGCATTCATCAGGGCGAAGGATCCCTGCTACTCATGCTCAGTGAGAGAATAAGTGCTGAATAATTAATAACAAATGTGTAAGAAAAATAGATTAATATAACAGGGGGGCCTACCTTGCCAGGGAACTACCTGGGGAGGGCCTAAAGGAAATAAAATAAAACAGACCGGCAATGAGGGTGACAAAGTGACACAGCAATGCACAGCAAACCACAGCACACGTGAAGCAATTAATCATGCAATAAGCAGAAGTTCTGGGTACACGAGGCATAATTCACATAATTAATGGGCTGACACGCAATTACGTGGAGGACAATGAGCTGGGGAAAGAAGTTCTTACCCTATCACGAGAGGCTACTGGCCTCTGGTGTCCAGGAGAGGGAGCGTCCCCTTATAGTCAGACTCTAAGGTTCAGGGAGCGGAAAACAAGGGAAGAAAACACTATGAGAGGTAAACAATAGGCAAGAAAGGAGGGGTAGCCTCTGAAGATGCGAAGGCACGGCCCCGGGTGGGTAAACATCTATTCGGGTCCAAAAACCAACAAGCAGCAAAGCAAAAAGGCAAAAGGCGCCTCACCCAGAGGGGAAGCGGGTGGAGGCAGAGACAAGTGGAAACAGGCACAAAGGAGATAGCTGTCACGTGAGGAGGAAGCAATGAGAGAAAGGGGGGGAAAAACGGTAAAGTGGATGGAAAACAGAAAAGAGGAAAAAGGAGTAGGGAATACATAAGTGGATGGGAAAGCAGAGAAAAAGGGGGGAAGGAAAAAGGGGAAAGAATCTATGGGGCAGAGGTAACAGTGAAAAAGGGCAGTCAAGAGTGGAGAGGAAGTTTAACAGGGAAGAAAAGGGAAAGAGGAAAAGAAGAGAGGGGAAGTTAGAAGGTATCTTATCTGTATGTCCATTGGTAGCCGGCTGACTCCCTGCATCAAAGGTGGGCGCTCTCTGTGCGCCTAAATGGACCTCTCTCAGGAGAGGGTTGATATTGTTGTCATAGGTAGGCGGAATTAGTGACCAGCAGGTGGTAATCACCGTTGCGGCCCGAAGTCCGGGCCATGATTGGATGCGGCAAACGGAAGTGCGTCTGGAGTTACCGAACCTCGATCCTGTAAGGACGTGGGCCCGGAAGAGTTGCTGAAGCCGATCCCAGTGGTGCTCCCACTGTGGGCAGGCAATACCTGAAAGGCGCCCTCGCAGGGAGGCGGCGTCTGGGAATGACGCGATCCCCGTGGGGGCTGCCGGGAAATGTAGTTCCCTGGCGGTCGCAGAGGGAAACCGAGGGAAAGGGAGGTCCCCGGTAGCCCGCCGCCTGGCAAAGGAGGCAAAAAGGAGGAAAAGGCCGAAGCAAGAAGGCTAAGAACTGGGTTGAACAGGGGGGGTGGGGCAGAGAAAAAGGAAAAAACGTGGAGAAGATGCTCGGGGGGGAAAGGAAGGGGAGGGGGAGGGGAAGGAGGGGAAAGGGAAGGAAAGAAAAAAGGAGAGAGGGAACGGAAGGGAAAGTGTGGAAATGAAAGGGAGGGGGTTAAACTAGGAAGAAAGGGGAAAGAAAGGGAGAAAGGGAGAAAAAAAGGGGGAGAGAGTCAGACAGGGGAAAAGGAGAGAAGCAGGGAGGAGGAAGAGGGGAGAGAAAAGAGAAAGGGATGGAGAGAAAGGGAGCGAGGGGGAACGGAGGGTCAAGGGGAAGGATAGGAGGGGTAAAGTGAGAGGCTAAGGGGAAGGGATGCAGGATAGAGTAGAGGGGAGGCGAGTAACAGGACTGGCAAGCGGAAAGGAAAAGAGAGGAATAGGTAGAAGGAGATATGAGGAGGAGAAGAGGCATGTGCAGGGGGAGAGGGCAACAAGGGTATAAGGACTGACTGGGTATAAAGGTTCATGGTGGAGGGTCTAATGTTGGAGAGAGAACCAGGGTATCTCATCGTTTAGACCGGCCGTATCGGTGTGTAGCCTCCACACCCAGCGTTGTTCGGCCCGAAACAGTTTTTGTGACATGTTGGGGGTTGTCGGAGGAAATTGTTCGAAGACCGTCCAAGACATGTCATCCGGGGAGTGGTTCTTCAACAGGAAGTGGCTGGTTAGTTTTGTGGCATCGCGTTTGCACCGAATCGTGCTTCTGTGCTCACAGATTCTAGTGCTGACCTTTCTAGTGGTCATGCCCACATATTTGAGTAGGCAGGGGCATTTGATTAGATAGACCACGTTCTTACTATTACAGTTTGTAAGGGATTTTTGAACCCGTGGGGTTTTGAGGTCAAGGTTGATGGTAGTAGATCTGCGAGTAAAGCAGCACACGCTTCAGTTGCCACACGGATAGTGGCCTGCTGGAGGTGGGGTCTGCCAGAGCGTACTCTGTTTGGGACAAAGCTTATCTTTGGGTCTTGTATGGACCACCATGTCGCGTATATTGGTTGCTCTCTTATACGTGTGTAGTGGCGGTTGGAAGGGTAAGCCACCTGATGTGAGAATCTTCCAATTATCTTTTTTAATCTTCTGAATTGTGTTGGATAAAGGGTTAAACGTGGTGACACACACGATCTTCTCAAGGTCTGGTTTCAATGCCCGGGGCTGCAGTAGCTGGTCCCTATTATTGTTGCGTGCTCTTTTAGAGCCCTACTGACCAGGTGTGGGGGATAGTCCTTTGTGTGTAACTTTGTGGCTAGTTTATCAGCATGTTTGCGGTAATCAGCCACGGACGAGCAGTTCCGTCTCAATCGTAGGAATTGTCCCACTGGGAGATTGTCCCTCAGAGCTCGTGGATGAAAGCTCTGGTATTGTAGCAGATTATTACAGTCCGTCGGTTTATAGTATACTTCTGTGGCCAAGCCGCCATCGTGCTCATAGATGAGTAGATCAAGAAAAGGTAATTTGTTATCACCTATGGTCATGGTGAAAGTTAGGAAGGGATTGGCCCCGTTGAGCCAGACAGCAAAAGCAAGAGCCTCTTCCTTATTTCCAGTCCATAACAGCAGTACGTCATCAATATATCGCTTCCAGAGTTTTATCTGGTCTCGGTAGGGGATGTCATCATAAAGGACCACAAGTCTCTCGAAGTTGTCGACATATAGACATGCCAAGCTGGGGGCAAAAGTGCAGCCCATTGATGTCCCTTGTGTTTGTAGGAGGAAACTCTCTTCAAATTTGAAGTAGTTCCTTGTGAGAGCAAGGTGCGCTAGGTCCAGTATGAATCCAGGGGGAGTTTTAGATTCATCCATATTTGCTTCTAGAAGGTTACTTATCACTTCCAGTGTAGCCTCCTGGGGGATGTTCGTAAATAGAGATTCCACATCTAGAGTGATCAGGAGTTCTTTGGTCTTGTCAAAAGATATAGATTCCAATAGTAGTAGGACATCGGTAGTGTCCTTGAGGTAAGTGGGGATTCTTCTAACTAATGGTTGTAGGACGAAATCCACAAACTTAGACAGGGGCTCTAATGCTGAGCCTATCCCAGATACTATAGCACAGTTGGGTCCTTACATTCCAGGCCCTGAACCCCTCCTGCACACAGCTGGCTGGTTATGGAGGTTGGCTTCAGGGCCTGGCTATAGGCCAGGTCCTGCAGCCCACCCCTGCTGTGCATGGCCAAAGGTCGTGCGCAGCACGGGTTTGGATGGTTATAGGGGTTGGCTGCAGGGGCTACCCACAGGTCAGGCCCTGCAGCCAACCCCTACTGCATAGAGCCAAAGGTCATGAGTGGCATGGGGTTGGGTGGTTATATGAGTTGGCTGCAGGGCCTGGCCACAGACCAGACTCTGTGCCAACTGCCACTGCACATGGGCAAAGGCCATGTGCGGTGGTGCTTGGATTAACTCTTTTAATGAAAATAGTTTTATGTTTTAAAAAAACTATAGAAATTCACTGAACAACCCAAAAGTAAAAGGGACATTATAGTTGGAAAATAGAATTAAAAAAACAAAGGTTACATTGACATTATAGTTAGGCTCACATTTGTAATGTACAAAACCATAGTCTTTGACATAATTCTATCAATAACAGGGGAATTTCAATGGTTTTGTACATTTAAAATATGAGCCTAACTATAACGTCCCTGTAACCTTTGTTTTTTTAAGTGAATGTCTATGTTTGTTTCATATATATATATATGTGTGTTTTTGAGTGTGTGTGTATTTCCTGAACTTTTAAATGCTTCTCTGATAAGATAAACAGGTGATCTGCTCTGTTTGCCCTCGTTGTTGGCAGCAATTGATTCTTACACATGCATACCCACATGTGTGTAAACTAATAATTTGTGGTTTTATAGAAGGGATGTTAGGGATATTTTTATCACTGACAAATCTGGGAATAACTGTGGATGGAGAGCGATTGAAGGAAGTTGGAGGATTCAATGAGTTATGGTATATTGGACTAACAAGGTTTCTATAAGAATTAGGATCTTGCAATAAAGCACAGAACACAGGATACAAATAATATGCATTGCAATTCCAATCTGGATTTCCCCCTGGACATAGCACAGAGACAGCACTGTTTGAAGGGTCTGGAGGTATTAAAACAACTCATGATCAGGGAGGAAAGACAGTTATGATTCTATTAGATATCTCTGTGGTGATTGATACCGTCCTCACACACATTTCCTGCAATACCTTAAACAATTTAGAATTGATAGTCAAGCGATAGAATGGATAGAAGCTTTTCTAGAAAAATCATGGTCAGTCAGTGTGGTTGGCCTTTATTTTGATTGGGGTGCCTCAGAATTCTTCCCTTAGCTCGACCCTTTTTAACGTTTTCAAGTTTAAGTTTAATGTTTTAGTGGTCCTGGTAGAATTCTTTGGTTTTCAGGTAGTGTCCTAAGCAGATTACATCCATCTTCTTTTCTTTTTTGACTAACTTCATGCTAGTCACCTTCTATGTAATACTGATAAGACAGAGACTCTTTTGTATGGGTCTTATGAGGACTCTTGGCTTATTTGTTGGCTGGATCAGGGCAGTTTCTGCCATCATTACCTATGGTTGTAAAGAATTTGGAATGAGGTTTGATAACTTCTTATCTTTTCAATTGCAGGTATCTTCGGTGGGGGGAACATGCTTTGGTCTCCTAAGAGCCCTAAAGAAACTTCTCTTTCTTCTCTTGTTGTCCTCAAAGAAGATGGTGGTCCATGTCCTCATTACTTCTAAGCTGGACTGTGCCATTATTTTATATCTGGGCCTTCCCAATTGTTCGATCTCAAGACTTCAGGTTGTTAAGAATGGTGCAGCTCAGCTCATTCTAACACCTCCACGTCAGATACCTATGTCACCTTTCATGTGCTCTTTACATTGGTTATCATTGATTACCGGTAAATAAGAGAATCCTTTTAAAATCTTTAGTCATGGCTCTGCTTTGTCCAGGACTGCCCCTCAAGCTAGAACTTTATGCTCCTCTCAGTCTTGTTTGGTTGTATGTTGAGGACGGCACAAACTCTTTCCTTGCAGTCCGCACCAAGGCCTTGCTGAGACATTATGGACCCAACTCCTCTCGCCCTATCACTCCTACGGGAGATGTGTACCACACATGAAAGAAGGGTTGGGATTAAGAAGAGAGCCTTGTTGGTTGATGGTACTTTGAGAGAATTCTATGAGAGCTGTCAAGCCTTAAAAAGAAAATAAACTCTATTTAGATCTTGTTCTCATGTTCTCTGGGTATCTTCAGTGTTGTGATTCTCCCCTGCCTTGTCCCAATATGTACCTGAAGCTAGCTTTCTTGAGTTCTGCACCAATATTGTGTGTGTAATCACACACTCTCCTTTTGCAGTAGCGACTGTTCTTACTTCTGGATGACATGGCACCAAAAGGAGCCAGTGGTTCTAGTAAACATACAGGACAGTTTTACAACATTTTAACTGCTCATAAATGCATCATTAAAGCATTTATTTCTTGAACAGAGTCTTTCAACACGTATCATACCTTAGTAGAAATAGGTGTGTTTTGATGCATTGCCAAATAAAAGTTCAGTCACATTTGATCTCTTTAACACATGTATCAAAAAGTCTTTGGTATATAATTCCTAGGGATTACACGTGCAAATATGGTCTTTGGTATAACTCCTTGGTATAACTCATTGTTATTATTTTTCTGCAGTAGCTTTTGCACTAAATGTTTGTGGTTGTTGTTTAAAAGAGAAAGCACAGAATGTTGCCTTTTCTTTGTTTTCCATTTTTTCAAAAGTGTTGTGTTGCTGTTGGCCCAACAGGACTTCAGGATGTGTGGCGGTGAAGTTGAGGCGTCCAAATATCAGGTACATTCCATGAAGTTGGTGGACTGGGGATACAATCATCTTCTTCATTGAGATCAAGGCACAGTCTGCTGGGAATAGTTTAAATAGTATCACACCCAAGATGGCTGCAGAGACTTGCCAAGATTTCACAAAACCGTGGCAATTCTCAATGATTACAGGAAAAAAGAAGCAAATAACATATCAGAACATGCAATGACACAAATAACAACTAAAATATTATCCTCAACTTTGGAAAGGTGCAAAGAGCTCTGGGGCACTGAGAAGTCATGGTGCTTGGAGTTAGAGATACAATGGAGCTTCAGGGCTGAGGTACCTTGTGTGTTCTGGTGAAGAGGGCCTGACCAAGATGTCAGCCATGTTGGACGCATTGTGAGGAGTTCCATCGTTGGCCAATACATCATCCTTCATATATCCTGCCAATCTGACCTGGCATCACCTGGAATTGTCACCTAAGCACCTCGCACAGTGTGGAGGTATCATTTGACCCGATCTCTGATGAGCGGTGCTCCTGAGCCAGTGTGCCCTTGGGTGTGGCACACACCATTCAATGAGCCAGGCCTGCTTCGAGTCCCTGGGCGAATGGCTGTATCCTGTTATGTGTCCTCACGGTGAAGGGTTTGGGCTGAGCGGAGCAGACCACCGTAATATGCACCCCCTTGAGGAAGTGCCACTGTCTCTGTCGTGGGCACTTCTAGGGCTGAGTGCACTTCCGTAGGATGTCATTGTGCGAGAGCGCAGTGGACTGGGCGGCTGGTCCCTCCCTTCAACCTCGGACATTGTACAGTGGCCGTTGGAGCCACCTGATGGAGAGACGAGTGCAGGATGTGTGGCCGCCAACATCAAAAGAGCAGAAAACAAGGCTGCTAGCATGATGTTACAGAAGTATATCAGTGGACCCTGAGTGGCTGTTGCCTATCGTCACCACAGCAGAATCTCCATTCTGGCTATATTGCCCCAAAACTCACTGGAACTTGCTTCATAGTGGTGTCTGCAGCTGCCCCTGAACTCATTGACTGGGAGCATGAGGGCGGCTAAGGTCCGGCTGAGTGCGAGTCTGGCTGGGGCTGCTATTCTGGTGTACCCCTGCTTGTCTACTCCTGAAGGCACAAGTGTGCAGCTGCTGGCGGCCACTCCCGCCTATGAAGTGAAGTATTGGGCGATTCATCTGTTACTGTGATAGCTACACAGCCCCCTCCTTACCCCTTGGCTGCATCCTGGGGGACATTGCCTGCCATTAAAATAAAAGGTTCCTGGACTTTACATTATAGCCCAAGTGGGTGTGCAGCTACTGGTGCTCTTGGCTGGCATCTGTGACCACGCTACTTGTGCCCTCATCCGGGAGCTGAAGGCAACATGGTTCATCGTCCCACTTTGTGCCCACAGTGTCTCTGCCTGGTTTTCATAAGGTGAGCCCTCCCCATTACATTACATGCCGAGGATGTTGACTAGATGAACTTGCCATCCTGGTGTGCTTTGTGCTCCGCCTCCCAGTACTCGCCTACGCAGTAACTACATTGGTGCTCAGTACCTGCCTGCATCTGTGTTCCCATTGATCCCATTGCTGCCTTGTATCCACAGAGGGACAGCCTGCCTTGCATCCAGTTGTTGTGGGGGGCCTCACTCATGAAATATGTAGCTCAGTTAATGTGCACTGGTTATTGGACCTGGCCTTTTGGCCAGTGGTGTACTTGACTTGGTAGCTTCACCCTTCTCATTCTAAATTCCTCTTTTGGGGTGACCAGGCCTCCACTTTGACCTTCCATGGGGTCATAGATCCAGCACAATCCATTGGGGGTCAGAGCCAGACTCACAGTGCTTTACCCAAGGACCTGGAAGCCACCTATTACTGAACTTCGCTTTCTCCAGAAAAGAGGAGTGGCCCCTTTGCTTCCCATGGCCAGAAGTGTTGATGTCAGCTGATGTCGCACCTGAGGACTGTAGCATTCTTGTCTTGTTTAAAGCCGGCATTAGCTAACTGTCTGCTCCCTCCTTTTGCAACTGGGATCTTTGCCCCTGTGGGAGCTGAATTACTGTAGCACCCACTGCTCATTTCTCCACCTACATTGCAGTCTGCACTATGCCATATCATGATATAAAGCCTAAGGCCCCCAAACCTATGTTGAAAGACCTCATAGACTGGACACCTTCTCTTGTTCCTATAGACCGACCCTCTTATGCTCTGAGTCAACTGGAAGCAACCCTGCAGACACACTCCAGCCATTTTGCGAAGGTCCTGCAAGCAATTCAGGACACTAAAACATCACTAAATGCTAAGATCAACACAGTTTCCCTGGATGCAAACTTTATCCAGGCTGAGCATCGCAAACTATGCAATCAGATAGATGAAACAGAGTCCTCCCTGACCACCCTGAGCACTAGGGTGCAGGAGCTGCAGGACCAATGGAAGTCCCTGAGTTTGGAAGTGACTTCCTTGCATTGCAGAGTGGAGGAGGCCGAAGGAAGATCTAGGTGCCATGCCATCCGCCTCCTCGGATTTCCTAAATGATCGAAAGGCCCTAGCATGGAGCTCTTTGTTGAACAATGGTTGATGGACACAGTGTTGGCGGACAAGATACCCAAGTTCTTTTCAGTGGAAAGGGCATACCGAAAGTCTGGCAGGCTACCCCTCCCGTTTGCTCCACCCCGCCCATTATTGTCCAGCTTCTTAAATTCAGAGAGAGGGACTTCATTGTTTCTGGACAAGGGACCCTTGGAAGTATGAAGACACTTCTGTAACTGCATGCCCGTACTTCACTGCGGAGGTGCAGCTGCGAGGATCCTATGCCAAAGTTAAGTAATGTCTCTGAGAATGGAACTTTCACTAAGCCCTCTTGTTCCCAGTGTAACTCTGTGTGGTGAATGGAGAGATGACGTATATCTTCTCCATCCCTAAAGCTTTTAGACCTGGTTTCATGCCAAAGGCATGACCCAGCTCTCTCTGGAGAATGCCAACACCAGAGAAGGGATGACACCTCGACCGCACAGGTGCAAATCCTTGCGGTCCAGGCCCTCTAAGCATCAGGAGGCAAAAAGGCATGCTAGGGTGCTGCAAGAGGCCTCACAACACAACACAAATCCCTTTGCACTGTTGCAAACCATTGGCCTCTCAGAGACAGGATCTGACACAGAAGGCTCTGAATGTTGAAAAAAGATAGTCATCATGCCCCGAAAATCATGCTGCACTCCGCTAACCACCTACAGGAAGTGGACACTTGCTCATCGTGGGACAGTGCTTGCGGACTATGGACCTTTCGCAATACAGAGTGTTCTCCTTGCACCTCATTTTCCTGTACATTCCACCGGAATAGATTTTTCATGGAGAGTCCCGGGTCATCAATGTCTGGTAGCAGGTTGGACTAGGCTCACCGTGTGATGAACAGGGCTCACCCTGTGACCTGTGGAGAGCTTTTACCATGGACAACATGGGGCCCATCATGTGTGTATTTGTGTCTCTGAACTGCAGGGATGACTGGGCACCTCAAAGGCAAATATGTTACAATTTAAGTGGGTTAGATGCTGCAGCATCCACATCGGGCCTCAGCCTATAAGGGTGATGAACATTTGAACTTCGCAATCCTCTAAGAGACTTCCAAATGTACACTTTATGTCCATTAGATGGTTTTTCTAACTTTGGGGTTTTGCTTTGCGGTGTTTGGTGGGAAACTTCACTGTCACCTGACCTGGGAGGAATCTTTCTGCACAGTTATAATTGGTATTCTCCGCTTGTTTATGGGAACCCTTTGTATACAGGTCTGCATGGATGGAGGGTGGTGGAAGGGAAGACAGCAGTACTTGCATGCACACTACCGGATGCGAGGGTCAGAAATCACCTTGGACATCCCGTCCAACACCTGGCGCACACACTGTCAATATGCATCATGGGTACGCACTCTTATGACACTACCAATAATTACAATGTGTTGACCTGGAATGTGGGTGGCATGGTGACCACTACCAAGTGATACCGTATTCATATATCTTAAGTGTCACCACACGCACATCACCATGCTGCAGGAAACTCATCTTACAGACACCGAACGCCAGAAAGTTGAGGCGAAATTGTGGGGACAGCTATAGGGCACATCCTCCTCTGCATGTGGATGCTGGGGGGGACTTAAGTGGCTCCCCCTGACACTAATAAGGTGTAATCCAAAAATTCCAGTCAATCATTCTTTGATGGCTCATTCCTGCTCTTTTCTGGGATCCAGCAGTGCCATGCATCTGGGGTAGGGATTTTAACTGTGCACTGGACGTGGATTGGGACCATTCTGTTCCCCCTTTACAGGATGTGTCCAAAAGGTGCAACACTTCCATACCTGGCTGACACAAAGGCGCCTCCACATTTCATGGCAACTTGGTCACTCAACGGACCAGGAGTATTCTTATTGCTCAACGGTTCATTATCTTCATACCAGGACCAACCTGATCCTTGAGACTGACCAACTGGGTCAGCAGATCCACCAGTTGAAATACCTGGCCTGTACTCTTTGGATCATTGCCCACTGCAGGTAGTGCTACAGTGGGGCAGACCATGCCCACGAGTCCCTACTTGGTGACTGCAGAGAGAAGCACTCTTAGACTCCCCCAGTCCACAAGGGTGTCTCTGCTTGCATCATGCAGTGCTTTGACCTCAATAAGGAATCAAGGTCTTTGCTTTACAGAATGGGAGACACATAAAGAACTGATACAGGATCATTGCATGGTAGCCACGTGGGGAGTCTGGCAGGTACTACAGGATGAACTCATGTTGATAGAGAGAGAACAGCACCCCTTGGAGAGGGTGGTGGCTGCTCAGGATGCAGGAGCCAAGAGGCTCCTTCACCTTTGCAGGCAATACAGAGAAGTGGAGACTGGTTTTGAGTAAGCACGATTATAGATATTGGAAGGCCATGCTACATGTGGAGGCATGGCTATCAAGGGAAGACCAACAGTGCACCCTGATTGGAGCCATCAGGCGTGACGGTGGCTTCATGACCTCCTTGCAGGCCGATATTAATAATGCATTCCAAGATTGTTATTGCACACTATATGGTGCGGTCGAGGCCCTGACTCCTGGGCAATTGGATAGCTTCTTAGAGGGTCTTGCTCTGCCTCGATTATCCCTGCTCCAAAGGGCCGAGTTGGAGGAACCCTTAGGCTGGTGGAGATAAGAGCGGCCATAGCCCAGATAGCCTTGAACAAAACCCCAGATGCAGATGGTCTTCCTGTTGAATATTATGCCACCTTTTACACTGTGCTTACTCAACTTCTTTTTGATGTGTTCAATAAAGCTAAATCTATGACCAACTTCCACACTCACAACATAAGGTGCTCATGGTGGCTCTCCTCAAACTGGAACAGGATCCACTTTATATGTGTTCTTATCACCCAGTGTGCCTTCTCAATCTTGACTGCAAAGTCATGGGTAAAGTCCTAGCGAACAGGTTTCACTCCGGGCCATAGCACTTTCCTCAACATAAGGCGGCACTTGTATATCATCCACGGGATCACCCTGGAGGTATACGACATAGTGGCAGTATCTCTGGATATCGAGAAAGCTTCCAACACCCTCAGCTGTAAGTTTTTACTAGCAACACTGTGATTTATAGTGTTTGGGCTGGAGTTCCTTCGTTGGATTTGAACATTGTATTTAGGGCCTATAGCTACATTGAGAACGGGACAGCTAGGATGAGAATGGGAAAGGTGATATTGGACATATATTGGAGAGTTTCCTGATCTAAAGAGGCACCAAGCAATGAGTTTTCACTGTCAATGTGCTTTTCCCGATTACAATGGAGCCACTCTCAAGTTGCTTGAACCTGCATGCGCAGCAGTGGGGTATCTGGGAACTAGATATCCACTACATAATTTCACTTTACACACATGATGCACTGGTCTTCTTGAATAATGCCCAAGTCTTCCTTCCTAAACTGATGCACCTGTTGGGTGATTTTGGAGCTGTTTCTGGCCTCAAGGTGAACTGGCCTAAGTCCTGTTTGTTTTCTCTTGCTCTGACTCCCAAATGTCAACTCAACTGATGCTACAAGGCATACTTGGGAAATCAAATGTAGAAGTAGAAAAGTCCTACTTTTTGCCCCGGTCACCCCCAGACATGTTGTACAGATACTGGTGGTTACTGAATCTTGGCTGTGCCCTCGGTACTGCTTACCGGTCCCCGGGCCAGTATTCTAATTAAAGTGGATATGCAAATTAGGCTAATTATTATTGGCTAAGTCAATCTACCTATAAGTCCCTACTATATGGCAGGGCATGTAGGTTTAGGGACCCCAGCATAGGTGGTGCACCCATAGGTACACTGCTGGGGTGCCCAGTGTCAACCAGCTGGCTGCTTTTAAACAGAAGTTACATGCAAATTTGATTTTGGAATTAAAAGTACTTCCAAAGTCTTAAACCACCCTATTTTTACATATAAGTCACCCCTAAGGTGTGCCCAAGTGCCCCTAGGGCTTGGTGCTACGTAACTATAAGCAGGGACCTTATAAAAATTGTTTTATAAACCCTGGTGAGGAAAATTAGCCAAATTCACTTTTCCCTCACTGTAGTGATGGGCCCCATAGGCTAAAGTGGGGAGACTTTATTTTAATTAATAAAGTCCCAAAAGGAGCTAAATATGCCAAGTTTGGTATCATCCAACAACTTGCCATTATTGAATTTAAATAACTAGTTCAGGGAAAGAGTTTTAGAACCTAAAAGTTGCCAACTTCAGCTCTGAAGTGCCCTTTTCTGATTGGCCAACCTCTGGCAGCCTGGCCCGGCTGCCTTGTTGAGGTGTGAAGTGGCCTGGGATGAAGACAAAGACAGGGCCCAGGGGAGGAGATCTGCCTCAGCAGATGGCGAAAACAGGATGGGGGTCAGAGTAGCTAAGCTGGACTTCAAAGAAGGGAAGGACATTTGGAGCAGCTCAGGATCCCCCCCACCTCTAGCAAACCCAGACAACCAAATGCCCTCTTGATTAGATTAAGAGAGGGCAGGAAAGGTGTGTGTTAAGGATTTCTAGCTACACCACTGGGTTGACTCAGCCGGACCTAAACTCCCAAATTCAGTTTCTACCATTTTGGCGTTTTAAGGGATGTTGCTCCTTGGGATTATTTTTTGCCACATTGCCACACTTCCCAGGATGGTCATCCAAGAGGGTGGTGTCCTGCCTGTGATTGGACAGTCGCCCCCACCTGCTTTTTACCTGAGGAACAAGGATACATTTGGCAGCTGCACCCACACCTCAGATCCCTACAAGGAACAACATCAGAAGAAGAAGGACTGCCCTGCTGGACCCCTGAACTGCACCTTGACATTTCACTCTGAAGGACAACATCAGCTGCCTTTGGGCTTCACCACAAAAGTGACTTTGCCTGGCTTCAACTGTTTCAAGAAGGGACCCCTTTCTTGCTACAGGTGTAAAATAGCTAATAAGAGTCCCCTCCATCAAATCCTGAAGGAATTGACCAGCTGACCACTGTCCAGTGGTCATTTTGGAGTTTGAGCCAGGTGCATTCTGGGAGTTGGCGTCCTAACCCTTAAGGAGCATCTCAGAGCGTCTGAAACTTTGGGGTGAGCTGTGGACCCCTAAAGGACCTTCAAAGACCTTCTGGAAGGAGATCCAGAAGTTTGAAGAAGATTGGAGAATTTTTTATAAGAAGCTCCATAAAGTGACTGACCCACCGTGGTGAGTCAAGTCGGCTTACCTCAACCACCACCCGGCCTGACTTGCAGGTTCACCCTGCTAAAATTCTCTAGAGCCCCAGACTTCCAGGATTTCACCGGGGCTCCTGGAAAGGTAATCCGACAACCTTGCATCAAAATTGGCTTGCTGTGCTGTACCACTGTCAAGATTCAACTTTGGCCCGGATGAAGATTTCCATCCTGAAAAATCAGCTAAGTCAGAAGGTAGAATTGTTCACCGAGGTCTCCTGTGACGCATATCCGAAGACGACTCCTGGGAGGTCGGATTGGTGACTTCATCCCACTGAAGAAAATCTTCAAGAAAAAGACTAAGGGGGTCATTCTGACCTCGGCGGTAAAAGGCGCTTACCGCCGGTCAGAAGACCGCCATAACACCGCTGCGGTCGCGGTAAACCGCCACGGTCATTCTGACCCACAACTGGCAAACCGCCAAAAACCCGACATCAACAAAATTCCGCCACAGCAACGGCCAGCGAAAAACTTGCGATGACCAAACCTCCACCGTCACGCCAACAGAAATACGCCCATGCCATTCCGACCCACAAATCCCTGCAGCGGTCTTTCAACCGCGGTATTCCATTGGCGGTACACATCGCCGCGGTCAAAATACACACACCTTTACAAAACACTACCACATTGGACAATTCAAAATACACACAGCTGAGACACATACACACACCACTCCCACACACCCAATACAATATAAAACACACACCCACATCACCCACAAACCCTTACGACCACAATTGCGACTGAAGGACAGAGAGAGACAGCACAGAATAGAGTACACCATCACACAGAGGCAAATCACAACATCACCCACACAATATCCACGCACAAAACACCATACACCACCACACTCACCACACTCTACAACACATACACCACCCCTCACCTCATCCACACCACCCCATGGCACCCCAAAGACACCCCAGGTTCTCTGACGCAGAACTCATGGTCATGGTGGAGGAAATAGTTCGGGTAGAGCCCCAGCTCTTCGGGACTCAGGTGCAGCACACCACCATTGCCAGGAAGATGGAGCTATGGCAAAGAATAGTGGACAGGGTCAACGCTGTGGGACAGCATCCACGAAATCGGGACGACATCAGGAAGCGGTGGAACGACCTACGGGGGAAGGTGCTTTCCATGGTATCAAGGCACAACATCGCGGTGCAGAAGACTGGCGGCGGACCCCCACCTACTCCCCCAGAATTCACAGCATGGGAGGAGGAAGTCTTGCACATCCTGCATCCTGAGAGCCTCGCAGGAGTAGGCGGAGGAATGGACTCTGGTAAGTCAAATCTTCACTACTTCATTCCCCCACCCCACCTGCATGCCAAATCATACCCCCACCCTCACCCCCACCCCATCACACCAACTCCTTGCAAATGGCTCACCATCACAACCCACCCATCCCAAAACCTAGCCCTGCATGCGTCCCCAAAGCATGGACACCCATCACCAAAGCATGCCCACTGCACATACCCATCTCCCCCACAAGCCACCGTCACAAAAGCCCCCACAAGGGAATGCCAGCACTGGGGTACACGGCCACCCACCCATTACACGAAATGGCACACACAGAAGCAATAACCATACTCTTATACCCCTGCAGGACCCGAACGCCACCATACCGCCACGGAGGGTCCAGAGATGTCCATCCCACCCCCAGAAGAGGCCCCCAGTGATGACAGCAGCTCTGTCTCCCTGGACCCAGATGACCAGCCCGGCCCATCGGGGACCTCGGGACAGTCGGTTCCCCACAGACAGCCACAGGCTACAGCAGACCTAACCCCCTCTGGAAACACCAGCACAGCTCCCACCCAGCGGGCCCATGCATCTGTCTCCAGGACACGTCAATCAGCGGTGTGTCCACCACTACAGGGCACCCAGGTTGACCCACCACCCCAACAACAACAGGGACCTGGGGGCAGTGGTAGTGGGCACATGGTCCAGGGGACAGAGGCCCAGGGAAACAGGGGAACTGGGAGGGCTGCTGTGCGACAGGGGGGGGACAGGCCCAGGGAACCGACTCTCCAAGAGGCCCTCTCCTCCATCATGGGAGCATACCACTGCTCCCAGGAGACGATGGCTACGGTACTGGCCAGGTTCCAGGAGATCCAGGTACTGCAGGAGGAACAGTACATGGGGTTCAGAGAGGAACTGAGAAACATTAGTTCCGCAATGGGGACCATCGTCGTGGCCCTTAACCAGATAGTCACCACATTGCGGGACCATGTGGCACCACAAAGGGCCCCTGTCACTAGCATGGACCCAGACCAGGCTACCACCTCCGCCGGCGCTAGTGGACAGGAGGCCCCCACACAACGACAGGCCACCAGAACCCCACCTCCTGCAGAAGAAGAACCACCCTGCAAGCGGTACCTGAGATCTCAGAAGAAGACAGAGTAGGATGCCAAGACCCCCGCCAGCAAACGATACCCCCTGATGTCATCCCACTGTCCCACATTGTCACCCTGTCCAAACTTAAACTGCCCCTGCTCCATCCTTCCACAGGCATATGGACAATGCACCTGTGAGACTGAAAACTGGACTCTGCCATGGACATTACTCCACCATCACCCATCACCGTTTTACAATCATGTCCCTAAATTTAGCACTTTAATAAAATCACTTATTGCACTAAAAAAATCTGGAGTCTGCTTGTATTTTGAACAAATTTATTAGACATAACGGTGCCAAAATGTTCAGTTACATTGTGATGACAACATACCACTGTCACACAGCTGTAGTCCATGGGCAAACAAAGCAGAGGTCACGCAGTGGGGCCCAAAGCTCTGAAAACTGAAGGGAAAGTCACAACTCAGTTAACAGGAACTGGGGGGAAACACAGACAGTAGAGAGGCAGGAGACTTTAAGTAAATGTAAAATGGCGGGGTTGATTCGTACCTGTGTGCTACTAAAAATACTGTTGTATCACTGTGTCCCTGTTGTCTGTGTCGTCCCCGTCGTCTTCCTCCTCTTCACTCTCCACAGGCTCCACAGCTGCTACAACACCACCATCTGGACCATCCTCCTGCAGGAAAGGCACCTGGCGTAGCAAAGCCAGGTTGTGAAGCATACAGCAGGCCACGATGATATGGCACACCTTCTTCGGTGAGTACATTAGGGATCCACCTGTCATATGCAGGCACCTAAACCTGGCCTTCAGGAGGCCGAAGGTCCGCTCGATCACCCTCCTAGTACGCCCATTGGCCTCATTGTACTGTTCCTCTGCCCTTGTCCTGGGATTCCTCACTGGGGTCAGTAGCCACGACAGGTTGGGGTAACCAGAGTCACCAATTAGCCACACACGGTGTCTCTGTAGCTGTTCCATCATAAGGGATGCTGCTATTTCGCATGATGTACGCGTCATGCACTGACCCAGGGAACTTGGCATTTACATGGGAGATGTACTGGTCAGCCAAACAGACCACCTGGACATTCATCGAATGATAACTTTTTCTGTTCCTGTACACCTGCTCACTTTCACTGGGGGGAACCAAAGCCACATGGGTCCCATCAATGGCACCAATGATGTTGGGGATATGGCCAAGGGCATAGAAATCACCCTTCACTGTAGCCAAATCGCCCACCTCAGGGAAAACAATGTAGCTCCGCATGTATTTCATCAGGGCAGACAACACTCTGGACAAAACCTTAGAAAACATAGGCTGAGACATCCCTGATGATATGGCCACTGTTGTTTGGAATGATCCACTTGCCAAAAAATGGAGTACTGACAGAACCTGCACCAGAGGGGGAATCCCTGTGGGTTGGTGAATGGGGGACATCAGGTCTGGCTCCAGCTGGGCACACAGTTCCTGTATAGTGGCTCGGTCAAGTCTGTATGTCAGTATGACATGTCTTTCTTCCATTGTCGACAGGTCCACCAGCGGTCTGTACACGGGAACATTCCTCCATCTCCTCGCAAGTCCCAGCGGACGGTGCCTAGGAAGGACAACATGGAGCACAGAGTCAAGCAACCCACAGGTACGTAACCACAGCTTGCACAGAACACGATTCGCTATGCATTGAATGGCTTGTATGAGTGGCAATGCAAGGCCTAGGCCTGTGTGACGCAGTAGAAATTAAGCCATGTGGGCCCTTGAAATGGCGGCTGCCTGACCTGTGAAGTGTGACAATGGGATGTGAAGTCAATGCGCTGGCGTGGCACACCGTGGCGGTAGGCGGTCGAAGACCGCGGCGCAAAGCAGCATTGGTTAACATTGAACCCTATGGGTCTCAGGAGCCAATGACGATGTGCGCCGGCGGTCGCGGTACGCACCGCCGCGGTACGCACCGCCGCGGGCGTGACCGCCATTTTCTATCTGCTTAATCACTCGAGACCTGATCATCCACAGGAGAGGACCTATACTGCAAGTGCTGCTGTGACCTCGGTCTGAAAGATACAATGGCTGCTGCGACTGGGGAAAGGGCCCCTGCCTTCACATCTGAGGAATTGGATAAACTTTTTGATGGGGTCCTCCCCCAGTATGCGCTACTCTACGGTCCTCCAGATCAACAGGTAAGTACACTGGGACCATGCTTTGTGGGCAATGCCTGTGTTGAGTGGGGTGGATGAAAGATGGTGGGGAGGGGAGCGAATGAGGCATGCATCGCACGACAGATGAGAGCATGTGCCATATGGCAAGGTTGGGGAGGGGGGGCCACTCACATCGACCATGCAGAAAATGATTATATTTATTTTCCCACCCTGTCCATGTCACATAGGTCAGCGCCCATCAGAAGATCGACATTTGGCGTGCCATCGCCAAGGACGTCCGGACCCTGGGGGTCCACAACAGACGGGGCACCCACTGCCGCAAGAGGTGGGAGGACATCTGCCGCGGGAGCAGGAATACCACGGAGGATCTGCTGGGGATGGCCTCCCAACGTAGGAGGGGTGGCTCCCGTCAATTGACCCCCCTGATGTCCCGGATCCTGGAGGTGGCCTACCCCGATTTGGATGGGCGCGTGAGGACATCACAGCAGACACAAGGGGGTGAGTACCAGCACATTCTGCTATGTTAGCGCACAATGGAGGTGTCTGGGTGGGGGAGGAGGGCTGTGGGTATCTCTAGGCCAGGGCGATTTCTGTAGGCTAGGCCCCTCCGTAAGGCATGGCCCTGTGCCCCGGCCCCACACCTCTGTAGGGTGCTAAGTACAGATATCCATGGCCCTGGGTCACCTATGTGTGCAGTTGTCATCCATAGGCTTGTAGGCCAAGTCACAATAATTGAGTAGTGTACACCGAGTGCGCGGCGTAGTGCAGGGGGCCTCTGTGTCTGTCCTCTCCGCCAACGGTGTCACCAATGCATGCACTCAACATGTCATTTTTTCTCCCCCCCACTTTTTTTTGGTCTTCCTGTTCATGTGTGCATTAGCATCATCAGGCGGAGGAGAAGTGGCATTGGAGCACGAGGGAGCTGCATCTCACATGGCCCCGGAGGGCCATGCAACCGACTCCGAGTTCACCAGTGAGACGGAGGGCGAGGGGAGCTCAGCGTGGAGACGTCAGCGACACAGACACGTCCTCGGACGGGAGCTCCCTTGTGGTGGCGGCACCCAGCGCACCAGCTCCGCCCTCCAAGCAGCCCCTCAGCGTTCGCCCTGTGCCCGCTCGGCCAGGAAGGCGGGCATCTCCTTCGCCCCAGGCACCTCAGGCCCTGCCCCAGTTACCCCTGCTGCCCTCAGTGAGGAGATCATTGACCTCCTCCAGACGCTCATTGTTGGGCAGTCTACCCTTTTGAATGCCATCCAGGGTGTAGAAAGGGAGGTGCACCGGAGCAATGCATACCTGGAGGGCATTCATTCGGGTCAGGCTGCCCATCAGCGATCGTTCAACGCTCTGGCCTCAGCACTGACGGCATCCATTGTCCCTGTCTCCTGCCTCCCCCCTCCAATTTCCTCATCCCAGTCCCACTCCCCTGTTCCTCTGCCTATCCCAGCCACACCTACAGACCAGCCTGCACACACATCAACACCCAAGGGCAGCTCATCCAGACATAAGCACCACAGATCACACAAGCATTCACACATGCAACATCCACATGCAGACATGCCAACAGCCACTGCCTCCTCTGTGTCCCCCTCCTCCTCGTCTCCCTCCACCCTCCCTGTTACGTCTCCACTCACACCTGCATGCACACCACCATCAGCCAGTACGTCCATCACCAGCACACCCACCAGAACACTCCGCACACGTGCAGTCACCAACCCCACTGCCATTTACACGTCCCCTGTGTCCTCTCCCAGTGTGTCTGTCACCCCCTCTTCCAAACCACACAAACGCAGGCAGCCACCCACCCAACAGCCATCTACCTCACGGCAGCCTCCGTCACAAGCACCTGCACCCAAAGACACCACACTTGACTCTCCTACAACCACATCCTCTTCCTCCACTCCCATACCCACTGCACCTACCCTTCCCACTGCTCCTAAAAAGTTTTTCCTCTCCAAAATTAACCTCTTTGCATCACCTGACCCACCCCCTCCATCTCGTAAGAGTCCAAACAGCACCTCAGCCACCACAAGCCCTGCACCTACAAGGACCATAGTCCAGGGCTATTGGAGTCCACCAGCTTCTAGGGCAGCAACATCGGCCAGCAGCAAGGGGACAGCCAGCCCACCCCCTGGGAAAAAAACTAAAAAAGGGAAGGGCCGGCACGAGAGGCCAGAGACGGCAGCCCCCAAAGGCACTACCCTGGCACCGTCACCTGGCACATCCACAAAGGGAGGCAAGGGCCCCAGAGAATCGGCGAAGGAGGGCAAGGGCAGCAGGGCGGACAAGTCCGGCAGCAGGCGAGCTGCCCAGGAGGGCCCCACCAGCCCCATTTCGGGTGTGAAGGAGGACACCCACGGGCCCAGGACTCCAGCACAGGAGGGCCCCGCAAGCGAAAGGTCGGATGGCGACTGAGCGGAAAATATTGGCCCGATCTGGTTCCCTGGGAACACATGTCAAGCACCGCTGAACAGGGCCCCGCCGTGACAAGCACCGCTGAACAGTGCCCCGCCGTGACAAGCACCACTGAACAGGGCCCCGCCGTGACAAGCACCGCTGAACAGGGCCCCGCCGTAACAAGCACCGCCGAACTGGGCCCGCCGTGACAAGCACCGCCGAACAGGGCCCCGCCGTGACAAGCACCGCCGAACTGGGCCCTTCAAGACAAGCACCGCTAAACAGGGCCCCGCCGTGACAAGCACCGCTGAACAGGGCCCCGCCGTGACAAGCACCGCTGAACAAGGCCCCGCCGTGACAAGCACCGCCGAACAGGGCCCCGCCGTGACAAGCACCGCCGAACTGGGCCCTTCAAGACAAGCACCGCTGAACAGGGCCCCGCCGTGACAAGCACCGCTGAACAGGGCCCTTCAAGACAAGCACCGCTGAACAGGGCCCTTCCTGTCAAGCACCGCTCCGCTGGGCTCTTCCTGTCAAGCACCACTCCGCTGGGCCCTTCATCTCAAGCACCGCTCCGCTGGGCCCTTCCTGTCAAGCACCGCTCCGCTGGGCCCTTCCTGTCATGCACCGCTCCGCTGGGCCCTTCCTGTCATGCACCGCTCCGCTGGGCCCTTCCTGTCAAGCACCGCTCCGCTGGGCCCTTCCTGTCATGCACCGCTCTGCTGGGCCCTTCCTGTCAAGCACCGCTCCGCTGGGTCCTTCCTGTCAAGCACCGCTCCGCTGGGCCCTTCCTGTCAAGCACCGCTCCGCTGGGCCCTTCCTGTCAAGCACCGCTCCGCTGGGCCCTTCATCTCAAGCACCGCTCCGCTGGGCCCTTCATCTCAAGCACCGCTCCGCTGGGCCCTTCATCTCAAGCACCGCTCCACTGGCCCTTCCTGTCAATCACCGCTCCGCTGGGCCCTTCCTGTCAAGCACCGCTCCGCTGGGCCCTTCCTGTCAAGCACCGCTCCGCTGGGCCCTTCCTGTCAAGCACCGCTCCGCTGGGCCCTTCATCTCAAGCACCGCTCTGCTGGGCCCTTCCTGTCAAGCACCGCTCCGCTGTGCCCTTCCTGTCAAGCACCGCTCCGCTGGGCCCTTCCTGTCAAGCACCGCTCCGCTGGGCACCGCCGTCTCTGAACTGCTCCGCTGGGCCCTTCCTGTCAAGCACCGCTCCGCTGGGCCCTTCATCTCAAGCACCGCTCCGCTGGGCCCTTCCTGTCAAGCACCGCTCCGCTGGGCCCTTCATCTCAAGCACCGCTCAGCTGGGCCCTTCATCTCAAGCACCGCTCCGCTGGGCCCTTCATCTCAAGCACCGCTCCGCTGGGCACCGCCGTCTCTGAACTGCTCCGCTGAGCCCTTCCTGTCAAGCACCGCTCCGCTGGGCACCGCCGTCTCTGAACTGCTCTGCTGGGCCCTTCCTGTCAAGCACCGCTCCGCTGGGCCCTTCATCTCAAGCACCGCTGGCCCATTGGCAGGGCCGGATCTGTGTCGGCCAGGGCTTCACGAAGCACTCTGGGCACCATGCCTCCTTCAGAACCAGTGGAGTGTGTAATCCACTTGATGGACTGTGGCTTTGCACTCCCCAGGATGGTACAGTGGGCAACCCACCCACTGTAGAGACTTGTGAGACTGTGGCTTTGCACTCCCCAGGATAGTACAGTGGGCAACCCACCCACTGTAGAGACTTGTGAGACTGTGGCTTTGCACTCCCCAGGATGGTACAGTGGGCATGGAGGCCCCTCGTGGATCTGGCGTCGTGGACTCAACTGGCTGAGGTGCCCCCCCTTCCATTCCCCCTGAGGTGCCTGTAGTTTTACTATCTGATGCCCCTGCAGTGTTCTCTCCAATGGAATCGGGTCTCGTGTGTGGGCTTTGCCCATGTGTTTAGGCCCATTGGCCCAAGAACAATGGATGATAGCCAATATGGGCCGGACTTTTGACCTATGTATATATTGTTCATGATGTAATATATTTTATTTATATATTTCATATTTCACTTAACTTCAATTATGCGATAATATACTTCATTTTTAATGATCATTTTATTTTGTCTTTGCATTCTTCCGGGGGGTTTGGGGGGTGTCACTCTGACTTGTTGCTCTGCATTGATGTGTGTGTTGTAGTGGGTGAGGGTGGGGGTGGGTGTGTGGCGTATGTGTGTCCCCGTAATTTTTTGCCTCCCCCTCCCGTGTGTCATAGGTGCAGTACTCACCGTTGTCTTCTGCGCCGGCGTTCGTGCTCCTGGTAGAGGAGCAGGTAGACAATAGCTGGTAGGATGTGTAGTTCTGGTTCCATGCTGTCCAGATTCCTCGTGGAGTGTGTAGAGGTGAGCGTTTTCCCGTTCGTAGTCTGTTTCCGCTGTGTTTTTATCGGCAGGGCTCCCGCCCCGGAAAAGGTGGCGGATTGGTGAGTTGTCATAGGGTGGGCGGTACATTGTCTGCCGCCTGTCTGTTGGCGGTGCCCGCCGCGCTGCTTGTCTGTACCGCCGTGGCGGTCGGAGTGTTAAAGTGGCAGGCTGTGTTGGCGGTTCCCGCCAGGGTCGGAATTCCATTTTTTTGGCCGCCTGCCTGTTTGCGGGTTGGCCGCCGCTTTTACACCGACCGCCAGGGTTGGAATGACCCCCTAAGTTCGAAGGTAAACTTTTGACCGAGGCATCCCGATTGTTGTAGCCAAGCAGGGCGCCATCGCAGTGGCCTTAAACTTTCACTTTGCCCTAGTCAAGGTGCAACCAGATATCTTGTGTGGGACTTTTAGTTTCTATGTGCTAAAAAACACTAGTTCTTTAAAGATTCATATCTCCAGTTCCCCTTATCCGATTTTATTTGTTTTGGCGTCAAATTAAAGATAAAGATATTCCCTATTCTTATAAATTGGTTTTAGATTTCTAAACTGTTTCTGGTGTTTTATTTTATTACTGTTTTGTGATATTTTAATGTGTTACACACTTTAGTGGTCATTATGACCCCGGCGGTCGGCGTTAACATGGAGGAAAGTACTGCCAACAGGCTAGCGGTACTTTTCTCCATATTATGACATTGGCGGTTTGGCTGAAGCCAAACTGCCAATGTACCACACCGACTGCCACAGCAGTAATGACCTCCGGGCTGGAGACTTCACTCTCCAGCCCGGCGGCCGTCACCTGCCCGCCTGCGGGATCATGACCCCGCCCACCGCCATGGTTTTCGTGGCATCCTTACTGCCTCGAAAACCATGGCGGTAGGCACTATCAGTGACAGGTAATCCCTGATAGGGGTCTTCCCCACCCCTCCCCAGGTTTCCCCCCCACCCCTCTTCCTCTCCAGACCTCCCCTTCATGCACGCCCCTTCCTTCACACATGCACGCCCCTTCCTTCACACATGCACACATGCATACACACACCCATTACAACATTTATCCACGCATGCATACATCCATTCACACACACATCCATACACACTTACATACATACACGCAGACACGCATTCACACAACTCAACATACGCACACTCACACCCCCAAACATGCACACACATACAACACGCAACACACACCTGCATACATGTACCCACATACACACACACACACATCCACACACACACAACACCCCCCATACCCCTCCCCTGTCAGAGCACCCGACTTACCTGTAGTCAGGGGGTCCTCTGGCAGGAGAAGGGACAGGGTGCTGCTGCCAGCAGCAGCGTCCGCCAGCAGAACACGGCCAGGCCGTATTATTCTTATAATATGGCCATGGCAGTCTACTGGCATGGCCCTGCTGCTGGCAGCAGCACCACCTTACCGCCATCCGCTGACATGGCCACAGACGGATTTCTGCCATCCTTCTGGCAGAAATCCGTCTGTGGTCATAATCCGGCAGACGGCTGATTCATAATGACCCCCTTTGTCTCCTAAGTTAAGCCTTGTTGTTTATTGTCAAGCTACCATGGGTTGAGCTGGGATTAACTTATTGAGATCTAACTGGACCTAGTGGGGTATAGCAGTCTATTGCTAAGTGTAGGTACCTACTTGCCTGTACCAATAATCCACTTTCCAACATATATCATATGGATAGGGACCTCAAGGAGGGCAATCTGGATCAAGCACTACGATCTATATGCGGATTTCTCACCTTCTGCTGTTTATTATCTTTATCTCCTGTAGGATGAGTGGCAGTGGCCAAGATGTTACTGCCCCCTAAATTGTTATATTTCATTACTGCACTTCCAATAGTGATCCCCACCCAGTTCTTCTATTAACTGAATGGTCTTCATGTGGCGAATGGGTTGTTGACACATGGTTTTGGCTGTAGCGCAGCAGCCATTACTAGAGGGAGGTCTCTGAACACCTAATTTTGAGCCATTCTACACCACAGTGTAGCTGCAGTGGCCTCTGCGCTGGCTCAATGGGAGCCCGAATGGTGAACAATCAGCCTTTTGGGTGAGGCCGGGTAAAACCAGCGTATATATTTGGCACCCCCATCGTACCTGTCCTCCATAGGAGGGTTCTAGTCTGCTGAAGATGGCACGCACATGCTGGTGTAGGTTTGTGCATGGGTGGACTCCAACCACACCCCGCTCTCAATCGATCAACATGGAGCAGTTGCTCGGCACTTGCTCGCTGGTGGAATGCCATGACATGACATCGTGGAGGTCAGCAGGGATAGACAGCTTGGGAGGTCTCTTACATGAGGGGGCTCTCATGTCTTATGCAGATGTTATGGACACTTATGACAAAGGTGCAGGCCACTTTCTGACATCATACCATTCAGCACATGGTGAGGGCTACCTGGAGGGCTGCTGACATAGAGACATAGAGCCACCCCTCTCACCTATCCTACATGCTCTCCTCTCACATCACGGGCAATGTCGAATCATTTCTATGCTATATATGGGACTGACTACTGCAGACCTGGCGGATGTAGGGAAGGAGCTGACTCACTGGAAAGATGTGCTTTCACAGTCACGGACAGCTAAGGCCTGCCTGACAGCTAAGGCATGCCTCCAACAAGTGAAGAACGTATATCAGAATCATAGATTCCATTTCACACAATTTAATTATATACACCATTCATGTCTGTCTCCCTAACGCATAAAGCATATGTTCCCAGCATCCTCACTATACATCCCATAATGCTAGCTTAGGCAGGATATTTTCGTATGGTCTGGGATTGCTCCCCCTACAATTGGCGTGGGTCAAGGTTACATCTATCACTGCGGAATAGACAGGCCATGCACTGCATCCCACCCCTGAATCCTGCCTTCCTGGGTTCTGCCCTAAAGCTAAAGGGGATAAGCATTTGCACAGTTGGTGGATCTTGCGTTCGTGCTATTCAAATGACAAATTATAATGCAGTGGAAGGCACTTGCAGTTTCAGACACTGGTAAAAGGTTGAACACACTACTGCAGTGGGCGCACACAGAAGTCGGGAATTGGGATACTTTCATAGTGAATATAGAAGCCAAAAATGACACCCACCCACCCTGAGGGGAATACCATTTACCTATGGTGACACTGGACACACAAGGACCACGTATTGGGCTCATAGATCTCTTGCATTGAGTAGCTTGAGTAGACACCTGTGATGGGAAGTGACACCAAGGTCCTATGAGCTTTCTTTACCATTGCTTGGGCCCTTGGGTTTCTTCTGTCATGCTGGGTTCCTTCTGACCCACCACCTGATGAGCGACCTTTTCCCCTCCTCCACCTCACAAATTATTATATCTCATACACATGCTATTGTATATGTTTGCATGTTATTTCTCCTGTATATGGATCGTGTTAGAGAGGACTGTTTACACTGCACGCATCATTTTGTGCTGATTATGTTTTCTTCTGGCTTCACTGTTGATGTTGTTGAAGTGAAATAATAAAACGGATAGGAAACAAAATAAGTGCTGGTGAACTGAGAAATCATGGTGGTTGGGGGTTTGAGATAACATGCTGCTTGGAGGATGAGATATCTTCTGCTCATCAAGAACCGCTGGGCTAAATCAACCACAGAGCTAAATCTGTTGGTCTGGGTCCTGGCACTGTAGTTCCGAGGATCAGACAAGTTAGGAGAGGCTGACGTTCTTTCTCTTATCTTTTGCAAAAGCCTGGAATCAACATCTGTTTGAACTTCGCTCTTTCAATTCTGAATTCACCTTCAGAAAGAGATTAAAACCTGGTTATTCGCTCTGGATTAACTTTTTTCTTGTTGTCTATCATTAGCGTCAGGGACACACTTAGGAGCATATGTGTGGTCATAAAATCATTTCATTCATTCATTCAATAGATAATGGCATGTATGGATATAAGTAAACTCATGTGCCTCATCGCCTGGATTGTTTAAGGCTCTGACAGGCTTAAGAAAGCTAAGCCTACTAGCCTATGAAGATAGACAGGATACAATAGCAAAACTGAAGGAGATGAAGCTTGGACCTGGCGTGCAGCAACGTTTGTGCTTCAAAAGTGTGGGTGCACAGATTCCGGTTTCATATATTTTATATTCTAGGGATGTTGCTATACTAATCTGCAACAGCAAAGAAATTTGAGTTGAGGCTATTCTGTTCCAAATGTGGCTATGACCCTCTTCAATGTATAGTCACAACTCATACCTTTTAGAATTTTATGATGATATCCTTGCTATATGTCAACAGATGCAGGAATATAATTTAAATTAGGGTTGTGACTTCAATTTAGCTTTAGATGTGCAGTAAGATAGAACCTGACGTTTTCATACTGCCCACAATATCTGACAGGGCTCTGGGTAACATAATGAAAAGGTTGATGAATGTGGACTGTAAGTTAATGGGTTATAGTTGAGAAGGATGAAAGTCCAAAATTTTGTTAGGCCCAACACAAGTTCAATGAATAAATAAACCTGGGATGAACACCTAGCTATTATATAGAGCAGACAATCTGAACGTAAGGGAAAGTCTGAAAAGAATTCAGTAGGAACTAAACAATTGAAGCTCTAAAAACACAACACAATAACAAGGTTACAACTAATTTCTAAAAATAAAGAAAATGTTACTTGGAAAATGACACAAACATTATTAAACACTAATAACGGGAACTGAGATATTAACTTTTAACATTTTAGGGCAGAAATCACCAAGAAATAGTTATGTGCAATGAGAAATTACTGTTCATGGTTTCCCAGACCTAGGTGCAATTTTGAGCCCTCAGCGATAGGCAGAGGTTGGATACACTAAGAGGTTTGTCTGGTCCAAGGTTTTTAGTGTCTGCAATGGAAATCAAAATCATTCAGCAGCTTAAGCTTGTAGGACGAATCTGGCAAAGTCCTCTTCATGAGGTACTAGTAAAGCTATTAGTTTTGGCAAGAAAAGCTCAGAGTGGGAAAATTATCGATCCCTGAACTCTTCTTGTCAGTTCAGTCATTTTCATAATATATCATATCTAGAATAATGCATGTAGACTTATGAATGAGGAGCAGTTACTCTTGATCTCTTCTCCCAAGATCTGAGGGACAGCACTTAAGGACCAGGACTTTGTATAGCTTCTGAAGCAGTTGGGTTTCTTATAGCCACGGTTTTTAAGGCAATGACATCTCTTTC
The DNA here is from genome assembly GCF_031143425.1 of Pleurodeles waltl. Taxonomy (NCBI): domain Eukaryota; kingdom Metazoa; phylum Chordata; class Amphibia; order Caudata; family Salamandridae; genus Pleurodeles; species Pleurodeles waltl. Next base: position 798,948,237 of record NC_090449.1, on the reverse strand, counting down.
TATTTTGTTTCCTTGGATGTTTAAAGGAAACGTAAGCATTCATATTTTCATGCAATGTTTGTATGTGGTGCATTATAATTTCCAATGATAACTCAGTCACCCTTTCCTGACATAACTTGCCAATACTCGAAGCGTCATCAAGTATTTTTTTTTTTGCTTTACCTACTGTCTTAGTTATTGGCCAGTGTACCTAGTACTACTTTAGCAATTTGGTCACCGCATTGATCCATCTGTAAGTACCACACACTAATATTTCTTGCATCTAGAGATACATTTTAAAATGTATCATTATTAGTCAATCCTGTATTTCACTCTCATTCCTAGTTTTCTCCTATTTCCAGTTTGAAAAGTGAGAACAATTTTCTCTAGGTATGAAATGCATTAGAAGTTCATTTACATCAGTGAATATGCACACATTATTTGTTTAGTTTTATCATTCTTTTATTTGTATTCAGGAACATACTCCACATTTTGAAACAGAGGAGCATTCATTTAATTAAACAATAACTAATTTCCCACCAAAATGCACTGCAACTTGGAAGTAAAGCCTTGTATTTTAGCTATATGTTCGCAGCCTGAGGTGGCTTCCCTCCATCATTCATTGAGAGAAGGTGGGTTCGCTGATTTTCATTTTTTGCAGTTATCAGCCTAGCAATAGTCATTGCATAAAAACTACCTCACTCCCTAGTGAGATCATACTGGGGATTATACCAGTTATTAAGTTTAACTACAGTGATATGAAACTTTAAAAAAAGTGTGATACACTTGACCATGTAGTCTAGTTGGGCTGGTAATTTCACAGAAACATATGTCTGTGAGTAAACTTCTGAACTGTTGTTTCTTCTCCTACGTCTGCAGACCATATATTTACCCATGAGAATCTCTCATCATTTTTGTATTTCATTTGACAAGTTTATCTTTTAAAAATAGATCATTGGTTAGGATTAAACACATCTTAGCAAAATCATGTTGAGCCAAAGGAGAGTAAACTTATAATCACTACTAAATACAAATGGTCTTGTGTGCAAGTGGTTAAAGAATGAATTGTGAAGTAAAGAAAGCTCATTTTGTAAATCTATTAGCCTGTCACCATCAACAAAATCCTTTAGGTAAATAATTTAGGATTGATACCAAAATAAGGAGATGCACAGCATCCTAGAAGTATGGAGACATTAGGTAATAGAGTTTAATGCATGCAGATCTGGAATCTGCAAGACATTTTTAATATTATACTAAAGTTTTCTTAAATTCCCTAAGTTTTTTTATGTAACTTTCTAGAATTATTTGGCATCACCATATGTGTTTCCTCACTCCAAAGGTTATTGCACTTAAATATCATCCATAGCCAGCTAACCAGGTTGTTATCATTTATTAGTTTAATGAGTTTGTCAAGGCTCGCCCAATGATAGAGGGGGTCATTCCAACCCTGGCGGTCAATGACCGCCGGGTTGGAGGACCGCGGGAGCACCGCCGACAGGCCGGCGGTGCTCCCAAGGGCATTCCGACCGCGGCGGTAAAGCCGCGGTCGGACCGGCAACACTGGCGGTCTCCCGCCAGTGTACCGCCGCCCTTTGGGATTCCGACCCCCCCTACCGCCATCCAGTTCCCGGCGGTCCGCCCGCCGGGAACCAGATGGCGGTAGGGGGGGTCGCGGGGCCCATGGGGGCCCCTGCAGTGCCCATGCCACTGGCATGGGCACTGCAGGGGCCCCGTAAGAGGGCCCCTACAAGTATTTCACTGTCTGCTTGGCAGACAGTGAAATACGCGACGGGTGCAACAGCACCCGTCGCACCTTCCCACTCCGCCGGCTCGATTACGAGCCGGCATCCTCGTGGGAAGGGAGTTTTTCCCTGGGCTGGCGGGCGGTCTTTTGGCGACCGCCCGCCAGCCCAGGGAAAAACTTAGAATACCCTCCGCGGTCTTTCGACCGTGGAGCGGTATTTCTGAGGGGGGAATTCTGGCGGGCGGCCTCCGCCGCCCGCCAGACTTGGAATGACCCCCAGAGTCTCCTGTCTGGGAGGGCCCAGCCTCCCTTGGTGTTAGGCAATTTCGGGAATTTTATAGATCTGCAAGCTATTTTCACTTTCCAGATACATTTTGAAATCATGGAATCAAGGCATTTAAAATAAATATTAGGTATGTATAGCAGTAGTGACAGAAAATAGAATTATAATTTTGGAAGAATATTAATCTTAACTAAATTAATATTCCCTATTAAGAAAATTGGCAGATGTTCCTATTTAGCCAACAAAGCTTTTATGTATTGTAATAGTAATAAATATTTGTATTTTTAAAAAAAGATTTAGGCCCTCATTTCGAGTCTGGCGTACTTGAGAATGCCAGACTCGCTATGGCGGTCTCACCACTGCAGAGCCGGCTGTGAAGACCGCCGTATTACAAGTTGTGGGGTTTGGCTGAAGCCAAACCTCCACAACTCCGCATGGCCTGCCGTCCGGATTATGAGGTTGCACACCGCCAGGCTTTCCGTGGCGATCACCCTGCCACAAAAAGCCTGGTGGTCATGCACCCAGTGACAGGAATCTTCATTCCTGTCACTGGCACACACACCCACACACACACGTCACCACACATGCACACATCCCCCCACCCCTCCATACACTCAAAGGCACCCCCCACCTCTTCACCAACGCATGCATTCACAGACACACCCATTTAGCCTACGCATACATGCACTCGGACACCCCCACTCACTCGCATTCATCCATACAGACATCCCCATACATGCACACACACATACACATACACTCTCAGACACACAAGCATTCAGCACCCCCTCCACAAACACACACACACACATGCACCCAAACACACTACAGACCCTTTCGGATGCCACTTACCTCTTCCGTCGAGGAGGACGTCTGGGAGGGGGTGGGTCCTGGCAGTCTTCCCTCTCCACCACCACCACACCAGCACTGAGCCGTATTACAGCTCGGAATACGGATGGTGGAGTCATGCTGGGGTGGCGGTGCCGGCAAGGGAACAGCCTTGGCACCGCCAACCGCCACAATGAATGATGGCTGCTCTCTGCCTCAAAAATTGCAGTGAGCAGCCACCGCTCGTGATATGGCAGTCTGCTGACCGTCAGCGCTGGTGGTCGAAATGGCTGGTTTGGCTTTGGCAGTCAATTCAAAGTCGTAATGAGGGCCTTAGTGTTGGTGCAATAGATATACCTAGATCTCTGTTCTTCAATGTAACATGTATATCTATGCTAGTAGCTCCACCAGCTAGAACAATTTGAGTTTTATGGGATTTTAGTTTAAAATCAGATATTTTACCAAACATGGTTGCCTCCTGTTCTATGTTGTTTAAGGTAGGGTTAGTGTAGTGTGTGGGTATGAGTATGTCATTGGCATAGACTCTTAAAGAAGATCCAGTTGATAGATTAGGGACAGGGGGTATACATTTTCTAAGTATCTAATATATGGATCTAAATATGAGATATACAGAATAGGAGACAGTGGACAGTCTTGTCAGGTGATTGTGAATAAAGAGGTAATTTCATCTTGTATGCAAATTCTAGCTTTTGATGTTTGATATACTGCCTCTACTACTTGATGGATTCCAAACTAATATTTAATTCAATGATTCCCACATAAATTGCCAAGAAAGCCTATTGTAGACTTCCTCCTCAGTCTAGTGAAATGATGTTAAGTGGCTCATGTAAAGCATCTGCCCTATCTATCAAAGCAGTAAAAAAGTTAGTACATGTGGTGGTGTTTTTACCTGGAGTGAAGCTATGTTGTTCTTCAGAGACTAACAATGTGATAATGTTCTTAATTCTAGTCACCAGAATTTTGGTAATTATTTTATAATCTACAATTAGCAGTATTATAGGTGGACATGAGCGGTGATCAAGTGGGTCTTTATCTTTTTCACAAAACTAGTTTTAAAGGCTTCCTGCCAGGAAGAATGTGGGTGTTTGGTACTTTGAATTTCTTCAACTACTTTTAATAATACCAGAGAAATAAAGTTTACTACCAATTTATTCCCTTCATCAGGAATGCTGTCAGGCCCAGCCACCTTGCCAGAAGGCAAGTTTAGGATAGTAGTTGTAACTAGCTCTAGCATAAACTCCCTATTGAGAAACCTTTTTACCACTTCCATCTAATTTGAAGAGGTGAATATCTTCAAGGTATTTCTGAATTTCAGTAGAAATGCTATTCAAATCTTTCTTCTAGATTGTAGAATAATCTGGTTTAAATATCGCCATAATTTCTGGGTGTAAATTCTTAATTGCCACCCTATCATCTCTAATTTGAGTAATTGTTGAAAAATAATGATCACATCGGCATATAAATAAATAATATTACTGATTTATCTCCTATTTTGCAGACTTTAGACTGAGACTGAAAAACGTTATTATTAGATGTAGCAGATAGTGTTGTCACAGTTTGCCTCTGTAGGCCCATTATTTAAGAGTATGTCTCCTGTGCTTCATGTGATGGAGAGGCAGTCTCAATTGTATGTGAGTGAATTAATCTTTCTAGTTGCCTGCAGAAAGTCTTTTCTCCCTTACTTTCTGCTTTCTGAATCTGAGAAGGCAAAATCTGTGTTGTTCTAAGTTAGTTGAATTCATCTATTCATTTAAAGAGTTTTATAAAGTACAAACATGACCGTATTGTTTCAGAGAATTGTACATAGTCTAGAACAGAGGCAAACACATCAGAATATAAATAAAAATATGACCAGCTTTATTACAACATTCTCTAAGCATGAACCTGACCCAAGCATATCATAGCATTGTAGCTAGTCTAGAACCAAACGAAGATATGATCTGTTATAGTACAAATAATTATCAAGCAACCAAAGCTCACTTAGGACACAATAAGTTATTCTTCCAAAGGTGAACTTCCAGGCCAGTATTGATCTGTTTATGGCAACCGGATTCCAATTTTTCTTGGGCAATCTGCAGGGAAGGAGTCATTTTTACCAGATAAATAGTCAGAGTATGAAATATAGAAATTACAGTTTGATAATATTTGATTTAGTTGTCTTGCTGTCATATATATTTTTGGAAATAATACTAGTGTTGAACATAATATGAAATTCTGCAATAACCATTCAAGAAAGATTGCTGAGTGATTGGGGTGTATTGATGATGCAGCTGTATTTTACATGATGAGGCAATCAGAGCACTAGTTAGAGGGAAAAGTCCTGAACAACGCTGTTGTTTACAACACAAACGTCACTACGCTTGCCAGAACGACTCCCTTTATCTCTGCCTTAACCATGCATGTGCTGAACAACGCAAAAGGCATGGTTAAGGCAGAGAAAAAGGGAGAGTGCATTGGGAGAGGACGCAGTCAGGTAAGTGGGTCTGGGGCAAGGTTGGGGGCAGTTTTTAGGGGTGAGTGGGGGGAGGTAGAGTTATTTTTTTAAGGGGTGGGGTGGGGGGTCGGGGTAGTTATGTTTTTAGGGTGGTAGGTGGGCGGTTGGGGTAGTTATGTTTTTTAGAGCTTTAGTTATGTTTTTTAGGGCGGTGGTGGGGGTCGGGGTACTTGTGTTTTTAGGGTGGGTAGGGGTAATTATGTTTTTAGGGTGGGTGTATGACAGGGTAGTTATGTTTTGGGACGGATGGAGGGTGGTGTAGTAATGTTTTTAGGGTGGGCGGGGGGTCAGGATAGTTATGTTTTTAGGGCTGGTGGGTCAAGGTAGTTTTGTTTTTTGGGTGGGTAATGGGGGGTCGGGGTACTTGTGTTTTTAGGGCAGGTGTGGGAGCAGGGTAGTTATGTTTTTAGGTAAGGTGGGGGTGGGGTAGTTATGTTTTTAGGGTAGGTGGGGGTTGGGGTAGTTATGTTTTTAGGGTGGGGAGGCTATGTTCTTAGGGTGGGTGGGGGTTCAGGATAGTTATGTTTTTAGGGTGGGTTGGGAGGGGTCGGGGTAGTAGTGATTTTAGGCAGGTTGGGGCACAGTAGTTATGTTTTCAGGACAGGTGGGGGTCTTGTTAGTTATGTTTTTAGGTTGGGTCAGGATGAGGTAGTAGTGCTTTTAGGGTGGATGGTGGGGGTCGGGCTACTTGTGTTTTTAGGGCAGGTGGGGGCGGGGTAGATATGTTTTTAGGGGGTGAGGGTAGTTATGTTTTTAGGTCAGGTGGGGGCAGGGTAAATATGTTCTTAGAGTGGGTGGGGGTGTTGGGGTAGTTATGTTTTTAGGGTGGGTGGGTGCTTCGGGTATTTATTTTTTTAAGGAGGGTGGGGGGGTCGGGTAGTTATGTTTTTAGGGCAGGTGTGGAGGGTCGGTTAATTATGTTTTTAGGGTGTTTCGAGGGGTGGCATGCTAGAACTACGCATGCTGTTCCCACACATGTCTTTTCTAGGCATGCAATGAAAAATTGTTTCAAAGGCATGCATGGTCAAGGTATGTGTGGGCAACAATGCAGTCATTGTTCCGACTGTGTTGTTCAGGCATGCGTGGTTCGAGCATGCGTTGTTCCATCATACAACCCTAGTTAGACATAAATTTCTCTGAGAATACTGCCTTTGGGGTTCAGAGCAAAGAGTATATTCCCTCAAATTGGGATTAAGGTAATCAAAACATCTATTAGATCCAGCAATTCCATCATATTAATGATACTAGCTCTGTTTTTTTCATACGACCTATGTATTGTGTTGGTGATATTCACTGTTGGATTTAGTATATAGTTAAAGTCGCCTGCAACAATAAGAGTGCGTTGCAGCGGCTTAATTCCATCATTATGTGCAGAAGAAATGGAGGAATTTTCTGATTAGGTCCATTTCGATTACCCAAGACGAATTGATCACTGGTTTATTACCTGTCTGCCTGCAAAGTCGATCTTAGTGTATAAAATGTTAAATATGTTAAATATGATCAAAGTCCACTTTGTCAGAAGGAGTGCGAAGCATTAATTGATCCATAGGTATTAGATCTTTTCCTCCTCTCTAGATTACCCTAGCCAAAAAAAGTAACAAAATATATATATTTTTTTACATTGTTGTTATGCCATTCATGACTTTTTGAATTAATTAATGTCTATCATGTTGAGCTGTTTTAAGGTCGGCAAAGGAGATGAACTAGCCTTACCAGTTAATTTTAAGTAAGACTCCAGCTGCTTAAGATACGGGGGTGGATAGGGCCTTAAATTTCAGTATCAGGACTATAATGTCTCTTAGTCAGAAGGTAATTTTCCATGAAATATTGCACCTCTCTTTTTATTTCGGTTTCTGATAATCTAGGGTAGTAAGGGCATTGCTGACAGTGCCACATATGCATTCCATTTAGCATAGGATTGCTCCTGCTAATCCACCTGCTACCCTTTTAGGTTTATCATGGTGTTCTCTCTCCTCTTCCATTCCCAAGCCAGCAAATTTCCATTTTACAGGATGTGGAAGTCCTGCTACTTTTGTTTTTAAATTTTGCACCAACCATATCTTTCAACTCTGTTGGTAATGCCTCCGTGTTATCACCTTTTTCCCACCATTACCACTGGCTCCGAAACCTTTTCTGCATCTTTTATTTACTTTAGGCTTCATCTACTTTTGAGATACTTTTGGATCCATAAGTGTATCAATTGTATCAGTTTGAAGCAGAGGTTGGCGTTTACAGTTTACAGCTTATAGCAGTTGAGTTTCAGAGCAGCGTCTTTATTGATATGTACTCAGCAATTTAATGTAATCCCGGAAAACGAGGTTGTTAAAAAAATCTGAAAAAGTTATGTGTTGTTTCCCTCTTACCCGACATAGAGAGAGTTGAAGGAAGACAATCCACTCAATGCTACACCCAATGAGAGCACGGGAAGCTGCAAATCCATTCACACCCCAGCAAAGAGGCAAAGAGGAAGCCAGCAAGAAAGTATTTCCATTGATTTCCAGCGTGTACAGTCGTGCCCCTGCATCCTTGCTTACCTCTCTCTCCTGGCCATCCGTTCATCAGGATCTTAGAATGCCAGGCATAGTGAAAACTGAAGCAAGTCAGCCCACCTCAGCAGGACCACAATGCTTTCAGTATCCACCAATCTACATACACGTGTGTATCCCAGCAGCAAGCCATCCCATTTCTCCCACTGTCCAGGTGAGCAAACTGGGGAAATAAACCAGCGAGAGGTCTGCCAAAAGCAAGGGAAAACAAGCATTTGCAGTGCAATAGGTCTCACATTTGCGAGAGTTAGACCTATTGGCCTTGTAAATGGTAATGTCTTTTACTCATGTGTTTTTGTTTGGAGTGTTGTGGATGGATGTGGTGTGGAGTGGAATTATGTAGGCTGGATTGGAATTGTTAGTTGTGGAATTGTGTGGGATGGTATTGTTTGGTGTTTAGTGTATTTGATTAGTGGAAATATGTGGCAGGGTGAATAGATAGGGGTGAGAGCTGCAGAAGAAGAGAATCAAAACATCAGGCTAGTCACTGCAGATGGCCAGATCCTTAAGCCAATCCTTATATCTAAGGGGCTTACCTCTTCCCTATGACACATTAATGCACCTCCTAGCGCATTTCTAATATGAATGAAGCAAACTACTCCACAGACTCCTTATACAACACCATTGGATGGCACTGCTGCCCGAAACCCCAATATTGCTCATAATCTACCATATGTTTGATTTTCTCCAATGCAATGGGAGAGCATAAGCCTGGCAAAGATGCCTCAAGGACCCCCTCTTTGTGATGAGGGGTAGCGTCACCGATTGACTCAGACCTGGCTGCTTCAATTTCATTTAAGTCTTGAAGTGCCCAGGGCTGAGTTTCAGTTAGTGACACCTCGTCACAGAGTGGGATGTGCTCAGCAGTCTCATTGATCCCATCCCACTCTGTCATGAGATTAGGGCTGCTGACTTCCCTCACTTGCTGACCCATACTGGCTGACCTTAGGAAGGCAGCAGTCCCAGCCCTCCTGAGACCTCTGAGGCTTCCCTATCAGAGCTGCTGCTGTGAAGGTAAGTTTTATGGTTATTTTTGTGTTTGGTGTGTGTCTGCATGTATGAATGTATGTGTTTTTGTTAGTGAGTGTTGTGAATGGGAGTGTGTGCATGAATGGGGGTGAGTGAGATGTATGTGTGCATGTGTGCCCCCCCTCCACCGCCCCCTCCCTCATAAAATTACTGGCCGCCACTGAATTCAAAACATCAATGAAAGACAAGAGGGTCTACTTGTAGGGTTTGGAGGACCCAGTTTGCAGCAAATCTGGACTTACATACAAAATGAGATGAAAAGAGGTGAAATAAATGACTTCGATTTATTTCACCTTTTCTCATCTCACTTTCAAAATAAGCTGTTCTTTTTAAAACACAATATTTAGTATAGGTCAACCTGTGCACTTCTCAACTTGGTTGCACCACACTTTTTTCCTGAACTTTTCAGAATGTCATTAAATACATCTGACGTTTTGAGATTGAGCCATTTGCCATCAATCTGTGAAGGATACCATTACCATTATTAATAGAAATTCTCCTTTCATGAGAATGAACCAACTCACTTTGAGTTTTGTCTTTCCACACGTAGACCGAATGCTCTTGCTTCCATTTTCATGCTCTTATCTTGATGATGACCCTTAATTTTCTATGGGTCAGAGCACTGTTTATGACTACAGCAATGGGAACCAATTATTTGTGAACCATTGTGGTACCTGAAACCTTGGTACCTAAATTGTTCCATTGTCTTCTGTTTCATACAGACCACTCCATTTTTGACTCACTGTGTGATCAACAGAGCACCAACCACCTTTTATGAAGCTGCAAAATAAATGCAGGAAACTCTACAAGAGGACCCTCTTGCAGGCTCGGCCCGTCCTTTAGGGCGGTGGGTCCATGCCCCCCCACCTTTTGCCCCTGACGAAGAGTGTCTGTCAGGCTGAACAAACATCAGCCTGACAGACACTCTCATGTTCAGGTCAGGCAGCCAGGAGCAGACATGCGCAATTTGCGCAGACTCCTGGCTGCCTGAGCTGAACTTTGCTGGGCTGAGGAGGTCACAGCTCCTATGGGTGTGATCTCCTCGGCTCAGCAAAGGTGCCTTGAGGCCCTCCCCTGGGTGACGAGGAACGCGTCACCCATTGACTTCGACCTGTGTGCTTCAGATTTAAGCCCTGAAGCGCCCAGGGCGAGTGTCAATCAGTGACACTTCGTCACGGAGTGGGGTGGGGTCAGCAGTCTCACTGACCCCATCCCTCTCTGTGACGAGGCTGGGACTGCTGCCTTCCTTAAGGTCAGCCAATGAGGGAAGGCAGCAGTCCCAACCCTCCTGGGACCTCTGAGGCTGAAGCTAAGTGTGTGTGTGTGATTGTGTGTGTGATCTTTTAAAATTAATGTTTGGTGCTTGTGTGCATGTTTGAATGTTATGAGTGTTGTTAATGGATGTGCGTGCGTGTGTGTGTGAAAGAATGAGTGTGTGATCTTTTAAAAGGAATGTTTGGTGCATGCGTGCATGTTTGAATGTTATGAGTGTTGTTAATGGATGTGCATGCGTGCGTGCGTGCGTGTGTGTGTGCAAGAATGAGTGTGTGTGTGCTTCCCGCCCGCCCCCTTCCCTCCTAAAGCTGCCGGCCGGCACTGCCCTCTTGCCTTTCATTGATGCTTTGAATGAATACGTTTATTTAATAATTCTATAAATATAATTGAGCACATCACAAGCAATGTGTGTTCTTCATATGGTCATAAGGGGTGCATCATAGCGGTGCAAGTTACACTTACGTCAGTTACATGTAAGTAGTGAATGTCTATTGTTTTTTCATTTTGGGCCCATGGAGTTCCCTCTGTGATCCGCCCACAATGCCTAGGGTGTTAGGGTACTGCTATCCTGTCCCCTACTAAGTACTTTCCTTTCAAGTTTCAGGACACGTTGTAAGAAATTTTGTTACTAGTTGGGGGATGAAACCCTACTCAAGCGGCAACCACAATCCTTTGTCAGGATGAAATTGTAAGCTAACCCAAAATTAACGTGTGCTCAATCCTTTGGAAGGTTGACACAAGGCAGTAAGACTTAACTTAGAGGCAATGTAAACCATATGTGCAATACTTCAAACAGTAACACAATGAGAACTTGCCAAAAAAGGATACCACACCAGATTTAGAGACATAGAGTAGGTTTTAATAAATAAAACAAGACAAGAATGGCAAAAGTGCAATTGGAAGAACTGGAGATATGTAACTTTAAAGATTTCTGTAAAAATATCTTCAAAAACCACAAAGCTCCAACTGTGGATATCTGGTCATGCTGGACCTGGACAAAGTCACAAGTTCAGGCCAACTGAAATGGACCATGGATTGGAATAGCGACCCAGTTAGACCAGGTGAACAAGAGTACCTTAAATCTTGGTTGCAGAGCGTTGTGAGGTGTAGTGTTCAGGATGTGTCCCTAGCCTAGGAGATGCTTCGGTTCTGAAGAAACGCAATGCAAGGTCTAGCATCATCACCTAGGATCGCTTCAGCAAGGCCTGTGACGTGAAGTCCGACACCAGGGAAGTGTTGCACAGCCGAAGCGATCTGTCACTTCCGGAGAGCTGCAACGCTGCTATGCGAGAAACTGCATCGTCATCTAAGATGCCTTCGATGAGGGATTTGGGATGCGGGGGCATGCGTCAGAAAATGAGTTGCACCACAGCAGTTTCAATGCTGGTCTTGAGATCAAAGCGGAGTCCTTGCACTGGGAGAACCCTTGCAGCAGAGGCAATGCTCTGGTTCTGCTTAGGGTTGAGCCACACAGCAAAGGAGATGCGTTGGTTCTGCTGGATCCACAGGTGAGATGGGAGTGCACCTTCAGGCTGACTACCAAGGGTCAAGGACTGGGGTGGCACCACTTGGCAGGGCAGAATTCACAGATGGCAGAGTCCAGGTGCTGGGTTCTAGATTGTTGTAGATGTTGGAGATTGTTGGATTGCCTCCGTCCCAGAGGCTTTAGACTGGAGGCCAGTCAAATAGCTTTGGGGCCTGGGTTCAATAGATGCAGGTCAAGTCCTTCTCACCCAGGCAAGACGGCAGAAGGTCAGTACAGCAGGATAGCAGTCCTTTAGAGCAGCAGTCCAGCAGAGTCACAGTCTTTTCATTATTACAGCAGTCCTTCCTCCTGGCAGAGTCCAAGGGTCCAGAAGTGTTCTGAAGAGTTGGTGTCTGAGGGCCAATATTTATACCATGTGCTTCTTTTGAAGTGGGAGATGTTTCTAAAGGTTTCCCTTTGAAGTCCACAGGTTTCCTGCCTTGGCTCCAGACCAACTATACGGGGTATGCAGCCCTTTGTGTGAAAGGAGGACACAGCCTGTTCAAGGGTAATTAGGGCTGTGTCCAACTCCTCCCTCCCATCATGCCAGTGATGGCCCATCCAGGTACACCTAAGCTCACTATGGTGTGTGGCTGTTTAGGAGGAAACACAAAGCCTAACTGTCAGCTACACACATCGTGTGACCCAGTGAAAGGCTTCATATACTAAATGGTTGAGGCAGGAAAATGCAAACGTTCTAAAAGTGGCATTTTCAAAATTGTAATTTCAAATTAGACTTTACCATAATAGAGTTTTTAATTACAATTCCAAAGACAACAAACAAGAACTTTTTAGCTGTCCCTATTTGAAAGTTACAGCTTATTAAATGGAATAAGGTAACTCTAGTATTATCCTGTTGGAGAGGCAGGCCTTACAGTGAAAAATAAATATAAGAGTTTGTCACTATTAGGACATGTAAGACCTAAAAGTACATATCCAACTTTTCAAAAACTTAAAAGTACATGTCTAACTATTGAAATACCTTGCACCCTGCTTTTTGCCCTGTTCATAGCCTACCCAAGGTTTGACATATGTATTCAAAAGGAAAGTTTGGTCCTGGCAAATGGTTTATTTTGCTACGTCGAGATGGCAGTTTAAAACTGTACACACAGGTTAAAATGGCAGGCTTGATTTAGTTTAAAGGGCTACTGAAGTGGGTGGCACAATAAGTGCTGCAGGCCTACTAGTAGGTTTTCATTTACAGGTCCTGGCACACGTAGTACTACTTTATTAGGGACTTACAGCTAAATTAAATATGCCAGTTAGGTGTAAGCTAGTTCTTCCATGGTTAAAGTAGAGAGATCAAGAACCTTAGCACTAGCAGCAAAGTACACAAATTCCTACAGCCAGCAAAAACAAGGTCAATAAAAACAGGAGGCGAGAAGGTAAAAGGTTTCTGGGAAGACCACCCCACATCTGACAGGTCAAACAGATGGCAACAAAGTCCCTGTGTCCTCTAATGGAGGCTATAAAATTTTCTTTGATTTTGGAGCTAACCAATGAGAGCACTTGGTCTGTGGCTGAACGAAAAAAGCCCCCACAACCAATCAAAATGCACTATTTGTTAATCCTGCAGGACCAAACATCCAGATATGTCTATTTTTCAAGCTTCATTTCTTGCAAAGAGCTGAACAGATTACACCAAATTACATAAAGCACCCTTTCTGAGTAGGTATCCAACTTTCAGACAAATTTAGCTTAATTCTGTAGAGTTGTTTTTTAAATGGCTGAACAGAAATACATCCTGGAAGGTGCCTGAGTGGATGAACTTTTTTTGGAAAGTTTTGTGAAGATCTGTCAGACTTCTGCAAAGTTATTACGCCTTTGCCATGCACTACTAGTTATTCCACATATTACATCATTGATGACACCTTCTATGGCATCATTGATATTATTACTGCAACATTTGCAATAAAATTATTGATGAGAAAACTGTGCATGGCGGGGAGGTCAAGTTATCTTTCCCTTAGGGGGTGAGTTATAGTTACTATTATTACTGCAATATTTGCAATAAAATTATTGATGGGAAAACTGCATGGCGGAGCGCAAGTTATAGTTACCTCTGGGCATGAGATTCTGGGCCAGATGTAGCAAAATTTGCGAGTCGCAAATGGTCCAATCGCAATTTGCGACCCCGCAAAATCGGAAATGGGATGCAAAAATCCCATTTTCGTAGTGCAAATTGCGATGCGAGCCATTACCGACTGGCAAAATTTGCGACCTGATTTTGCGACCCGCAAATAGGAAGTCGCAATTTGCTAGTCGCAATCCATATGAAAAAGCCACTCACAAATTGCGACTAGTCGCAAAAAGCCCATTGTGCACACCCAAATTACCACTAAGTCAGAGCAGGTGGTAACCAGAACCAAAGTATAAAATGAGACCCAGAAGGCATCTGGGTTACTCAAAATGGCTGAAATATATGTGATAGCAAGGAGGAGGAGAGTCGACGCCGCCCAGCAGAGGAGGAGGAGGAGCCAGAGACAGGAGAGGATATACAGAACCAGGCAGACACTTTTCCAACAAACTGAGGAGGAGATATATGACAAATACAGACTCAGCAGTGTAGCAATATTAGAATTAATTGATCTACTCAATCCGCAGCTTCAACGCCAGACTGTGCGTGGCAGCGCCATCCCCACACATGTGCAAGTGCTATGCTCACTGCACCTCTTGGCCTCGGGTAGCTATCAGGGGGTGATTGCAGTGGAAGGTGGGGTATCCCAAAGTGCACTCTCACGTTTCTTCAGATGTTTCCTAGATGACATACTTACACACATGTCCAGATACATATACCTACCCAGGAATGAGGCAGAAATTAACAGCACCAAGTTGGAATTCTACAGAATTGCCAACTTCCCTCATGTAATAGGGTGTGTGGACGGGACACATATACAAATTTGCCCTACTGCAAATCTGGAATATCTGTTCCGCAATAGGAAATGTACCCACTCACTGAACATCCAGGTGGTATGTGACGCCCATTATGTCATCACTGACATGGTAGCCAAATTTCTAGGGAGTACACATGACTCTTACATTTTCAGGCACAGTGGGATACACCAACGCCTAGAACGTGGGGAGTTTGGAGACGGATATCTCTTAGGTATTGGTGAATACACCCTGAAGCCATACACACAGGTCACTGTAGAAACCATCCATGCCCTGCTAACATTGCTTATTTTTGCCAAACAGGTGACAGTGCATGTGCGCTACGACCATGGATACTAAGCCCGTCCCTAACACCCAGCAATGAGAATGAGAGGCGATATAACAGTGCACATCGGCGGACCAGAAATATCATAGAGAGGACCTTTGTACTGTTAAAGGCAAGATTCCAATGCCTCCACAGAAGCGGAGGTGCGCTCCAGTATGCCCCACTAACAGCATTCAAGATAGTTTGGCGCATGCGCAATACTACACAACATTGCCACCAGACGTGGTCTACATCTCACCCCTGCAGACCCAGATTCTGAGGATGACAAGCAAGAGCTACCACATCGGCAGCCTGGAGATAGAAGCATTGCAAATCAAGGCAGACAGAGACGGGACCACATTGCAACCCAATACTTTGGAAGGTACGTGGCAACAGACACCACACTCACCAATGTCACACACAAAGAGCCCAGTTGTGTAGTGGAACACACAAAACCTTTTAATTAGTGAACCTAATGACAAAAGAACATAACTGTCCATAAGGGGCTGCACACGTCCACCCTTAATGAGGACACATTAACTGCATGTGCCTCATGAGTCCTGCAGTGTTTGTGCCTACATCCTCCTCCTGGTTCGCCCAGCATGGCTCGTCCCAGGTGGGTCAGCTGACCCCTGACGTGCACTGCCACTCCGCAGTAAACATGTGTCTGTGGCAGATACACTGCTGATAGTGGACCCCTCCTCACTGTCCTGAGGGGTCTCACCCATGCCCCTTGCCACCTGCCTGGCCTCCAACATGTCCACAGCGTGGCTAATGCGGCCCAGTCCCCACGCCACATCCCCTGCAAAGTGGTCCAGTTCCACCTGCAGACTCACGGTCCATCTTGACAGGCCTGTGGTGTTCATGGCAAGACGGCCAATGGACGCTGCCATGCGGTCAAATCTTTGAACTAGGTGGCGCTGACGGCATGTTGCGCTTTGTCTCTCAGCCACCAGTTCCGTCACCAGTTGGCGGATTGAATGTGTAAGTTCGCTGACATTGTCATTTAGTCTTGTGAACTGTGTGTTCACATCAGCCAGGCCATGTGTGATATTGTGTTCCATTCTCTGCATTGCACCTGATATAATCCTTAATTGCCTTGTTTGCAGGCGCTAACCAGAAAGGAGGGATGCCTCAACTGCAGAGATTGATGCCTCCCCTATATCCTCCTGGGCCACCGCCTGGACTTGGACTCTGCGTCTGCGACGTGGTGGTGCTGCTGGCTCTGGATGTCTCACAGTGTGGCTGGGGCCAGGTGTCGTGTCTCCTTCCTCCACGTCCTGTACTTCTTATGAAGGGGACTGTGGTGGTGTCATGCTAGGCCCTGTAATGGCTGCTGCAGCCTCCTGCACTGCCTGTGGCCTGCTGCCTTCACCCTGGATGGTGTGGCTGGTGGGGGTGTCTTGTGGGAGACCTGTGGGACATAGGGAACACACTGTCAGTCTATAACATCTGTTGTATGCCTCATAATAATAATTTGCCTATATGCTGACTACTGTACTACATTGCCCATAATGCACCATTCTGGTGATTGCTAGTCTGGAATGGAGCTAGTCTGGTTGTGCATGCTGCTGTGTACTGGGTGAGTGTGGATATAGCATTTGTAGGTGTACATGCATGTTTCATGGTACTCACTTTTGGATGTCCCTTGCGCTGATGTGTCCAATGCTCCCATTCCTGACACAGCCTCAGGCTCCAGTGCCTGTTCTACCAATTCCTCCATGGCTGTGGGTGGTGGGATGATGGATGGGCCACCTCCTGTGCCCCTCATTTCCCTGAAGCACTCTGCCACCCTCTCCTTTGTCCTGGAGCACAGGTCGTACCACCTTTTTTTCATTTCATCAACGCTTCGGTGGCTCACCCCAATGGCATTGATCCTCTCCTGGATTTGCTGCCAGATCCTCCTCTTCTCAGTGTCTGGGACACTCAGGGCTGCCTTGCCAAAAAGCTGGTCATGGTGCTGGCAGCATTCTTCTGTCAGCACCTCAAGTTCTTTTTCTGAGAATTTTAGTTTCCTTTTCCTTCCTGCACTGCCTGTGTCTTCCATGGTAGCAGCTGTTCCTCTCTCCAGGTAGTTGCACAGCAGTTTGAAAAGGGTGTGGTCCTCCCTCCTCCCAGGTGTATTTGATGACTTCCTGGCTCTGATGTCATCAGCAAGCACCAGGAAGTGTTTTTCCAACTGTTTTGCTGCACCTGCATGCAATTTGCTGCCCAATCGCAATTTGCGACACCCGACTTGCAAATTGCGAGTTCGCTTTTAGCGAGATCGCAAAAAGCGACCTCGCTAACAGCGGTCTCGCAATCTGCGGTGCAACATCATTTGCGAGTCGCAAATTGATGATGCTTTTTTTGCTGGGATCCCATTTTGCGAGTCGGAAATTGTGATTCCTAATGACTCGCAATTTCCGACTCGCAAAATATTTCCTTCCTACATCTGGCCCATAGTTATTGAGGTAACCATAACTATAACTGTGGAATTTTCTCTGGTTCTGTGCAAGTAAATTCATAACGTAACTATAACGTCCCTGTAACCTGTAACCTGTCTAACAAATATATACATAAGTATATATATATGTTAGAAATAGGGTCTCTTGTTGGCAGTCAGTTTGCACTCTGTCCAAGAAGGGACCCTCACTCTAGTCAGGGTAAAGGAGATTCACACTTGGACCTGCTCACCCCCTTGGTAGCTTGGCACAAGCAGTCAGGTGTATCCCAAAGGCAATGTGTAAAGTATTTGTACCAACACACACAGTATTCAAATTCAAATTTTATTACCAGTGCACCAGGTTAATGAAAACCATTGCACTTATAAAACGCATAAAATCAAATCATCACTCTTAAAAGAAATAGATCCATAAAGAATAAAACAGTGGGAGTAGTTTTGTTCAAAACAGGTGACATTGATGCTAGGAGTGTAAAGTGTTCAGCTTCCTGGCAGAAGGCTTGTTACAAAGTTTTGTTGTCTCCCGTGAGTGCCTTGGCCAGGGTGCGCTCCACACCCTCCAGATGTCTCACTGTTTGGGCGGTCAGTTTTTGATCAGTGGAATTAAGGCAGATTAGTGTTGCATGTCTGAATGTACGGCCCCCAGGTGGACCCACAGCGGTCTCAGAAGCCTAAGACGTTCCTCCAGGGTCCTGGGGCACGGGCAGAACACGTGGAGCAAGTTTTCAGGTGTTAACCCTCACAGCCGGCAAAGTTTGTTCCTTGGTGGTTGTTGCCATGTACTCTCATGTGTTCACACAGTAATACAGTGAAAACAACACAAAAGGACTCAACACCACGTTAGACATATAGCCAATATTTGTCTGAGTAAAACAAGACTAAAATGACAAAAAATCAACATACACAAGCAAAGTTATGAATTTTTAAAGACTAAACTTCAATATAGTGCTTAGAAACACATATGCTTCGAATTAGTGATGTCATGGCATCATAACAGAGTCATTCCAAACAGTCTGATGCTAATGGCACTGGTCACAAAGTCACAAGAACCCCCAAGTACTGTCTCTTGTGACAATGAGGAAACAAGCCGGTGCACAGAGTAGGGGATCGAGGTGTCACTAGATGGGGTGCAGCGTCAGTTCCGGTGCTGTGGAGCGAAGGAGCGGAGGCATCGGTGCGAGGCATGTGGTCCTTGCTGCAGAGCTGTGGAGGTGAGGCGGCTTTGGGGCAAAGCATTGGATCCATGTACTTCGGTTGGGGTCGATATCTTGTGGGCACAGCGTGGTGTGGCGAAGTCGGGTATCACGGATGTTGGTGACACAGCACTTTGGGACTAACAGTCATGTACTTCAGTGAGGCTGTAGAGGCGTCTGGCCTGTGGAGTCATCACACTCCAGCAAGGACCATGGCTTCAGTTGCAGGTGGCATCACGGGATCTGACAGCGGCATCAGTCTGGAGTCGTACGAAGTCGGTGCACTTGGTTCTTCAGGGTTTTTCACCAGCTTCTCCTTTGAAGGGACTGGGGACTGGATTAGATACCGCTTGCCAGGGTAGGAGTCTCAGCAGAGAGTCCGAGGGCTGGTAGAGGAAGTCTTTGATGGCCCTGAGACTTCAGAACAGGTGGCAAGCTCAGTCCAAGCCCTTGGAGAAACTTCACAAGCAGGATACACAGCAAAGTCCAGTCTTTGTCCTCTGTAAGGCAGAAGCAGCACCTGCAGGCCAACTCAGTAAAGCACACACAGCAAATGGGCAGTATTCCTCCTACAGCATTTCAGCTCTTCTCCTTGAAAGAGATTCCTTTTCAGTCCAGAAGTATTGTGAAAATCTGAGGTTTTGGGTCCACTACTAATACCCCTTTCTGCCTTTGGAGTAGGCAAACTTCAAAGGAAATTCTCTATTGTTCACAAGATCCTACCTTGCCCAGGCCTGGCTGCTGACTCACACCAGGGGGTTGGAGACTGCATTGTGTGAGGGCAGCTTTCTGGTGTAAGTGACCTCTCCTCCCTCCACTCTAGCCCAGATGGCCTATCGGGATATGCAGGGTCCTTTGTATTGTTGCGTAGGCTCTCATTATCTTAATGAGACTACTGGATTTTTGAGCAGCAGGTTTGTTCGCAGTGTGGGGGACTAAGTCTGACCCACGGCGAAGGACCCTTGTCACCCCAAATCCAGGTTATGCTCCGGCTAACTAGCAGTGCCTCATCTCTCCAAAAGGGAAGAGACAATTGGGCAGCCGAGCGCATGACATCTTAGTGCTTCCCAGGGAAGTCGTGGTCACTCAGGTCTCAACCAGTTCTCTCATACAAAGTGAGGTCTCATATATAAATGACAAAGGCAGTTTGAGTTTTAAAGATTGGTTTAATAAAACAACTGCATTTTAAATAATAACCAGAACCATACAACACAGTAGGAATGAAATAGTAACGAGGAGAGTGAAACATAAGAATAAGGCTATCATATTGCAACTAAATTATGTTCTCTCTAAGTTATATTTTGAGCACAGCATGTTAAGCTCTAAGCCTGCCTTTCTGGTTTCCCCCGGGAGGACATCAACCCTCATACCTGAGCAAAGGCCTGTGATCTGGATCAGCATCTGCAACAGGGCAGTCAGCATCTAGTTGTGGGTTCCTGGTCGGAATCTCCCTCTTCCGTGTAACGGGACTAGAAAGTGTTTTTATACTATTGATGTGAACGAACACCTCGATGTTCCCTACGTAAGGATGTGTACTGTCTATGAACCATAAAGACTAAACTTCTACCACGTCTATCGGCAATGTACCAGACTGTGGGGGTCATTCTGACCCTGGCGGTCGACCACCACGGAAGCACCACCAACAGGCTGGAGGTGCTTCCATTGCTATTCCGACCGCGGCTTTCAGCCGGGTCCGGCGGTTTCCCGCCGGATTTCCCCCGGCTGGGAGAATCCTCCATGGCGGCGCTGCTTCCAGCGCCGCCATGGGGATTCCGACCCCCTTCCCGCCAGCCTGTTTCTGGCGGTTTTCACCGCCAGGAACAGGATGGCAGGAACGGGTGTCGTGGGGCCCCTGGGGGCCCCTGCACTGCCCATGCCACTGGCATGGGCAGTGCAGGGGCCCCCTAACAGGGCCCCAGCAGGATTTTCACTGTCTGCTTTGCAGACAGTGAAAATCGCGACGGGTGCAGGTGCAGCTGCACCAGTCGCACCCCTGCAACACCGCCGGCTCCATTCGGAGCCGGCTTCAATGTTGCAGGGCCTTTCCCGCTGGCCCGACGGGCGCTCTTTTGGCGGTCGCCCGCCGGCCCAGCGGGAAAGTCGAAATGGCCCCCGTGGTCTTTTGACCGCGGAGCGGTCTTTCAAAGGGGGAAGTTTGGCGGGCGGCAACCGCCGCCCGCCAAATTCAGAATGACCCCCTGTATCCTTGACTGAAGAACAGAGTGAGAAAGAATGTATTGTTTGAGGACACAGCGCTGAAGTAAGCTAAACAGTGTGATAGAAGGAAATAAAACAAGACCGTGAAATTGGTTATTGTAAAATAACAGTGCGAGGCAAACTAAAATGCATCTAGGGCAAAGTGCACAGAGGCCTAATACGTTAAGCTAACGCGCATAAAGCTACAATAAAAATGGCCACACTACAGTGTCACTGTCTAACGGAGATTCACGAACAGTCCAACTGTCAGTCTGACCCAGACAGGGAATACACAAGCAGACAGAGTCACATAATGGTTTGAGGAAGAAAATGCCGACTTCCTAAAAGTAACATTTTCAAACCAACAATCTAAAAAACAACTTTACCAAAAGATGTATTTTTAAATTGTGAGTTCAGATACCCCAAACTCCACACCTCTATCTGCTCCCAAAGGGAAACTGCGCCTAAAAGATATTTAAATGCAGTCCCCATGTTAACCTATGAGAGAGATAGGCCTTGCAACAGTGAAAAACGAATCTGGCAGTATTTCACCGTTATGACATGTAAAACACATCAGTACATGTCCCACCTTTAACAAACACTACACCCTGCCCATGAGGCTACCTATGGCCTACCATAGGTGTGTCTAACATGTATAAAAAGTAAAGGTTTGGGCCTGGCAAGTAGGTACACTTGCCACGTCAAATGGGCAGTTTAAAACTGCACACATAGGCACTGCAGTGGCAGGTCTGAGCCATGTTTACAGGGCTACTAATGTGGGTGGCACAACCGGTCCCGCAGTCATACTAGTATTATTTGATTTACAGGCCCTGGGCACCTCTAGTGCACTTTACCATGGACTTACTAGTAAATGAAATGTGCAAATCATGGAAAAGCCAATTACACATACATTTTATACAGCAGTAGTACAGTGCCCAGAATACCAAAAACAGTCAAAACATGAGCAGAAGAGGCAAAAAAAGACAAGGGAGACCACGCCAAGGATGCCAGGTCTAACACGTGTCCCCCCCAGCTGAAAGTGGGGAGAACTACCCTACCTCATTGGAGTTCTCATCACTAAGGTGGAAGAATCTGGACAGACCATCAGCATTGGCGTGTTCTTTTCCAGGGCAGTGTTCCACCGTAAAGTCCATCCCCTGTAGGGAAATGGCCACCTCAACAGTTTTTGATTCTCACCCCTCATCTGCGGTGGCCTCTGGTTGGTCTGAACCCGTAAGTGAGTCCCAAACAAGTTGGGTCTTACTTTCTTCAGCACTCAGACCACAGCAAAACCTTCACACTCAACTTCACCCCACCTACATTCCCGGGGCAGTAACCTCCTACTAATTAAGTCTACAGGCTGATCTAGGTTCTCTTCATTTAGCTGTGAAAGCACTGCTCCTACACAATGCTCTGATGCATCAGTCTGCACAACAAATTCTTTGGAGAATTCAGGTGCCTTCAGCACGGGTGCCGTGCACATGGCTGCCTTCAGGGCATCAAAAGCTGTATGGCAAGACTCAGTCCAGATCACCTTTCTGGGCTGCTTTTTGGAGATTAACTCAGTCAAAGGGATCAACAATAGTGCCATACCCCATGACAAACCTCCTATAATATCTGGTGAGACCTAAAAGGGCTGTCACCTCAGTCTGGGTCTTGGGAGGCTCCCAAGCCAGAATGGTGTCAATCTTTGGCTGCAGGGGTGCCACCTGGCTACTCCCCACCTGGTGTCCCAAGTACACCACAGAACCCTGCCCTATTTGGCACTTGTTTGCCTTAATAGTGAGGCCTGCCTCCTGCAAGGCCTCCAACACTTTGCAAAGGTACTGCAAGTGTTCCTCCCAAGTGGAGCTGAGCACAGCACTGTCATCCAGGTGGGTTGCAGTGAAATCATCCAGTCCAGCCAACACCTGGTTAACCAACCTCTGAAAAGTATCAGGGGCATTCTGCATCCCAAAGGGCATCACCCTAAATTGGTAGTGCCCATCTGAGGTGGAAAATCCAGACCTCTCCTTTGTCCCCTCAGTCAGAACAGTCTGCCAATATCCAGAGGACAAGTCAAAAGTACTTAAATATTTGGCAGCCCCTAACCGATCAATGAGCTCATCAGTTCGGGGAATCGGGTGCGCGTCAGTCTTAGTGACCGCATTGAGTCCAGCGTAATCCACACAGAACCTGAGTTCTGGAGTGGCAACAGGAGCAGCAGCCTGGGGAACCAAGACCACAGGGCTGGCACAAGGGCTACTGGAAAACTCAATAACCCCTAATGCTAACACCTTGAATACCTCATTCTTTATGCTAGCCCTAACCTTGTCAGTCACTCTGTAAACCTTATGTTTGACAGAAGGACTGTCCCCGGTGTCCACATCATGTATACACAGATGAGTGACCCATGGGATCAAGGAAAATAGGGAGGCAAACTGTCCCAACACTTGGCAACAGTCCCTCTGTTGTTCTGGGGTCAGTGAGGGTGACAGGTTCACACCCTCCACTGAACCGTCTTTCTCTTTGACAGACAGGAGGTCAGGAAGAGGCTCACTCTCTTCCTCTACCCCATCATCTGTTGCCAAGAGCATTATTACCTCTGTCCACTCAAAATGAGGCTTGAGGCGGTTCACATGTAGGACCCTCAGAGGGTTTCTGGGAGTCCGCAAGTTCACCAGGTAGGTGACATCACTCTTGCGCTCCACTATTTCAAATGGCCGAGTCCACTCATCTTGGAGAGCCCTAGGCTCCACTGGGGCCATCACCAAAACTTTTTGGCCAGGCAGGAACTCAACCAGAGTGGCATTCTGGTCATACCAGTGCTTCATATCTTCCTGGCTTGCTTCCAGGTTTTCTTGGATGACCTTCCTGAAGCGAGCTGTCTGGTCCCTAAAAGCCAGCATGTAACTGAATACATCCTTGGGGGGCTTACTGTAGGCCTTCTCCAAGCCTTCCCTAACAAGACTCAAGGGTCCCCTGACAGGGTGGCAATAAAGTAACTCCAAGACCCTTTTGAGGCACCTTCCTGGATGTGCACAGAAGGCATGGCAAGAAGATGTCTCACTTACGCCTCAAGGGCTCTGACAGGCCCATGATCATGCCTTTCAAGGTGCCATTGAATCTCTCAACCAGACCGTTACTTTAGGGGTGGTTAGGAGCGGTAAACTTATATGTCACCCCACACTCCTGCCACAGAGACTTCATATAAGATGAAATGAAGTTGGTACCCCTGTCAGATACCATCTCCTTGGGGAACTCCATGCAGGTAAAACACTCCATCAAAGCATGTCCCACCACAGGTGAGGTGATTGATCTCAAAGAAAAGACTTCTGGATAGTGGCTGGCATGGTCCACCAAGACCAGTATAAACCTATTGCCCATGGCTGTTGTGGGATCCAGAGGCCCCACAATGTCAATACCTACCCTCTCTAAGGGGGTACTGACCACAGGAAGAGGTTGGAGGAGAGCCTTATATTTCCCCCACTCCTACCACTTGCCTGACAAGTATGGAAAGACCTACAGTGTGCATCTGAGTGCCTATGCAGTTGGGGCCAGTAGAAGTGGGTGACAAGCCGTTTAAAGGTCTTGTCCTGTCCCAAATGACCAGCTAAAGGCACATCATGAGCCAGACACAGTAGGAAGGCTCTGAAGCACTGGGGTACCACCAGCACATTGGCTGACCCAGGCTCAGCAACCTTAGGCTCACTATATAGCAGGCTATCCTCCCAGTAGATCAAGTGTGGTCCAGACTCCTTGCCAGATGCCTGGTCTGCAGCCTGCTACTGCAAACCCAGGGCATGTTTTCTGTGCCTCACAAAATGCCTCCCTGGTGGGTCCCACCCCTGCTGCCACCATGTGAGCTCAGGGACCTCCTCTAGTTCAGCCACCTGTTTGTCTGTAGGCTCCAGGGCTTCCCCATCAGGTTCAGCCTCCTCCTGGACCTTGGGAACTTCTGGAGCGGGTTTCCTGTGCCCCTTACTCTTCCTCCTTCTGACAGACACCTGGGACACCCTTTTCAGGCTCCAAGGTCTTCTGATCACCCTGATGGGCTGCCATCGACTGGGTGGACACACACACCCACCCAGGCAGACCCAACATCTCCAAGTGAGACCTGTGTTCCACCATCCTCCAGGTCATTGCTAAGCAGACAATCAACAGGCATGGTTGGATTCAAAGCTACTCTCAAGGCATGTGAGACACCCGCCCCATTCAAATGGAACCTGTGCCACCCTCCACAGGCACTCTGAGTTGTCTACCCAACTACTTGGTGAAGTAGATGCCAATCTATCTGCTCTTCAGACACCAGGTGACTTCCCACGGTAGTCACACTGGCTCCTGTGTCTCTCAGAGCCTCCAACCTCTCTCCATTGATGGTCACCCGCTACCTGTAAATCTTAGTGTTTTCAGGCACAAGTGTTCTCTGGACTATCTCACTGTCGCCTAGTGAGGCAAGGGTCAGCTCAGTTGGCTTCCACCCATTTGGAGCCCACTCCTCCCCAAGTGCCTACTGGCCAAACCCTGCGACTGAGCACCAGTAGGCGCCTGTGTCCACTTGGGACAGTTGGGGTCCCCCCTCACATGACCCACCTCGTCACATGCATAACATTTGCGGCAACTCCCCTCTGCAGGTTTCCCTTTAGAAAACCAAGGCTTCTTTTCAATAGGGGTTGGGAATCTTACCCTGGGAACTAGCTTGGGGCCCCTTAGGGAACTTCCCCAGTCTACCCTTACCCCCCTTATTCTTCTGAGAGGGACCCTGCCCACCCTTGGCGTGGTCTCCCCATACCTCTACTGGACCCTGGTGCTCTCCCAACGGTCAGCTTCCTGTGCAATTTTCCTGGGGTCAGTCAGCTTGCTGTCAATCGGGTGCTGGCACAGCTCTGGTAAACAAAGACTATACAAATGCTCCCAAGCAATCAAATTGTACAGCCCCTCAAAAGTTGTTACCTTACTGCCCTTCACCCAACCATCTAGTGACCTGCAAAAAGAGTCAAAACATTCCAACCATGTGTGGGATTCCTTCTTTTTGTAGTACCTAAACTTGTCCTTTTACTACTCGGGTGAAACGCTACCTTGTGAGTAGGGCGTCCTTAATGATAGAGTAAGTAAGCCCCTGAGGATTCACTAAGGATGTCAGAGTATCCCTCCCCTCTACCTCAAAGTGCTTCCACAGACCCACTCCCCAATATGCTTCAGAGACCAGATTCATGTGGAGAGCAGACTCATACCCCTTAAACCACAGATATATGTCATCTTCCCTCTTGCTCTTCACTAAGCCCTTTAGAATGTGTACCCTCCTCTCAGGCTGCACTGAGGTACTGCTGCCACCATCTCTGCTAGACTGGTTCCTCTGATCTAATTTCCTTAAGCTAAGCTCATGGGACAACAGTATTGTCTTCTCCTCAATGGCCAGTCTCCTCTCTTCCATCTCCCTTTGCATCCTAAACTTCTCTAACTCTAACTGGTGAGCCCTCTCCGTCTGGCTGTCCTGCAACTCTTCAGCAGTCAGATGGCACACTGCTACGTGCCCTGGAGACCCTCCCCCCAGGCAAAAGAGGTACATCCACTACACCATTGTGAACACTCTGCACCTCCCCATCCTCATCCTCCTCCTCTGTGTGCCCCCCCCAGCTTCCTTGACTGTCTCAGATGAGCAACTGTGTTACTTTCCAGTTTCTTGTAGGGGGCTGGCCTGGTTTGTAGTGGGTACCAAAGGTACTTACATGTTATACCAGGTCCAGTTATCCCTTATTAGTGAAATGTAGGTAGTGCTTAGAAGCCAGACTGTCTAGGGGTAGCTGAGCAGCCAATGCTTATCTAGGAGACATGCAAAGCTCATGCAATACCACTGCAGTCACACAGTACTTACACACATGAAAGAAATACTCAGTGTTACAAAAATAAAGGTACTTTATTTTGGTGACACAAATGCCAAAAATACCTTAGAGACCATACTCCCTTAGGAGGTAAGTAATATACACAATATATACATTAGTGTCCAAAAACAGGTAAGTAAACAGTTAGAAA
This sequence comes from Pleurodeles waltl, assembly GCF_031143425.1. Classification (NCBI taxonomy): domain Eukaryota; kingdom Metazoa; phylum Chordata; class Amphibia; order Caudata; family Salamandridae; genus Pleurodeles; species Pleurodeles waltl. Next base: position 798,921,473 of record NC_090449.1, on the reverse strand, counting down.
ACAGTGCAAATAGTGAAAATCACAATAGGTTGCAATGGGCCTGGGGGAACACAAACCATATACAAAATAGTAGAATGCGAAAGTCGGTTTCCCACCTAGGCAAGTGTAGTGTGTAGAGGGGTGCTGGGAGTGTAAGATAACACCAAAGGTAAGTAATATAACCCACCCCACAGCCCAAGAAAACAGGATAAATCACAGCAAGTTTCTTCAAACACAGAAGAAGTTGTGATAGAAGAGTATGCAAGAACCAGAAGAGACTGCAAGACACCAACACCTGGACCTGACGACCTGTGGAAGAAGGAGACCAAGTCCAAGAAGCTCTGAAGAGTCCAAGGAGAACTGGAGCCCCTGCTAACCTTGATGAAGGTGCAAAAGAAGAACCACCAGTGAGAAGAAAGTCAGCTCTGCACCCAAGAAGACAGATGTGGGTTCCTGGTTAGTGCAAAAGATGTCCTACACTGGATGGATGATTGCAGTCTGGTTTGCGTCACTAGATTCCGCCAACAAGCCTTGGCATACACAAAGCTCACGATTGGCAGAAAATGGCGCTGCCCGGGACCAGGAGGGACTTGGTGGCCTCTACCCAGGAGAGGGAGGCAGAGGGGGCTCTCAGCAACTCATAGAGCCCTCAGAAGACCAGGCAGTGTGCACAGGAGTCCCAAAGCACGGGGACAAAGGAGGTGCAAATGAGGCCCACGCAGAATGACACAAAGGGATCTCACGCCGCCGGAGAACCACTCAGGAATCTGTGCATCACAGGATAGAGTGCTGAGGGCCTAAGCTGCACTGTGTGTGAAGAACTTTGTGGAAGGCCATACACAAGCCTTGGCAACTGGAAGTCAAACTGTGCACAGGGTTATTGTCTTGCGTGGGGAGGCAAGCCCTTACCTCCACCAAATTTTGGATAGCTGGACCTTGGGCCTTTAGGGGTTACTTTAGTCTACCACCTGTATTCCTGAATCCACGCTTGTCTTCAGGAGAGGGGACCCACGCCACAGGTCGTCGCTGCAGAGGGGTTCATGGTGAAGCAGGGAAGTGACTCTGTCACTCCATGGGAGATTCCTTTGGTTCTTCTGGTGCAGGCTGAAGGCAGGCAGTCCTCGGAGCATGACCGACCTGGAACAGTTGCAGTTGTTGGCAGGAGCTGAAGATACAGGGGGTCATTCTGACCCTGGCGGTCCATGACCGCCATGGCGGTGGGCGGCAGAAGCACCGCCAACAGGCTGGCGGTGCTTCCTGGGTGATTCTGACCGCGGCGGTAAAGCCGCGGTCAGAAAAGGGGAGCCGGCGGTTTCCCCCCGGTTTCCCGCTGGCCCAGGGAATCCGCCATGGCGGCGCTGCTTGCAGCACCGCCATGAGGGTTCCGACCGCCTTCCTGCCAGCCTGTTTCTGGCGGTGTCCACCGCCAGAACCAGGATGGCGGGAACGGGTGCCGTGGGGCACCTGGGGGCCCCTGCACTGCCCATGCCACTGGCATGGGCAGTGCAGGGGCCCCCTAACAGGGCCCCATACAGATTTGCTTTGCAGACAGTGAAAATCGCGACGGGTGCCACTGCACCCGTCGCACCCCTGCAACTCCGCCGGCTCCATTCGGAGCCGGCTTCATTGTTGAAGGGGCTTTCCCACTGGGCCGGCCGGCGGTCTTCTGGCGGTCGCCCGCCGGCCCAGTGGGAAAGCCGGAATGGCCGCTGCGGTCTTTTGACCGCGGAGCGGTCTTTCGGCGGGAACCGCTTGGCGGACGGCGACCGCCGACCGCCGTGGTCAGAATGACCGCCACAATGTTGCAGAAGTCATCTTTACTTCTTTGTTGCAGTTTGTAGAGTTCCTGGAGGATCCAAATGCAGTTCTTTGGGTAGAAGATGATGTAAGGGATGCAGAGGATTCCTGCTGGAGTCTTGCAATTCGAATCTGAAGAATCACCCACAGGAGAGACCCTAAATGGCCCTGAAAGGGGGATTGGTCAGCTACACAGGTAAGTACCTATCAGGGGAGGGCTCTGATGTCACCTGCTAGCACTGGCCACTCAGATGCTCCCAGAGTGCCCCACCACCTTGGATCCAAGATGGCAAAACCCAGAGACACTCTGGAGGAACTCTAGTCACCACCCCTGGGGTGGAGATGGACAGGGGAGTGGTCACTCCCCTTTCCTTTGTCCAGTTCTGTGCCAGAGCAGGGACTGGGGGTCCCTGAACCGGTGTAGACTGGATTATACAAGGGGGGCACCATCTGTGCCCTTCAAAGCATCTCCAGAGGCTCTGGAAGGCTACCCCTCCCATGCCTGTAATGCCTATTTCCAAAGGGTGTGGGGATAACACCCCTCTCCCAAAGAAAATCCTTTGTTCTGCCTTCCTGGGCTTGAGCTGCTCAAGCAACAGGAGGGCAGAAAAATGTCTGTGAGGTGGCAGTAACTGGGGCTGCCTGGAAAACCTCAGAAGGCTGGTATGGCAGTACTGGGGTCCACGCTGGAGCCCCCAGAGTGCCTGAAATTGTGCACCCAATACTAGAATCATTGTTGGGGTACAATTCCTAATTGTTATACACCTTACATGGTCATATTTGGAGTTACCATTGTGAAGCTGGATAGAGGTATGGACCTCTGTCCAGTGAACGTGTAAAATGGTGTCCCCGCACTCATGCAGTCCGGGAATATGGTCCTGGATGACGTGGGGCACGTCTGCTAGTGAAGGGGTGCACTCACACACAGGTACTTTGCACCCAGCCCTCATGGTGGGAAGGCCTGACATATAGGTGACGTATAAGTGACGTGGTGTAGTGAAAATGGCTGTGAAAAGGTGCATGCACCATTTCACGCAGGTTGCAATGGCAGTCCTGCAGAAGCCTTTGCATGGGCTTGGTATGGGTGGCAAAAGTAATGCTGTAGACCACAGGGATCCCCTGGAACCCCAATGCCCTGGGCACCTAAGTATCATATACTAGGGACTTATAAGGGGTCAACAGTATGCCAATTTGGGATGAAATAGTGGGTTGCCAGTATGTAGTGACGAATTTGAGAGGAGAGAAAGCAGAAGCACTGGGGTCTTGGTTAGCAGGACTCCACTGACACAGTCAACCACACTGACATCAGGCAGAAATTGGGGTTAACATGCAAAAAAGAGGGTACTTTTCCACATTTCCCTAACCCAAAAACAGCCCCAGAAGATGCATCTCCAGACTGAGACATGATGGCAAGTCAAGAAGTGTAAAGTTACAAGGCAGAAAAAGAGTTCCCAATGAGAAGTTTTAAAAAAACATCAGAAAAAAGATCACCAAAAATATGGAAGTAGATAAAAGTCCAAAAAGAGAAAAAGCTCAAACAAGTAGTATGTGGCCACGTAATGGTCTGCACTGAAAACAGTAGTGTACTCTTAATCACTGTATGTGAAGTACAAATACAAGTCCAATCCTCACCACTGATCACCAATGTTAGAAATGGGGTCTTTGGTTGGGAGTCAGGTTACCTCCGTCCAAGCAAGGACTCTCACTCTGGTCAGGGCAAAGGAGAAACACACCTGGTTAACCTCCAGTCACCCCCCTGGTAGGTTGGCACAAGCAGGAAGGCTTACATCAGAAGCAATGTGTTAAGTATTTGTACCAACACACACCGTAATACAGTGAAACCACTACAAAACGGACACCACACCAGTTTAGAAAAATAGGTAGTATTTATCTAAATCAAACAAGACCAAAATGGCAAAAATCCAACATAAACAAGTCAAAATATAACTTTTCGAAACAATAAGAGTCTTACTCTGAGGAAAACAATGGAAACATTGATTCCACACAAAGTGCCTGGTTTGCGTCAAAAATAAAGCCACATGGGCGAGCGTGCGTTAGAAAAGTCAGCGATGCGTCGATTCCTTACTTGTAAGTAAGGTCGTGCTTCATTTCTTCTCTGGTTGGGTAGGCAATGCGTCATTTTTTCTCCCTCATAAGACAGCGATGCGTCGACTTCCAGACAGGGCATCTCCAATCCGCGCCAGTTCATGATGGCTTTGACACCCAGAAATGATGCATGAGAAATTTGGTTGCACATGTTAGAAAACCGCTCTGCATGCGGTTTGCGTCAATATCAGCAGTCGAAAGTGGGTGTTGCATCATTTCTCCAGCCACAATGCATCGATCTCCCAGCCGTGATGTAGGTGGAGTGTCGATTTTAGCCACAAAGCGGGTGGCGCGTCGTTTACCAGCCGTGTTGCAGATAGTGCATCGTAAATTTCCCTGCACGGCATTCTGTGCGTGGATTTCAGCTCTTGTTCTGCCAACTTCCCCTTTCAAGGGCCCTGGGACTGGATAGGGCACCACTTGGCAGATCTGTCAGAGGAAGTCTTTGATGGCCCTGAGACTTCAAAACTGGAGGCAAGCTCAGTTCAAGCCCTTGGAGATTCTTCTTCAAGCAGGAGCACACAACAAAGTCCAGTCTTTGTCCCCTTTCACAGGCAGAAGCAGCAACTGCAGGATAGCCCAACAAAGCACAGTCACAGGGAGGGGTAACACTTCTCCTCAGTTCTTCTCCTTGGCAGAGGTTCCTCTTGATTCCAGAAGTGATCTAAAGTCTTGGGTTTTGGGTCCACAACTTATATCCCATTCTGCCTTTGAAGTAGGAAAACTTCAAAGGAAAGACTCTGTTGTTCACAGGATCCTGCCTTGCCCAGGTCAGGTCCCAGACACACACCAGGGGGTTAGAGACTGAATTGTGTGAAGGTAGACACAACCCATTCAGGTGTAAGCGACCACTACACTCTAGCACAGATGGCTCATAAGGATATGCATGCTACACCCCAGTTCCCTTTGCGTCACTGCCTAGAGGACATTCACAAACAGCCCAGCTGTCAGTCTGACCCAGACAGGCAATCCACAAACAGGCAGAGTCACAGAATAGTTTAAGCAAGAAAATGCCCACTTTCTAAAAGTGGCATTTTTAAACTAACAATCTAAAAACCAACTTCACTAACCAATGTATTTTTTAATTATATGGTCAGAGACCTGAAACTCTATATTTCTAGCTGTTCTCAAAGAAAAACTGCACCTTAAGAATATGTAAAGGCAGCCCCCATGTTAACCTATAAAAGAGATAGGCCTTGCAACAGTGAAAAACTAATTTGGCAGTATTTCACTGTTAGGACATGTAAAACACATCAGTACATGTCCCACCTTTAATATACACTTCACCCTGCCCATGGGGCTACCTAGAGCCTACCTTAGGGGTGCTATAGATGTATAAAAAGGGAAGGTTTAGGCCTGGCAGGTGGGTACACTTGCCTAGCTGAATTGACAGTTTAAAACTGTACACACCCACACTGCAGTGGCAGGTCTGGGCCATGTTTACAGGGCTACTAATGTGGGTGGCACAACTGGTGCTGCAGACCCACTCGTAGAATTTGATTTACAGGCCCTCGGCACCTTAGTGCACTTTACTAGGGACTTACTAGTAAATCAAATGTGACAATCATGGAAAAGCCAATTTTACATCCATTTTAGACAGGAACACTTACATTTTAGCACTGGTCAGCAGTGGTAAAGTGACCAGAGTACCAGAAACAGCACAAACAGAGTCCAGCACACAGTCAAAACATGAGAAGCAGAGGCAGAAAAGACAGGGGAGACCACGCCAAGGATGCCAGGTCTAACAGTTACCAGTTCTCAAACCTCTCTGGAGTCAACTGCTATGCCAATGTAGTTTTCAATGCACTATTCTCTGTACCTCATCTGGTTCATGCACTTTAGCCAAAAAGGGATAAAATATTGTGCTCTGTACTCTTTTGCTTCTTAGAATGTTTGTGCAGTGATAGACAAAAACATGTTCTTCATCTTTTGCTGGAAATTGTTTAGATCTGTGCACTGGATCTGTACACGTCAATCAAAACATGCAAAAAGATGCACAAGAATGTTTGATAGTCCTACTTGGTATTTTAGAAGAAGAGATGGCACCTATTGAGGACCCACTTGGACTACGTTGTTCATCGCAGAATGATTGTGAAAATTGTTCCTTTTCTTCACAAACAGAAATAGATTTATCTACTTAACTTTTCCAGAGTGTTAAACTGTCAGTTTTGAGAAATTGTTTAAAGATTCATCACAAAATAATACCTTCACAAAATGTAGCTTAGATCTTCTATCAACTTTGAATATACGAATAACTGGCAAGTATATCACCCTAATACTTTTGTGATGCACTGCAGATGGAACAAAATTGGAAACCCACATTTCAAATTTTAAGATGGACAAATCTGTTTTTCTGGTAAAATATATAGCTGTATAACTATTATTTTTCATGAAGTAGTTAAGTGTTACATCTGGACACTACATCACCTACTTAAAAAACAGAACTGGATGGAAAGACTGTAATGATAGCAACCTTATATTCAAGCAGAGATTACCCTATAAACTACCAGATTCTTAACTTCCCCTTCTTGAAGCAAAATTCTAAGGAGGATTACTACTGAAAAAATGGAATTGTATACTTCTGGGTCTTCTAAAACAACAAGTTCAGACATCATACGACCTACCAAGGGTGATGTCTTCATAAAGGATTCTAAATCTTAAAATGTTCTTAAGCAAGGGAACAACTGAGTAAGCACTAAATGCAAACACAGATCACAAACTACAAACCAGGACAAACATCCATTGAAGAGGAAAACAAATACTTCTAAACTTAGGTTTGAAGAACATCTAGTAAAATATGAAAAGAATTACAACACGGATTGTACTACTGTTTAATGTCTGAGCAGATTTAATGACATCATGTGGCCTACCAAGGGTGATGTCTTTACATACCTTTTCATCTACCACTATCATTCATAAACTTTAATTGTATTATAACACCGTAATATACATTATGGGGGTCATTCTGACCCTGGCGGCCGGTGACCGCCAGGGTCACCGACCACGGGAGCACCGCCAACAGGCTGGCGGTGCTCCCAAGGGCATTCTGACCGCAGCGGTTCAGCCGCGGTCAGAAAGGGTAAACCGGCGGTCTCCCGCCGGTTTACCGCTGCCCCATTGAATCCTCCATGGCGGCGGAGCGCGCTCCGCCGCCATGGGGATTCAGACACCCCCTACTGCCATCCTGTTCATGGCGGGAAACCCGCCATGAACAGGATGGCGGTAGGGGGTGCCGCGGGGCCCCTGGGGGCCCCTGCAGTGCCCATGCCAATGGCATGGGCACTGCAGGGGCCCCCGTAAGAGGGCCCCACAAAGTATTTCAGTGTCTGCTTTACAGACACTGAAATACGCGACGGGTGCAACTGCACCCGTCGCACCCCTGCAACTACGCCGGCTCAATTCTGAGCCGGCGTCCACGTTGCAGGGGCATTTCCGCTGGGCCGGCGGGCGCTCTTTTGGAGAGCGCTCGCCGGCCCAGCGGAAATGTTTGAATGGCCGCCGCGGTCTTTTGACCGCGGTGCAGTCATTTGTCAACGGTACCTTGGCGGACGGCCTCCGCCGTCCGCCAAGGTCTGAATGACCCCCTATATTATTTAACAAGCATACATAAAACAGCTAAATATTTGTAGTGATTGTGATGCATAGCAATGTTAATGTGAAATAATGTGCTATGTACTTATGTTTTTTTTTAACAATCTATATGATAATTCCCCCCCCACTATTCAAGGATGAGTATCTATACACACTTCCTTTATAGTGTAGAGTCTGAGAACAGTGAAGGAAGCAAATACAGCATTAGAAAATAATATGTATATTTGCTATTCAATGACATAGATTTCTTGTGTTTTATTATTAGCAATAGCTTTTATGAGGGCAGAGCTTACCCGGCTGCAAGATGGCCACACATTGACGGAGCTCCGCCGGTCACCAATAATCCGCATTGAAATCCTACGGCTGTACCAACACTCGACCCCTGGGCCATGCACCCCCAGTAGTCGAGGCATTCAGAGGACCTGAAGGTAAAAGAAGTGGCTCTTCGAGGGGCCGCTGCATCCTTGATGAAGAGGCACCGCTGTGGATGCCTGGAAGGTGGCCCGTGCGACCTGGAGCCCGCCAGGGCTGGAGTGTGTGGAGGTGGGAATGCCTGTCAATGTAGAACAGCCCTTGTGGCCCAGGTGGGCGAAGCATAACCAGCGTAGCACCGGACGAGCAGGCTGGGAGGAGGCCGCTGAGTGAGGATTGGCACAGGTGGAGCAGAGCGGCTGACTGCTGAACGGGGCGGGCCTCCTTAATCTAGAGCCAGAGCGGGCTCAGAGCAACAGTGACGGCGGGCAGGTGATGGCCCTCAGTGCGGTGGGTGTGGCTCTGGCGCCTGGCTATGGGGGCAGCCACACACAGCGCACCCACATCAGATCCGAGCAAGTGCACATGCAGCAAATGACAGCGTCGGACCCTAAAGCGGGGGACTCAATGCAGGAGGAAGAACCTGATCTAAAGCAGATACTAGCTGCAATGCAACAGAGTTTGGCTAAGATAGACAGTAAAATTGACTCTCTACCCTTCAAAATAGATAGAATGACTGAAAGATTTGACAAACACGCGGAGCACCTTGAACAGACAGAGAGATGCATTTCAGATATAGAGGATGATCGCATAACGCTGACTCCACCCAATCTGCCATTAGTAAGACGCTAGCAGCCCTGCAGATGAAAGTTGAGGATTTGGAGGCTCGATCACAAAGAAACAACCTAGGCATTCTGGG